>NC_141024.2:64050000-64650000 GCF_052040795.2 Danio rerio | reverse complement strand
AAAATAGAAGGCTTTAGACAGAAAATAGGAGATGCCAAACTTTCTGCACTGGCTTATACTCCAAATCCTGTAAATATTTCATTGAATCATAATAATAACCTACAATGTTTCAAAATCATAGAACACGAAGAGTTAGTAAAAATTATAAATAGCTCTAAACCAGCTACGTGTATGCTGGACTCAATTCCAACAAAATTACTGAAAGAGCTGCTACCTGCTATAGGAGAACCTCTTCTTAACATTATCAACTCTTCTTTATTTATAGGCCATGTTCCAAACTCTTACAAGCTAGCTGTTATTAAGCCTATTATTAAGAAACCGCAACTAGACACCAACAACTTAGCTAACTATAGGCCTATTTCAAATCTTCAATTTATGTCTAAAATACTAGAAAAAGTTGTTTCCACTCAATTATGCTCTTTTCTGCAGACAAACAATATTTTTGAAGTGTTTCAGTCAGGTTTCAGGGCTCACCACAGTACAGAAACCGCCTTAGTGAAAATAACCAATGATTTACTCTTAGCTGCTGACCGAGGGTGCGTCTCGCCATTAGTTTTACTCGATCTTAGTGCGGCATTTGATACCATTGACCACAATATCCTATAAATCGCTTAAAGTCTACAGGTGTCCAGGGACAGGCTCTACAATGGTTTAAGTCATACTTAACTGACCGCTACCAGTTTGTGAATATTAATGGACAGCCTTCACAAGTCAGCCCAGTAAAGTATGGGGTGCCTCAAGGATCAGTTTTAGGCCCTTTACTGTTTACAATTTACATGCTACCTCTGGGAGACATTATTAGAAGACATGGGATCAGCTTTCACTGCTATGCTGAACTTTCTAAACTAACTGAGTGTCTCAAAGACATCAAAGACTGGATGACCAACAATTTTCTTCTCTTAAACTCCGACAAAACAGAATTATTACTTATTGGGCCTAAATCTTGCACACAGCAGATCTCAAAACTCAATTTACAATTAGAGGGATACAAAGTTAGTTTTAGCTCTACTATAAAAGATCTGGGTGTCATATTAGACAGCAATCTAACTTTTAAAAAACATATATCCCATGTCACAAAAACTGCCTTCTTTCATCTGAGAAATATCGCTAAATTACGAAATATGCTATCCATCTCAGATGCAGAAAAGCTGGTCCATGCTTTTATGACTTCGAGACTGGATTACTGTAATGCTCTATTTGCTGGCTGCCCAGCATCCTCTATTAACAAACTTCAATTAGTACAAAATGCTGCAGCCAGAGTTCTGACCAGGTCTAGAAAATATGATCATATAACCCCAATTTTATCCTCCTTACACTGGCTGCCTGTTAAGTTTCGTATTGAATTTAAAATATTACTTCTCACCTATAAAGCTCTAAATAATCTAGCTTCTGTTTATCTAACCAACCTTCTGTCTCGCTACAAACCAACTAGCTCTTTAAGATCTCAAAATTCAGGGCTTCTGGTAGTACCTAGAATAGCAAAATCAAGTAAAGGAGGTCGAGCTTTCTCTTTCATGGCTCCTACACTCTGGAATAGCCTTCCTGATAACGTCCGAGGCTCAGACACACTCTCCCAGTTCAAAACTAGATTAAAGACCTATCTGTTTAGTAAAGCATACACTCAATGCATCACCTAGCGGGTTCCACACAGGCTTCTGCATCTTGCTTATATACACTATGAACAGCAGCTACGCTAATTATTCTCTTTATTCTCTATTTTCACCTGGGGATACTCATCCCGAGGTCCTCAGATTATGCGGAGTCACTGATTGGATCCAAGACCAGCGACGTGATGATCCCAAGGATTCCATATCCGGGACCAGGCCATATCCTGAGCTGCTGCTGCGCTGATGGTCGTGGGGAGTGGAGAACATGAGTCTGATTCCAGCGACGCTCCAGGGACAGACGAGTCTTCGCTGAGGCCATCTTCCAGCCTAAACCACGGCGAATGAAGCTCTGCACAAGACTTTTGGCCAGCGGAGAAATTAAAATGGTCGTGCCCAACTGAGTCTGGTTCTCTCAAGGTTTTTTTTCTTCACTCCCATCAGGTGAAGTTTTTTTTCCCTCTCCGCTGTCGCCACTGCCTCGCATGGTTCAGGATTGGTAAAGCTACGCATCGATGAATTGGCTCTTCAGTGTTTGAACTCTCAGTAATGATTAAATCACACTGAACTGAGCTAAACTGAACTGAACTTAAACACTAAAACCTGAACCACACTGTTCCAGTTACTATGACCATTCATGTGAAGCTGCTTTGACACAATCTACATTGTAAAAGCGCTATACAAATAAAGCTGAATTGAATTGAATAAGGAAATAAATTTTATTAAATTAGTATGAATAAAAATAGATAAGTTAATAATTTGAGTAAATAAAGAATTAGAAGAGGAAAACTTTGGATATGGATTAATTGAAGAGTTAATGATCAAATGTTTAAGGAAAATAAGTTTAAAGGAAATTGTACCAAGAAAAAGATATAAAAAAAAAAAGAAAATTGAGAAAAAAGAAGTCCAAACTTTGATTAATAGAATAAAGATAAGATAAGTCATGAGCTAAATTCTATATATATATTAATTAAGAGGACATATAGATGAACTTTGGGGGACTGTAGTCTCGTACCTACCAGACATCTCTGAGTACACTGGCAAATGGAAAGGTGTTTGAAAAACACAGACCAAAATGGCTGTGGACACTTGTGACATGAACTTTTTGCCCAGGATTTACTGAGGACTGAAAAAGCTACATGTGTTCAGAGACATTCAAAAGAGACACTAACAAGAGACTGATGAACTGATCAAAGAGAAAATGCTCCACCAGAACTTTACAGTCAAAGAAAGAAGCCAGCCCAAAGAGAGAGGGGGAAAAACTGTGCCCTGATTTGAAGGAATGTCGGGACACCACAGAAGCACCAATCTGTGAGCTGGTTGTCTCAGGTTGCGAGGTGGGATAGTCTGAAGGCTGATTTATACTTCTGCGTCAAACGTCGGCGTATGCTACGGCGCTGACGCATAGCCCTTCGCCGTGGCCATCGCCGTCACTGACGTGCACCTCTCAAAAAATGTAACTACACGTCGCAACGACGCCTAGCGTAAGCTCTGTGATTGGTCGGCTTGGTACCGCTGACGAGTCTGGGCGGGACCGAGAGCCGCGCGAATGGCGCGAGCGATTGTTTACAAGTGTGGAGTCCCGTGAAGGAGCTCCGGATGGAAAGTTTTGTTTTGTGTTTACCTCATAGTTAACGTTGTTGCACGTCCGCCGGTTCCTGCCTCAAAATGAGTGAGTTTGAGCCACTTGTACATCCCGGAAGTGTTCAGGAAATGCAAAAAAGCAGAGAAGAAACTCGACACATAAGAACATTAACACCTCACTGCCCACTGAAATGTTAATGCAGACCGACAGAGACAGTGCACAGAAGTATAAATGCACAGCCACGCGCGTTGCCTGCGCCGTGGGTTACGCCGGTCACTTGATGCAGAAGTATAAATCAGGCTTAACAGTCCACCTCAAAGTAGCTCCTATAGTCCAAATGAAGTTCAAGCATTATAGAAGGAAAATTAAGAACAAAAGTGTAGCTACCCATTCTTGTATCAAATCAGACTCCTGTCAATTTGAGAGAAATTATTATCATGCAAATTTTTAAGTAAGAAAAAGTGTTATAAGGTAATTTCAAGGTGAAACTTTAAATATTGAATGATATATTATGATGAATGGTAAATAATTTGGGTTTAAGTTTCAATAGGTTTAATCATAAAAGTCCTTAAAAATAGAAGGATAAATTACAGTGTAGGATAGTGACTAAAGAAAAAGAGAAAAAGCTTTTAATAAGGCAATAAATAATTTGGAGAATATATAAGAATGGAATTAAGTATTTAAGTTAAAATTAAGTAAAGGAAATATCTTAACATAATCTTATTGTGAATGGCCTAAATCAAGATTGGATATTGAAAACTGTAAAGAGATTTAAATCTAGAAAAATTATTTATAGTTAAAGGGAAGATTGAAATAACAATTTGAAATTAATTCATATTACATGATAAGGTCAAAAAGTAACAGTTCTAAATTACTATAAGAAAAATTGAAAGAGAAAAGTGTTTAAGAAAAAGATATTGTTTCACATGAAAACATATGTGACAAATAATTTAAAGAAAATATTAAGGAATATTAGTTAAAACAGAGCAAAAAGGAACCTACAAAACATACAGTAAGTTTTAGTCAGCTGAAAAAAAAAGTGCATCAAAATTGTATGAACAACTAGTTTAATGGGAATGCCTTAGGAAATAATTATGAGCCAAAAAAATTACTCAAAGAAAAAAAAGGGAATTAATATATAGATCAGAAAATAAATAAGTAAAGGAAAGAAGTGTCAAATTCCAACTAAATGATTGTCATTACAGGACTGAGATGCAGATAAAATCAGCCAACACAGTCAGGGTTAAATTAAATCAGATGAAGATCTGCCCAGAAAGAGAACCACTAAATGCTGAAATAGGTATAAAACACTATTGAAAAGTTTGTGTAAAAAAAAAAAAGAGCACTAATATAAACATTTAGATACTGTAATTTGCAATCTGTCCTAGACATATCTATCTAAATTCAATTTCAATGTAGTTGAAAAATTATAAGTAACTAAGAAGATTTAATTGAAGTTAATGTGATAATAAAAATAAATGGTTAATCAAGACAGATAAAAGAGGCTTAATGTTTATAATATGATTTAGGAGTAATTAATAGGAGATTTTCCAGCTGAAGTTCATATTGTATGTGGAGATATGTTCTTTTGGATGGCAAATATTTTAAGCGGTTTGGTTTCTATTGAGTTTATTTTAGGTAACTACCAGAGGAGGGTAGAAACTTGTTTGTACTTGTGTAGGCTGATGACTACCATATATTGTATACACCAGAATGCATAAAGGGTTATAATAAGGGAGAAGATCTTAGGATGGACACTGTCACAATATGTGGATGATTGAATTATCTGCAACTTCACAGAGCTCCATTTCAATTAAAATACTTGACTGGAGACCATTGCTCCAAACAGTGAGATATGATGACTGTTTTAGTGCTGAATGGATAGAGATTTATTCCGTAAACAAGCACAGTTGAGAAACTATGATGAGTAGAAGGTTGGAGATGGTACCAGAAGCAAATTATGAAGCAGGAACAGTTATTCATTTGTGACAAAATAAGTACTTCCTAAATTTTGAAACATCAGCAGAAATAAGTTTATAAAGGGTTTGCATTCATAAAGTAATTAAAATTAAAGTTAATAAGTGATCAACAAATAAAAACATCTAAAGGAGTATGAAAAATTTTTAATAAAGCAAAAGAGAGAGTAACTGTATTATGCTCAATTACCAGAAATGGCTGAAAAAGAAGATGATCCATTAAGGCCAAAGCTTGATAACATATGTGAAAATAATAAACCTTATGGGATTAATGTGTTAACAAGTGCATTGGTGAGTGATGGCATGGAAACTGACAGAAACAAGCATCTAACACCGCATCGCATGAACTGCTATTGGGTCGACCCTTGAAAGAAACCTTGCAAGAAACTTCACATAAGTCCCTTGCAAGAAACCACATGAAACTTTGCATAAAACCTGGCATATAATCTCACCTATAACCTTGCACATAACCTCTTGGAATGGTTTGCAAAGATGTCTAATACAGTAGGGATTTTTATGAAGAAACAAATAATTGCCATGTGCAAAGCGATATCTGTGCAGGAAACCAGAAAGGAGCCATGTGAGAAAGCAGTGATACAAGGTCCAATTGGTCTAGGTGATTGAGTCTATCTGAGGATGCTCTGGAGAGTTCAGGAGGAAAGGACCATATCTGGATGAGAGCAAATCCAACAGCTGCCAAAGTGGATGCCATTGATGAGGTACCAATGCCTCAAAGGAGCGAAAGGAAACAACTCCAGCAAGGAAAAGCTGACCGGTAACAGAGGAGCCTGAATATTCCAAAGCTCTAAACTACTAAGTGTAACGTGTGGAAGGAGAAGTTAATCAGATCAAAGAAAAGAGTGATTCTGATAATATGCCTGAATACCACATACAGCAGTGCCACAAGTCAAGGGATGATGAATGCACAACTGCAGATTTCAAAACTCAGACTCTCAACCACACATCTCCATTAACATCTATTAAAGTCAAGTGAAGATGCTGATAGCTTAGAAGAAGAGAAACAAGGATGACCAAAGATCAAGATCAACATTTGATGCTTTTTACGTTTGCATATTGATTTATGTTTGCATATTGCTTTCATGGTACCTATATATAATATCACTTTAGTATATTCTACATGAGTGTGAAAACTAGCAGCTAGCACTGAACCAACTGAATACTTATGCTTAAAACATTGTTGTCTTTGATGTGTTAAGAGAAAAACAGAGTACAGTCTTTTACTTCCTTTAAATCAAAAGTAAAAGGGAAGATGTTTGGCTGAACTTCTGTCAGAGTACAGTGGCATAATCTAGTCAATTGATAACAGCTATGTGGCTTATATCAGTCACTAGATAGAGGTAATTAAGAGAACTGGATTATGAAATTGCACTTTGGGTTAAAAGACAATTTTTTATATTTAATTTTTAATATTAAGACTAAAGTCTTAAGAGGAGGGATTGAAGAGGATTTCTATTCTCTCAGTGTGAAGTATTTTCTAAGTGTAAAGCAGTTATTTTTCTCTTCACAAAATGTATGTAGTGTTTGCAGCAAACATGCCAGCGTGTTTTAAAAATACAGTGTAAGATGAGTATGCCTGCACAGGAGCAACATTAGGAAAAGGCTGAGTGACTGATTGAGTAGAATAACTGAATATGTAAAGCACTGGTTATATATGTTAAATACTTGTATGAAGCTATATGTGGCAGAAGTTAGAATGAGTAACACATTATCAAGTTATTATCCTATCATAACAATGTATGTAAACACTTAGTTCCTTTGCATAAGTTGCATATATATTTTGCTGACATAGACCTGTAACATCTCTGTTGACATGAGCTAGTGGGCTGAAAGCCAAGAATAGCAGGACCCCTTAGACTAGAAAACCTATTCAAAAATGGTCAAGAGTTAAAAAGAGACACAAAGGGGTGTGTCATAATTACCTGTATAAAGCTTTGGAGAACACAGATACTTTAGAAGGAGCAGGAGGAGAATGCTATGAGGTCTGCTCTTTCTCGGCTTTATTATGGAGAATAAAGTCTGTTTTCTGATGTTCAAAATGTCCGGTCTGATAATTTCTAAATTATAAGAAGTCTAAATTTACGACAATTACAAGGTAACTGTTATTTCACAAAAGAGTGAAAGTTACTGATTCCATCACAGCAGACCCCACATTGTTGTTGTTATTATATTTAAATCAAGTTATAGAGTATTACTACTCTAATTGTGAATCTTTACTGTTACTGTTTCATTAGGGTGCTCTTGCTAAAAGGAGCAATGGCAGAGAGAGACTTCCAGTGCAGACTTTAAGATGCTGCAATCTAATCGTGGGAAAGACACTTGCTCCTGAGCAGATTCAAGTCCGGGGATATATTGCTGTCAAACCAACGAGTCTGCCGTGAGTTTCAAAGAACACATTATACTGACTAGTTGCCAACTTATATGTACTCTCTCATTTCCAGCGTTCAATGAGAACATGCACACACTCAAGCAGTTTGGCCGTGTTTAAAACCACATCTGGCAGCGGTGGGATTCGAACCCACGCCCCCGAAGAGACTGGAGCCTAAACGCCAGCTGCCGAAGGATAGTCCGACAATATTTCACAAATGTTGAAGATGAGAGCCAATCGGAGCGATTCGCTCCAACATTGTAGCCAATCACGTTGCAGCGCTTCAACATTTGCAGCCAATCGCGGACCGGAATTCTCAACATTTTGAACATTTGAACAATCAGAGTCAAGACAATGTTGAAGCCGGGGGGAGGAACCGTTCCAAGATTCACCGCTAGGTGTGCAGTCAAACAGGTTAATCAGATGTCAATCAATTTTCCGAACTGAGCCGAAGGTACACGAAGGAATGACGCGGTCCTCTGGAGGCAGGTCAGAGGTCAAAAAAGTTCATTGACCATCAGTGATATTCAACGAACAGCATCATTCGACAGAGCACAGCATCGTTTTGCTTACAGTAAAGGATTTTTTCCGATTGTGATTTCTTAAAAAAGGTAGGAAAAACTACACAATTGCACGAATTAATGTTTTAGTGTGTTGTATTTCAAATTTGGATACTTTAATTCAAAACCATTTAATTTATAGGAGAAAAATGTCTGGAAAATCTCAAGAAGCCAAGTCAGACGCTGACTGGATTTCACGTCTGAAAAAGTTTGCCAGCACAGGAGTTTGGCCATCAAATGAGGGCAACAGGCCAGCTCCTCGACAAAAAAAGTGGCATGAGATTTATCAAAGGGTGTGTATTTTGTTTACATGATATAACGTTTGTTGAAATTTGCTTAACAGAGTAACGTTAACTTGTTAGGCTTCAGTACATTCAGTACAATATCTGTGTAAAACATGTCATACTTGTTTTTAAATATTAAAGTGTTTTAAATTGCATGTATTTTGAGATTTACATCGAATAATTTAGTAAGTTTGACCATTTATGAGAGAGATCTGAAAAGCTGGGGGAAGGGATTATGAGTGTACAGTATACAGCATGTGGTTTTAAGGCCTGAAATGTTCCTGTCCAGTTCCTTTGATTCTTCTTTTCGTTTTTGGAGATACAAACTGTACGATTACATATTAGACAAATATTAAACACATTCTAGAAACAGTGGTAAATTAATTTACAGAGCTATTGTGTGCTTTATTAAGGGAGTCATTGAGTAAAAATTCTTATTTAGTTATAAAAGTTTTTTGTATTGTATAAAATTATTTAATATATCTTTCATGATTTTTTCAGATTGAGAAATACCCATTGCAATCTCGTGGGCAGAGGACTTTGCTTGGAGGTGTGCTAAAATGCACATGTGGTTTTCACACTCAAAAGGTACATTTTTGAGTCAATATGTGTTTTTTATTTTTATTTACTAGAATGCCTTTCCTTTTTCATGATTATATGTATTTTTGTGATTTATTTTCAGCAGAGTACTGCTTCTGCTGCTCCAGCACAAACGGTGCAACAACCTGCCCCTACTGTACCTGCTCAGGAGGTGATGGAGACGAGACAACTTGAGGCCCAGCCCCAGCCCCCGTCTACTCCATCAGTGGCATCAAAGATTTCACCGCAATTGTCAATGGTACATTTTTTTAAAAATCAAAAGAAATGACAATTTCAGTGTTTCAAGTGTTCAAGGTGTTTAAAGTTCAGTTCAAAGTTCAAACATAGAAGAGAAAAGAACAAAAAGCAATAAAAAAGTTGAGGTGTTGCTAGAGACCTGCTTCTTTTCACACCTCTTGCACAATGGGGGGTAGCAGACACTTGCTGATTGGTCGGTTTGAGTTTCTGTGATTGGATTAAATTACATGGTCAGATCATGGTCAGGGTCACAGTTTTTAAAGCTACATTTTAACCTCTTGTCTTCAGATAATGATACATAATAAACACTAATAGTAAATACTTTGTTTTGATTTTAAGTGTAAGCTAAAATTTGTACTTTTTCTAAACAACGAGTCTGAGGTATTATCTTGAAAAAGTACTTATTTAAAAATATATATATATATTTTTTTTTTGCTACCACAGGTATGATAATATTTTTTCTTCTGGGAGAAAGTCTTATTTGTTTTATTTCGAATACATTTTTCAAGGTCAATATTATGAGCCTCTTTAAGCTTTTTTTTTTTTTTTTTTTGGCATAGTCTACAAAACAAACCATCGTTATACAATAACTTGCCTAATTACCCTAACCTGCCTACTTAACCTAATTTACCTAGTTAAACCTTCAAATGTCACTTTAAGTGGTATAAAAGTGTCTTGAAGAATATCTAGTCAAATATTATTTACTGTCATCAGGGCAAAGATAAAATAAAACAGTTCTTAGGAATGAGTTATTAAAACTTTGATATTTAAAAAATGTGCTGAACAAATCTTCTCTCCATTAAACAGAAATTGGGGGAAAAAAATAAACAAGCGGGCTAATAAATCAGACTTCAACTGTATATGACACATAGTGTGATGTTGTAATATACAATGTATGTTTTTGTTGTAATGCATAATGTAATAATAGTACAATAATACTGTATATAACATAATGCAATACTTTATTCCTTTGGTAGTAAAAAAATATTTGTTTGCATATTGCTCCTTGATCCAGAAAACTATAATTTTAATCAAAGCCTAATGTGTCACATTTATTTGCAATGAACCAGTTGTCTAATTAAATCTATTCTAACTTATATCTTATTTCTACCTGTAAAAGTAGCAGAGGGTGGTAGTAAAAAAGTCAAAGTCAAAGTCAAAGTCAGCTTTATTGTCAATTCAGCCACATGTACAAGACATACAGAGAATCGAAATTTCGTTACTCTCAGACCCAAGGTGCTTAACATTAATATAAAATATATATATAAAAAATAGTAGGGTTTAAGAAAAAAAGAAAATTTAGAAAATTTACAGTATATACATTGCACATAAATGTGGTCTAAGAAATATACATATGTAATAAAAAAAAAATTGTAAAAAACAGCTTGAACTCGAAACACTGTAGAGAAATCAAACTGATTGTACAACTGACATATAGAAAGATAGTTTCTAATTGCTTGAAATTTATGTGATATACACTAATGTTCAAAAAATTATTATTGTTAAAATATAAAAGCTTAATATTACTCATATATTGCAAGAATTCTATTGTGTTTGATTTGCTCATAAATTAAATCGCTTTTATTTGATTTTAATTGTTTGAATAAATTATTCTTTATTTATTTAATTTGCCTATATTATTATTTCACATTATTCCAGTTTTTACTAAATATTTGATCAAATAAATGTAGCCTTGATAAACATAATTAAAACATAAAAAAAAAAATACATTGAGCAGATCGCAAACCTTTGAACAGTAGTGTACATTTTGCCACTGTGAACACAGTGTTTTTAATGAAATGCTTTTTGTCTTGCCCTTTTTGAGTTCACCAAACCAAGATTTTCCGGATCCCACATTGCTGCAGCAAAGCCAAATCTTAGTGTGGCTAGAAGACCATCACAGGTTGATGTTCAGCCCAGTTCAGCAGTGTGTAGTGCTTCTACACCAAGCACGGCTGTAAGTATTGTCATAATCCACATAGCTTTCTGAGAGAATTTGGTATAAGCATTTGTTTTACGTAAATTCTTATTTTTATTAAGTACAGTCAAATTAAATCTCAATAAAACATCTCTGTAGTATTCTTTTAGTGCATAAAAACATATATATTAAAAATAAGCACCATTCTTTAAACTTTTTGTTCTGCATAGAAGTGCTGTGACAAAATTTTACAGTTTAGCAGCAATCATTCATTTCCAATGTATTTTATACATTAATGTTCAAATAAAGTAATGGTTGCAAAAAATTCTGATTAGTTAATGTTACTTATAGATATATATTTATAAAATGCACTTTGTTATACTGCTTGTTTGTACAGACATAGGACCTTCAAGTTTCTGCCCCCGTCCTCACATCCACTGCGGCAGTGACCAGTTCCACAGAGCCGTCCGGCATTGTCTCAGTAAGTAATTTCATATTTTTTGTCCAAAAAAAGGTAATTTGGTTTGCATATTTGCTGCCCCAGCTGAATTCACACAAAGTGGTTTTAAGACCAGCCAATTAAATTGACTTGATGTTAATTAACTAAGCTTGATATATGTATAAATGTTAACAAAATAAAGAGAGGAAAAAATAAAGCAAAGAATCACAAAAATTACGCCTTCTGTTGTTGATATTTTATGTTCACAGTAGTAAAAGAAAAGAAAATGGATGGAAAAGAAGTAGAAAGGAAAAAGAGAAATAACTGTATTGGAAAATACTTTTGCTTCTTTAAAGAAAATGTTTATTGGTGAAATTCTATTAATGATTTTTGGAATTGAAAAACATAATAAGGTATTTAAAAACAATCACTTAAAATCAAAGGTATTTAGATTATAATCATGATATCATGTGAGGGTACTCACTCAAATATGTAAGGTGCATTTACATTACCAGACTAAAGGTTTTATCTATTTTCCTTCACAGACTGCACCTTCTGGGTCATTGTTGCAAGCTCCATCAGCTGTTCCACTTCCGCGCCTTTGGGCTGAAACCTTGCCACCAGAGGACCACAAGTGGATTGCCAGCAGGCTTTTTAAAATGGGGTCCAAAGGAAAGCCAGAGCTTCGAGACAACCTCCAGCTCTGGTATTACCCTCCACAGCCTGCACTTACATACAATCAGGCTCCAGCTCCAGACAGATTTTTCTGTCATTCACTTTTGCTGTGGATGCCATACAAGCTGTGGAGGGTCAAAGTCCTTTGCCCTAATCCTGCATGTGGACAGCATCAGCTGACAGGTGGAGGTCTGCACAAAAGGGCACGGCAGGTTCTGGACATCGACAGGATGTACAACATGGTTACAGAAACCCTCATCTGTACCAAGTGCAAAGCCTCGCATGTGTCCTGGAGTCAGACTGTCTTGCAGCAGCTGGATCTTGGCCATCGCTCAGAGTTTCGGGTCATTCTCACACAGAAGTGAGTAAATGAACACCTTTATTCCTCGTGCAGTTGTCAACCTATCATCACAGATATATGAAAATACTTTACAAATTATATATATGTATGTTTATATCAGAGGTGTGGACTCGAGTCATGTGACTTGGACTCGAGTCAGACTCGAGTCATGAATTTGATGACTTCAGACTCGACTTGACAAAATATGAAAAGACTTGCAACTCGACTTGGACTTGAACATAAATGACTCAGACTTTCACTTGGACTTGCGCCTATTGACTTGTAAAGACTTGCTACTTTCTATAAAAAGCCCAAAGATAAAAAGTATGTTGACACAGAACGCTCTATCTCTGCGTGTGTGAGACAGAGAGCATGCACGCATACTTTTGACCACTAGCGCTTTGTGGCGCACTTCCGTGTTTTTGCACCAGCGGGAAATTTGAAGATGCCATTTTCATTCTGACTCGGAGAGTGAAATAAACACATCCGCGATCTGCTCCTTTTGTTTTATTCAGCGGATTTACAACATCTGTCAAAGGTAAGAGACTTTACTACTCGCAATGTGTTACTGTGCAAAAGCATTGTTTTACTGTTGTGCATAAGTCAATGAACTTCAGTTTTTTTAAAACCAAATTTACCCTCTCGTGATTTATATCATATAATTATGAATGAACATGGCTGTAATTTATGTTTTTGCACTTGGTCGTTTGTGTCAATGCGCATATTATGTTTTATCTTTGTGTTTTGCCCATCCTCTGACAGTATTTTCTAACTATTTAATTAGTAGTAACATTAATTACATGCCATAATAAATAGATATATATATATAATTTATTTTTAAAGCTCTTAAAACTGTGAAAAAAGTGTTTTGTTATTTTTTGGTGACATTTTGCAATAAGGTTTTTTTAGTTAATCTATATACTAACATGAACTAATAATGAACTATACTTTTAAACTTTTATTAATTAAAGTTTAACATTTACTATTGCATTATTACAATTTAAAGTTATGCTTGTTAACATAAATGTTAATGCACTGTGATTTAACAAGAATTAACCAATAATTTTATTTCCATTAATTAATGAATACTGTAATGAACTGTAACTGTACTGCACTGCATTGTTTGTTCACATTAGTACATACATAAACTTAATTAATTAATACAACCTTATTGTAAAGTGTTACCTTTTTCATGTTTTGGATTGATACTATTCATTTTATTTAGTATTTAAAACCTTAAAGGTATTTTTATTATTGTTGATGTATTGCCTCTTAGCAATATTTTAGTCCTCTATATGGTTTTTAATTTTTTTTTTTATTGTGAGATTGTAATGTAATGCATCTATATTGTTGAATTTCTGTTTGTTTTTCTGTATTTCCCCCTCTATATTTAAGGCTTATCTACTATTTTTAAAGTACTTAAAACCAACCATCTAATAAAAAATATAATTAACAATCACATTTTGTTTCATGAGTGTCTTTGTTCCTGTTTTGTAGGACTCTTATTTTAACAGATTTCATTTGGAAACACTTGACTGATCATTCAATTAAAGTTTTACCTTTATTATTCCATCATTCAATGAGATCATTCAATTGTGAGTTGAATTACTCCATTTGTAATTGTTTTTAAATGAACTAAAAACGAAGACTTGTTTTATTCAGTTTGTTGAGTGTGAACTTCTCTACTTTACATATTAAAAGATATTAAAAACCACTATGAATGTATTTAAACTAATATTTAAATTTATATAACTGTTTCACTGTGGGTATTTCTATTTTAATTTATTTAGCACATTTATTGGCTATTCAAACATGAAAACAAGTTTTAGACACTTTGTGGCTCTAATAAATGGTTAAACATAACAATATCCCAGCAGAAAAATCCAGCTACAACCAGCCTAGGCTGGTAAGCTGGTTTTAGCTGGTCGACCAGGCTGGTTTTAGAGGGGTTTTGGTCATTTCCAGGCTGGTTTCCAGCCATTTCCAGCCTGGTCTTAGCTGGTCAGGCTGGAAACTGACCAGCAAAATCCAGCTAAAACCAGCTTGACCAGCCTGGTTTAAGCTGGACATAGCTGGTTTTAGCTGGTCATCTCCCAGCTTGACCAGCTAAGACCAGGCTGGAAATGGCTGGAAACCAGCCTGGAAATGGCCAAAACCCCTCTAAAACCAGCCAACCAGCCTAGGCTGGTTTAAGCTTTTTTTTCAGTAGGGATTTTTGACAAAATGTTCTAAAATGATTGTTTACAAGTGCCTAAGTAGGATTAGAACCCCGTTCTTTATGAAAAGAAAGAAAAATCTGATTGGCTCTGACATTACTTTCACCAGTGGGCAGGTACTTCAATCTGATTTGCTGGTCTCTCACGCGCATAGTCAGTCTCTCTGCGTTTGCTTGAGTTTTGTCCACACTGGCGCTTCATAATTTTCCTGCTTTTGCTCTCCAGAGATCCTCCTGATAAATTGATTATTCCAGAATGTTGATATGGTTTATATATTGCTTAACTATTTAGTAACAATACACGAAAAACTATGTGGTTAAGGTAAATTCTATAATAAATACTAGTGTTTTTGAGAGTTAGGTATACTGCCTATGTTTAAGCCTAGTATTATTTACAAGTTGTTAATGAATGCTTCAGCATACTGTAGTATTAAGAATAGTGAAGTAATAAAATGAAATACAGAGTGTAGTTTTACTACAGTAAAGTGTGGTGAATTGTAGTATAATATACCCAATACTGTAAAAAAACTACAGCACTGGGTCATTTGTTTATATTACACTTGTGTTACCATAGCAACTATAATATTACCCCAACAGATTAATTAAAGTACTTTACTATAGTACTGTTCAAAACCCTGTCCATGCCAATATACGTGTTCAGGGGCCCTGTGGAACAGCTTTTCCTCAAAATGAAGAGGATGACATGGAAAATGTCCTCCACAATCTCATCAATAATGTGGAAGACAGCAGAGACTAGTTCACTTTATTTTAGTTGCCATGATAAAATGGGATTGATAGTGAGATTTATTTAAAGAGTGAATAGTACAGTAGGCTATAATGCCAAATCAAGTTTTTCCTTATTTTTATCACAGTTACATTTCTGCTTGCGTTAGTTATATTTTTGTTTAAATGTTTTTTATTTGATTAGTATGGTGAACCTTTTGGATGTTTAATAAATGTTTGTAAAACAAAATGCATTCTTTACATCCAACATCTATTCTCTGTGTCTTTAAGTGTTTAAAAACTGGAAATATCTCATCATAAAACATACAGCCAAAATGTTGTGGTTTATTAGATATAAAATTGAATATGTAAGTCTATTTTAGTATTTTGGTTATTGTTAATAAATAGTGCCTTAATATAAATCATATCAAAAAGCACAAAAGGAAGAGGAAACACACGACACAAATTCTGTATATAATCTCTGAGAGCGCGCAGGAAAATGTGTGTGTGAGCAGTGCATATTTAAAAGCGAGAAAATTTGCGCGTGAGGAGCGCATATTTGAGAGCTCGCAAGCAGTTTTGTCCACAGAGGAAATCGGTGCACGAGCATCACACAAGGTAGAGAGCAAAGTTCTTCATTGTTATGTGAAGAAAACAACGTTATTGTTTGTATGAAGTAGCCTACTTCAATTAGAATATGTGCTACCATTTTACATTGCTGCTAGACAGATTTGCATCTCCATCTCTTTAGCACACACGAGATTCAATTGACAAAATACCAATTTCACTCAATTTTACTTTGCAGCATACAGGAGTTGTTGGTCTACTGCTGCCTCATTGAGGTTGTTTATGTAGTTTTAGTTAATCACAAGTTGATCACTGAAGACATAACATAGCACAACTAAACTTACTGAACTAGACAGCAGTAGACCTGCAATTTCTGTGTGATGTGAGGCAAAATGGACTCTTTTTTTGGTGGAACTCGTTCTTGTGCAATAGGCTGTGTAGACGAGACGCAGCACTGTTTAGCACTTTTTCAGAAAATTACATTTGTATCTTTATATATCTAAGCAATGTTCTTTCATTTAAAAAAAAGGTTTGTTTAATAAATACAGATCTTACAGCCATACATAATCTGTTTAAATTTTATTTTTCTGTTAAAAAGACTCGAAAATCAAACTATAGGACTTTGGACTTGACTTGAGACTTGTTGCCTTTGACTTGGGACTTGACTCGGGACTTGCCTGTCTTGACTCGGGACTTGACTCGGGACTTGAGGGCAATGAATTGAGACTTACTTGTGACTTGCCAAACAATGACTTGGTCCCACCTCTGGTATGTATATAATGTAATAGTTCTTCAGTTCATTCAATTTCACTTGCTGTTAGTTTATATTTTTATTTCACATTTTCTTTAAATAGTGTATTTATTTTGCTGACATTTTATTTAACTTTTATATTATTTATGTGTGTGTGTGTGTGTGTGTATAGTGTTTACAGTTTATAACCATAATAATTCAATTTATTCTATTTCACTTGTTGTTTTTTTGCACATTTTACTTTTTAATCATTTATTTTGTTAACATTTTATTTAACTTATTTATTATTTATATGTGTGTGTGTGTATTTATATAGTTTATAACCATAATAGTTCTACAGTTTATTCTATTTCAATTGTTGTTGGTTTCTATTTTATTGCGCAATTTATTTAAATAGTGTATTTATTTTGTTAACATTTTATTTAATGTATTATTTATATATATATATGTGTGTGTACAGAGTGTATAAAGTTTACTACCATAATAGTTCTTCAATTTATACTATTTCACTTGTTGGTTTCTATTTTATTTCACATTTTATAAAAATAATTTATTTTGTTAACATTTTATTTAACTGTTTATTATTTATGTGTATGTCTATAGTTTATACACTTTATAACCATAATAGTTCTTCAATTGCCTTGTTTGATTCTGTTTTTGCGTCAGTCTCATAATCTGAAGGTCGTGAGTTCGAGCCTCACACGGGGCAAGGTGTTACCTTTTTGCACTTGGAAGTGCTTAGATGACTGGGCAGCATTTTTTATTCCCTTCCGTGTGGATCATGCTTCCCTGGGGCTAAAAAGCTACAGCTCCTCTGGAGGCCTGGCAGTGTGAAGTTCCAAGAACATTTCCTGAGTCTGAAGCAATGATGGTAAGATGCTCCCATTCCTATCACGTTGTCGCTTGACGTTCGGCGTGGATCTGTCAAATGTCATGAATTAACGTTGTGCGAGGATTTGACGAAAAGTCCTGCGAATCCCATTGCCTTAAAAATCAACGGCATCCCAGGACATTCCACTACATGTCATTCTAAGACAGTACTTTTGATCCCCTTTTGGTTCACTTGCATTAAAGGCCTCGTCCATTGTTTTGTTCACATGCTTTTCCGAGTTTTTGTGGACAATACCTTGATCGCAAACGCCTTAAAACCTACAGTCTAAAGAGCCCATTAAGGCTGCCAGGGACACTGCTAGGCTGCATAAACTTTGGCGCAAAGAGATTGATGCGGTGCTTTGTCAGTGTTACTGTATCACTCTGACAAGGTGGCAGAGAGTTAAAGACTTTAGCCTGAACGCATAGCCAAAGATTAGGTTTGTCGGAAGTGGCATTCGAACCCACACCTCCAGGGGAAATTGCAACCTTAACGCTGTGCCTTAGACCGCTTGGCCATCCTGACATCCCTACTTATCCCGAGCTGTCTCCTATAATCCACACCGAAGCACCGTGACATGGAAGCTGGTGTTTCACAGTTTGCCCAGGTCCATCAGTCAGCCTCGTTGGCGCAGTTGGCAGCGCGTCAGTCTCATAATCTGAAGGTCGTGAGTTCGAGCCTCACACGGGGCAAGGTGCTACCTTTTGGCACTTGGAAGCGCTTAGATGACTGGGCAGCATTTTTTATTCCCTTCCGTGTGGATCATGCTTCCCCAGGGCAAAAAAAGCTACAGCTCCTCTGGAGGCCTGGCGGTGTGAAGTTCCAAGAACATTTCCTGAGTCTGAAGCAATGATGGTAAGATGCTCCCATTCCTATCACATTGTCGCTAGACGTTCGGCGTGGATCTGTCAAATGTCATGAATTAACGTTGTGCGAGGATTTGACGAAAAGTCCTGCGAATCCCATTGCCTTAAAAATCAACGGCATCCCAGGACATTCTACTACATGGCATTCCAAGACAGTACTTTTGATCCCCTTTTGGTTCACTTGCATTAAAGGCCTCGTCCATTGTTTTGTTTACATGTTTTCCCGAGTTTTTGTGGACAATACCTTGATCGCAAACGCCCTAAAACCTACAGTCTAAAGAGCCCATTAAGGCTGCCAGGGACACTGCTAGGCTGCATAAACTTTGGCGCAAAGAGATTGATGCGGTGCTTTGTCAGTGTTACTGTATCACTCTGACAAGGTGGCAGAGAGTTAAAGACTTTAGCCTGAACGCGTAGCTAAAGATTAGGTTTGTCAGAAGTGGGATTCAAACCCACGCCTCCAGGGGAGACTGCGACCTGAACGCAGTGCCTTAGACTGCTCGGCCATCCTGACATCCCTGCTCAATTTGAGCTGTCTTCTAGCATCCACACCGAAGCACCGTGACATGAAAGCTGGTCTTTCACAGTTTGCCCAGGTCCAATAGTCTGCCTCGTTGGCGCATTAGGCAGCGCGTCAGTCTCATAATCTGAAAGTCGTGAATTCGAGCCTCACACGGGGCAAGGTGCTACTTTTTGGCACTTGGAAGCGCTTAGATGACTGGGCAGCATTTTTTATTCCCTTCCGTGTGGATCATGCTTCCCCGGGGCAAAAAAAGCTACAGCTCCTCTGGAGGCCTGGCGGTGTGAAGTTCCAAGAACATTTCCTGAGTCTGAAGCAATGATGGTAAGATGCTCCCTTTCCTATCACGTTGTCACTTGATGTTCGGCGTGGATCTGTCAAATGTCATAAATTAACGTTGTACGAGGATTTGACGAAAAGTCCTGCGAATCCCATTGCCTTAGATATTAACGGCATCCCAGGACATTCCACTACATGTCATTCTAAGACAGTACTTTTGATCAAGCATCATGACAACTTGTGACATGTCTAGACTTCTGGAACAAACCTAAATTTATTCTTATTCTGCTGTTTCCACTTGTCAGCAGTTCTTCTAAAAAGTATGCAGCACAGTAAAAAAGAGGAAGTTTGTCTGGTCAAGATGTTTTATAATACAATAGAAAAGATTGATTAATCTGTTGTTAGTCTAAACATTTTCCTAATAAAAAACACAAAAGTAATGAAAATAAATTCTTTTTCTCCAACAATTCCCCTTTTCTGCTCCTCTCTGGAGCAGACAAAAACAAAAACAGATAATCAAATCCCCACAAAAAATTCCAATTGTCATTACAACAGGCGTTTTCCTAAATCTTGGTTTTCCCTCTCATTCAAAAAAATCATTAACA
Source organism: Danio rerio (assembly GCF_052040795.2). Classification (NCBI taxonomy): domain Eukaryota; kingdom Metazoa; phylum Chordata; class Actinopteri; order Cypriniformes; family Danionidae; genus Danio; species Danio rerio. Next base: position 64,629,999 of record NC_141024.2, on the reverse strand, counting down.
TCATAGTGCTTATTCATTATGTTAGATAATGCCCAAAACCCCTTTTAACAATTTCAATTTCTTTAACTTTTCTGGATTCAGTTTATAATTTTCACACTCTTGGTTCTCCTCTTCGGTGGTGCAGTCTCTTCCCTCTTGAAGTCACTCCGATATCTTCTTTTAATAAGGATTATACTTGCTATATTCAGGCTTATTACTCCCAACACTCTTATTAACTTCCAATTAATTAAATCCCATAATTAAATTTTTCCATTCTTATATACTTTATCAATAAAGGTAATTTGTTTTCTTCTTCCCCACCAAAATTAGAATAAGAATCACAATAATAAAAATGTAAATAAAATTTTAAAACTCCAACATAAAAAAAACCAAAAATCTGATTAAAAGAAAATTCACACCCATAAAGATATGCTCTAATTAAAAATCCCTCTGTATAATAAGATCAAAGATCAAAACTTGTGAAAACACTTGTGATTGGAATTAGAAATTCACTAATACAAAATTATAATCCCCATGAATAGTTCAAACTGAATTTCAACATTTTAAATTCATTATCGAACCAAAATTACAATTGAGATTTAGGATGAAAACAGCTTCAAAGTAGGATTAAACTAAACAATTATTAAAATGAAAGATTCAGAGCTCAATCGTAACAATGTTATTAAACTAACTCAAACTTGTCAACAAATTATTAAAACCAAAATTCAAACATATTTTTTTCTCTCAATGTCTTAAAATGGCAAAATCAAAAACACAACAATGTGATTAAAATAAAATAAAAATCTTAAGAATCTCTTTAAATAAAAGGTTCAAAAACAACCATAGCTGAAAATAAAAATCTTAAAATGTCTTTAAATGAAATATTTAAAAACAACAATGGCTTAAACTAAAATAATCTTCAAAAATGTGTTCAAATAAATAATCCTAAAATTGTCTTCAAATAAAAGAATCTTAAATTCATAATGATGTGTTTAAAACTAAATAATCGTTAAAATGTCTTAAAATAAAAGATTCAAAAAGCCTCTTGAAATAAAAGATTAAAAAAAACATTGAATGTCTTAGAATAAAAAATTATGAAAAAACATACAAATGTCTTAAAATAAAAGATTTAAAAAGCATTAGAAAGGCATTAAAATAAAAGATAAAAAGCATAAAAATTTCTTAAAATAAAAGATAAAAAAATCATAAAAAATGTCTTCACATAGAAGATAAAAAAATAATGTGTGTATAAAAATAATTTTTTTTTAAAAATCAAAAAACTAATGTGTGTAAAATAAAATTATTTTAAAATGTGATTGTGTTTTATTAAATTTTTCAAAAATTTCTCCAGTCTAATTTGTCCAATTCATTCATTCATTAATTTTTTTTTAAAGCTTAGTCCCTTTATTAATTTGGGGTCCCCACTGTCAGTGAAATGAACCGCCAACTTATCCAACATATGTTTTACACAGCGGATGCCCTTCCAGCTGCAAACCATCTCTGGGAAACATCCATACACACTTAATCCCACACTTTCTGTCAGATTGTGATAAGCTAGTAAATCAGTCTTATTTTCTCTTTCTATTTTAGAATTTAATGTGGTTTTCGGTTCCCCTTTTTGTGTTGGCCTGTATCTAATATACAGTTGGCCTAATGCATTGGTGTTGCAGCGTGTTCAGCTCCCACACCAATACATGCTTACACACTACAATTAGTCAGTTATCCCCTTTTTGTGTTTTATCCCCCTTTCGGCATGGGCCTAGCTCCAGGCCGTTTTACACCCCTATGTTAACTTTCAGGTCAATCCGGCCAGCTTTACACCTTAAGCAACCTGTTTAGAAAAATCTGAAATAAAGTTGTTAATTTGTCATATTTTAATCTCTACATAAGTAATCCACTGCACATCCAAGCTGCACCAAGTCCCCAAAACTGCAGTCCTGTAAACAATTCAAAAGTCATTAATTCCATCGTTTTGTTCCATAACAAACTAATACCCCTCATTATGATTTTTATCCAATTCAGTTTGGTCTGTGCACAGATTTTTGCCAATTATGTTCAAATTTGTATCCATTTTCTCTACCTTTCCCTGTAATTATTAGTCTTACACCATCCCTAAATTCATGCTTTAGGCCCATTACTTGCTGCAATTTCAAATATTCATTATTTCAGTGTTTATCATTATCCAATCTAATTTTTACTCAACATCTATTTGTTTCTAGATCGTCTTTCATTAAACACTTCATCACTGTCTGACTGTCCTCTATGCTTGCTGGCCACTCCTCTAGCCATTCACTATATCTGTCAATCATGACTAGCACATATCTTTTTATTCACCTGTTCTCCCTTAGATCTCTATAATCAATTATAACCTCACTCTCATTCTTCTCTTGCATTTTCTGATATCTCTAAATATAATTAAAGTCTATAATTCATATTAGTCTTATTACCATGTGTTTTACATTCACCAGTTTACAGTTATTTGAAATGGCTTATTTATTTAGTGATCTGACTTTTCCTAATATTGAGGCGTGTCATCTAATCACCTATAATTTTTACTTCCTTTAAATCTATTTCCATGGAAATGTCATAACACCTATTTCATTTTAATCAATTAGGTGTCTACTCTTTTTCTGCAAGTAAAATTTCATCAACATGCTTAATCAACACCACTCTCTCTGATAATTCAAAAATCAATCACTTTACATTTTTTCATCAGTATGACCATATTTCGGCATACACTATTAACCTCAGCTTTAAAATCTATTCTCCTTAATTGCTTCTAAATCATAAACTAAACACAATCTTCTTTTGTTTGTTGCTTTCTTGTAAAATTGTATTAAAATTAAATTAGTCACATCTATGTTTATAACTCAGATAAAATTTAGCTTAAATAAAATGTCTAAAACAGATTCCCTATGACCTTGTCTAGGTGTTTCTATTAATTGCTCAACGACAAACTACCTCTTCACTACGCTGGCTAATTTTACAATCCTCCATTTAAGTATTTCACTAATAATCAATCAGTTTTTGAATTTGACTCTACTTTTGATAATTCATTTTCTCAACTATTTACTTAGTTTGTTCTAATCATTTTTATGATTTTCTTTTGGCTACTAATTAGTTCTACGTCATTTCGGTTCAACTAGTTGCCCATACACTTTTTATATACTTTTATAAGCTAACTAAAAATCACTACATTTTCTTATTCGTTTCTTTCAGCTGTATTTTGACTTCATCATTAAACTTCTTCACATGGTTACATGTGAAAGAAAATCTGTTTTCTTAAACTCTCTTATTCTGTTTCAATTCTTTTATCAGATTAGAACTATTAATTTTTACCCGATGACGTGATTTAAATTTTTCATGTTTCAATTTCTTCTTTACGCATAAAAAAATTTCTGTTACCAACCTTTTCTAGTTTTTAATATCCCATCTTAATTTAGATGATTCAACATAATATTTAGCTTTTAGTAAATCTTTACTTAAATAATCAATTCCATCAAAATTTATAATTCAAATGACTTCTTCAGTTACCAATAGTTGTTTCTTCTTCTTTAGTCACCACCATACATTGTACTTCCTCCTATATCCTGTTCATGCTCTGTATCAGTAAACCTATGAAAATTTGCAAAAATAGTTAAATATCATTTCAACATTATACATTTAGAGATTCATTGTATATTTTCCTCTAAGCCTTTTTCTTAGTTATTATTTTCATAACAAAACCTTAATAAATTCTGTCTCTTTCATATTACCAGTCATCATATGGTCTCAAATGGTTCTTTACAGCACCCTGCCTCTTACTTTACCCACAAGTTCCTTTTTCTGAGTGTCTGATCTCCAGACATATTTAGCAGTTCGCTGTGGTCCGGTTTGGAGGAGCCCACATTTCTGAGGCAGACTACTGATCTTTCACAGTGCCCCTCAATACTCGGATGCTCTAGGCCTTTCAAGCATCACTGCTCCACTCCACAACCATCTCACTCAACACCTGCCTACCTGTACAGGTGCCTAGTCTTCCGCGACAAAATTCCTGGCTTAGGTCGCTCCCGGTGGCCAACGAGAGTCTTACCCGTCTTTGGAATAATGTCTCATGGAGACCAGTTACTGCTCTTCTCCACTGCAACCTCCTTCTCAGTTTTCCTTCAGAACTTGGTATCTCTGATGTTAGGGAAACATGCACTCAAGAACCATGTGAGCCATTGTGACCACATTCTAGAGTTTAACCAATGAGACAGGTTTTATTAAGTTTAAAATCAATTTGACCTCCAATAATAGTTTTAAGTAAAGTTTGGCATCTTCACTCCCATCCACTCAGCACTATGGTCTGCTTAGTCTGCAGGCAAAGCTGTAGGGCACTATGATGGTGGAGACTAAAAAACAAGACACAGTTGGGTTATTATTCATAAAACACAAATTATGACATGGCCTACCATGTAATAAAATTGTTCAACATTATTGCTCTATCTCAGGGTTCATATTAGGCCTTGACCCCTCATGTTTGTTTAATATATATTTTTATATCTGAAATGCAATGTTTAATTATCGATTTCTTTCTTGGTGTTTATCCTTTTTAAATTTAGAAAAATTAAACTCACTTCATCTTGTTCATCCACATCCACTAAGTGTCCATGATTTTTCTTTGACCCTAGATGATGGCTTAGATAGTCTTATGCAGCTGACTTTCATAGATGAAAACAGCCAGTGTAAGCCATAACAATTTTTTATTTTTTTTTTAATCATTATTATTACTAATATTATTATTCTATTTAGTTTTTGCACCTAAACTCAATCTTGTCCTCTCACATCAAATCGCAGTTCCTCAAAGTGTTACTTCCTCAAAGTGTTACAAGTGCAACTATTTTTCTAGTTTCTATCTCATCGGTTTAATGTCTCTGTCTTTCTCTCTCTCTATGTATATAATATTTTTCAAATATATTTTAACATATTGTTGGAATTTCTATCTCTATTCCATGCGTGTTCAAGAGAAAAGGTCTGGAGAGGTTTTTCTTCAATGTCAAAAATCGTAACAATTTATTGGATACAAATGAATAATTCGATGACAGAGCTCTGGGTTACGTTACCCCAATGCAATACAAGAATTACATTCAAGAGGTTCGCAACAAACATACATTTCCTGACTTCAGCATATATACACAACTGATCTTAACAGGTGGAGTTTTGGTGTAACGTCACTTGTCAGTCATTGTTCAGTCCTCCATTGGCCACACCTTCGACATACTTCCTCTTTTTCTACGAATTCTCTGCCCAACAACAAAGTATACATCTTTCTATGTTTTGTGTTCAGTTTTAACACCTCTCTTCAGACAGGAAGTTTCTGCAGAGCTGAATTTAATTTTGGACCCGCATGTATCTACTTCTGCAAAAATGCTAATTAGTATGCACAGCACTCACCCACAACATTAGAAGTTCAGTTAATATATGACCCTTACATGACCAATACAAATAATTGTTTGATTAAAAGAAAAAGAGACAATAATAATAAAAAACTGATTGCTATTTTACAACACAACCTACCACAACTCTTAACCCAACCTCACAGTAACAAACCTCCATGTGGGTTTCATTGATTCAATGTCTTGTACATGGCACAGAATACAACCTATTGCAGTTTATTAAAATCACACCTACCCCAGCCCTAGGCCCAACCTCACAGTAACCCGCTATGTTTTATTAAATTTTACACCTACCCCAACCCTAAACACAACCTCAGAGTAACCAGTTTTATTTTTATTTATTTTTATGAATGTCTACTACAGCTACATCAATCGCAAACCCAGCCTACGTGTGGCATAACTGCCGACCCCTTAGAGGTCATCCAGCCAACTTGCAGTGTAATCTCCTCCACTTGTAGGTCTCTGAGCTGCAGCAACACCTAAGTGCTCTGACACAGAGACACAAAAGACTTTTAACCTCCTCTTGGAGAGGAGAGAGTCTCTGACCCTGGATCTCAGGTCTTCCATGGAGGGATTGTCAGGAATCCTGTAAGAACATCCCATTCACACAACCTCTTGCCATAAAAAAACAAAGCAGAATGTGTGGTGAAGGAACTCCGGGTTGACAGAGCCTTGTCCTTGCTTCAAGCAATGTGCTAACAAAGTGCTGAACAGAGTGGCACAAAGGATAGCGCTTATGACTATGGATCAGAAGTTTCTCGGTTATGGAAACCAAGAAACTGTGTATGAGAGAATGCTTAAGTGTATGAGTGGCACTTGTTCAAGCGGAGCAGGGAAGTGCCAGCGATCAGAAAGAACTGGAGTTTGTGCCAAGACTGGGTTTTAAAAGTGGCAATTTCCATATGGTCTAGCAGTCAGGATTCCTGATTTTCACCCAGGTGACCCGGGTTCAACTCCCGGTATGGGAAGGCTTAAGTACTTTTGCTCCTGTCCTTTTTGGCCAGCGGTCGGACTGCAGCTACCTTATAGGGTGTGGTTGTGGAACTGCTATGTAAGACTTCGATAGCTCAGTTGGTAGAGTGTAGGACCAATTCTTAGGTCGCAGGTTCGATTCCAGCTCAAAGGATGTATTTTGTGCTCAGAGCCGCTTTCTTGCCTTTACGAAGATATCATCGGCACCACTGCTCGAAGTTCACCATGGAGGTGAAAAGGAAGTTCCCTGACCAGGAATCGAACTCGGGCCACGGCGGTGAGAGCGCCGAATCCTAATTACTAGACCACCAGGCTAGACCATCAAGCCTAGCTGTGGTCTTCCACCCAGGTGTGCTGCAGCTGCTCTGACAAAAATAACTCTTTAATAACATTTGCAACCTCCTCCTGGAGAAGAGAAAGTCTCAGAGCCTGGATCACAGTTCTTCTTGGGAGGGACTGTCACATGCTCTGTGTTAGAGCATCCTATCGACACCACAACTTGCCATGACAAGAAAGCACAGCAAGCGTTGAAGGAACTGCATGTTGACCGAGCCGTGTCCTCTTTCCAAGCAGCATGCTAATGAGCACTGCTGACGCAGACTGGGCCAGTGGCGCATACTGCCACCTGTAATTCGTGGTTATTCTTGGTTACACCGGCCAATCACGGTCCGAGTTAGAACCAAGATTTTTTTTTAATTCTTGGTTACGCTGGCCAATCTTGTCCCGAGCTGGAACCAAGATTCACCCTATTCTTGGTTTCGGCAGCCAATCATGTTCCGAGTTACAATGAACGCTATGGCCAATCAGAGCCCTTATAACATTCATGATTTGTACTGTATTAACAGATTTCGTTGTGGATTAATTCGGACAACAATTACAAAGTAAGTATTTTTATAACAAGTTGGTTTAAATGAATAACCATTACAGTAACATTAATTACAACAACACAATTATTATATGATTGTTATAGATGTTATATGACGTTGTTTGTTAAGATTAATGTTAGCCGACCAAGCACACTGTACAGTTTTACTACAAACATTTTAATGCAGTTATTATACATTACTTCACTTTATATTGTCATTTACTACCATAGTTACAATAATGCCCGTGCATTATTCTCACACATTAATGAATCACTTCACTAATAATAAATATAAGGCTCAATTCATCAGTCATTAATTATAAACAAATAGTATAATGACGCTCACATATCACTACATCACTAATCATAAACTAATCTAATAATGCTCACGCATAATACATCACTAATTATAAAGCATAAAACAATATGGATCACGCATGATTGCATCACTAATAATAAACCAAAAATATAAGGGTCACAATTTAATCCATCATTAATAATAATAACATTATTATTAGTAATGGATTGATGTGTGACCCTTATATTGTTGGTTTATTATTAGTGATGCAATCATGCATGATCCATATTAATTAATTAATAACTGCATTAAAATGTTTGTAGTAAAACTGTACAGTTTGCTTGGTCGGCTAACATTAATCTTACCAAATAACGTTATAAAACATCTATAACAATCATATAATAATTATGTTGTAGTAATTAACGTTACTGTAATGGTTATTCATTTAAACCACCTTGTTAAAAAAATACTTACTTTGCAATTGGTTTCCGAATTAATCCGCAACGAAATCTTTTATTACAGTACAAATCATGGATGGTATAAGGGCTCTGATTGGCCATAGCGTTCATTGTAACTCAGAACACGATTGGCTGCCTTAACCAAGAATAGGGTGAATCTTGGCTCCAGCTCACAAAGTGATTGGCCGGTGTGACCAAGAATAACCACGACTTACAGGTGGCAGTAAGAGCTAACCGGCCACTTACTGCCAAGCTTAATAAAAGTCTTCCAGTTGGTGCTGCCCAGGCTAAAGAAAAAAAATATTTAAAAAAAATTATAAAACGGCCTTGCCAGAAAGTAGCAGAATGTCAATACAAGGCGGTGGCAATGTGCATTGATTTCTGAGTAACTCGTCATTCGGCATGCAGGGCTCCTCACACGTTTACTGGAGCAGGACCAGGTAGGGCCTTCAGTCACCTGCCCCTTGTGCACAAAATAGAACAACAGCACTGTTTTACAACCCCGGGATCGAACCAGGGACCTTTAGATCTTCAGTCTAACGCTCCCCCAACTGAGCTATTTCGACTGCCTTTTCACAAATATCCTGCAGCATTCATGTCTGTGAGACTAAGCAGAATCCTGAAATGCCTCTGAGGCCTTAAAGTGTAAAAGGTTGGCCAGTACGGGGATCGAACCCGTGACCTTGGCGTTATTAGCACTACGCTCTAACCAGCTAGGCTAACCGGTCACTTTCTGCCATATTTGCTCAAAAGCTCAGAGTAACTGTCATTTTCTTCAAGAGATAAGAATGCTATTCCAGCTTTTTTTGTGCGGTGCTGGTAAAAAAAACAAGGTCCCACCAAGATTTGGACTCGGATCGCTGGATTCAGAGTCCAGAGTGCTAACCATTACACCATGGAACCTCAAGTCTTCTGCTCGGTGCTGCCCGGGCCAAAGAGAAAATAATGTAAAAAAACAAAAAAAAAGAAAGAAAACGGCCTTGCCAGAAAGTAGCAGAATGTCAATACAAGGCAGTGCCAATGTGCATTGATTTCTGAGTAACTCGTCATTCGGCATGCAGGGCTCCTCACACGTTTACTGGAGCAGGACCAGGTAGGGCCTTCAAAAGAAAAGCGCACTATTCCAGGCATTTTGACGACTAAACGGCAGGCAGGGCAAAGAGGCCACCACAGAGCAAATGTGATCTTTTTTTTCTATTTTGACCATGTCGAAAATCGCCAACTATTGATTGCTTTGAGGGGAATTAGCTCATGGTTAAGCGCTCACTTTGCAAGGGAGAGGTAGCGGGAACAATGACTGCATTCTCCACCTCTGTTTTCATGCCTTTTTACATTGGCTTTTATTTCAAAGCTGGTGGCACCTTGAGGGTTTAAAGCAAAACTACTTACGTCAGCTTTGCCGGTTTCTGTGTAGTACATATCATTGCAACCCTTCAGAAGCCCTATCAAGTCACAGTTTTCTTTTATTCAGCAGCGCGTCCGCAGTGGGACATCAAAGCGCTAAATACATAGCATTATAGAGTGCTGTCGATCAGGCCATTGGAATCATCGCCAGAAGCAACGTGACCATCTGGGAGGAAGATAGTGTTTTGGTCAAGTGGAAGCAGGTGGACTTAAGGGTGAAGCAGCTAGGCTTTTTGGGTGACTTTCAGTCACCTGACCCTTGTGCACAAAATAGAACAACATCACTGTTTTGCCGAAACCCAGGATCGAACCAGGGACCTTTAGATCTTCAGTTTAACGCTCTCCCAACTGAGCAATTTCGGCTGCCTTTTCACAAGAATCCTGCAGCATTCGTGTCTGTGAGACTAAGCAGAATGCTGAAATGCCTCCGAGGCCTTAAAGGGTAAAAGTTTGGCCAGTACGGGGATCGAACCCACGACCTTGGCGTTATTAGCACCACGCTCTAACCAGCTGAGCTAACCGGCCACTTTCTGCCATGTTTGCTAAAAAGCTCAGAGTAACTGTCATTTTCTTCAAGAGATAAGAACGCTATTACAGCTTTTTTTGTGCGGTGCTGATAAAAAAACAAGGTCCCACCGAGATTTGAACTCGGATCGCTGGATTCAGAGTCCAGAGTGCTAACCATTACACCATGGAACCTCAAATCTTCTGCTCGGTGCTGCCCAGGCCAAAGAGAAAATAATGTAAAAACAAAAAAAAAAAAGAAAAGAAAACGGCCTTGCCAGAAAGTAGCAGAATGTCAATACAAGGCAGTGCCAATGTGCATTGATTTCTCAGTAACTCGTCATTCGGCATGCAGGGCTCCTCACACGTTTACTGGAGCAGGACCAGGTAGGGCCTTCAAAAGAAAAGCGCACTATTCCAGGCATTTTGACGACTAAACGGCAGGCAGGGCAAAGAGGCCACCACAGAGCAAATGTGATCTTTTTTTTCTATTTTGACCACGTCGAAAATCGCCAATTATTGATTGCTTTGAGGGGAATTAGCTCATGGTTAAGCGCTCGCTTTGCATGGGAGAGGTAGCGGGAACAATGACTGCATTCTCCACCTCTGTTTTCATGCCTTTACACATTGGCTTTTATTGCAAAGCTGGTGGCACCTTGAGGGTTTAAAGCGAAACTACTTACGTCAGCTTTGCCGGTTTCTGTGTAGTACATATCATTGCAACCCTTCAGAAGCCCTATCAAGTCACAGTTTTCTTTTATTCAGCAGCGCGTCCGCAGTGGGACATCAAATCGCTAAATACATAGCATTATAGAGTGCTGTCGATCAGGCCATTGGAATCATCGCCAGAAGCAACGTGACCATCTGGGAGGAAGATAGTGTTTTGGTCAAGTGGAAGCAGGTGGACTTAAGGGTGAAGCAGCTAGGCTTTTTGGGTGACTTTCAGTCACCTGACCCTTGTGCACAAAATAGAACAACATCACTGTTTTGCCGAAACCCAGGATCGAACCAGGGACCTTTAGATCTTCAGTTTAACGCTCTCCCAACTGAGCAATTTCGGCTGCCTTTTCACAAGAATCCTGCAGCATTCGTGTCTGTAAGACTAAGCAGAATGCTGAAATGCCTCCGAGGCCTTAAAGGGTAAAAGTTTGGCCAGTACGGGGATCGAACCCGCGACCTTGGCGTTATTAGCACCACGCTCTAACCAGCTGAGCTAACCGGCCACTTTCTGCCACGTTTGCTAAAAAGCTCAGAGTAACTGTCATTTTCTTCAAGAGATAAGAACGCTATTCCAGCTTTTTTTGTGCGGTGCTGATAAAAAAACAAGGTCCCACAGAGATTTGAACTCGGATCGCTGGAATCAGAGTCTAGAGTGCTAACCATTACACCATGGAACCTCAAGTCTTCTGCTCGGTGCTGCCCGGGCCAAAGAGAAAATAATGTAAAAACAAAAAAAAAAAAAACAGAAAACGGCCTTGCCAGAAAGTAGCAGAATGTCAATACAAGGCAATGCCAATGTGCATTGATTTCTGAGTAACTCGTCATTCGGCATGCAGGGCTCCTAACACGTTTACTGGAGCAGGACCAGGTAGGGCCTTCAAAAGAAAAGCGCACTATTCCAGGCATTTTGACGACTAAACGGCAGGCAGGGCAAAGAGGCCACCACAGAGCAAATGTGATCTTTTTTTTCTATTTTGACCACGTCGAAAATCGCCAACTATTGATTGCTTTGAGGGGAATTAGCTCATGGTTAAGCGCTCGCCTTGCATGGGAGAGGTAGCGGGAACAATGACTGCATTCTCCACCTCTGTTTTCATGCCTTTTTACATTGGCTTTTATTGCAAAGCTGGTGGCACCTTGAGGGTTTAAAGCGAAACTACTTACGTCAGCTTTGCCGGTTTCTGTGTAGTACATATCATTGCAACCCTTCAGAAGCCCTATCAAGTCACAGTTTTCTTTTATTCAGCAGCGTGTCCGCAGTGGGACATCAAAGCGCTAAATACATAGCATTATAGAGTGCTGTCGATCAGGCCATTGGAATCATCGCCAGAAGCAACGTGACCATCTGGGAGGAAGATAGTGTTTTGGTCAAGTGGAAGCAGGTGGACTTAAGGGTGAAGCAGCTAGGCTTTTTGGGTGACTTTCAGTCACCTGACCCTTGTGCACAAAATAGAACAACATCACTGTTTTGCCGAAACCCAAGATCGAACCAGGGACCTTAAGATCTTCAGTTTAACGCTCTCCCAACTAGATTTCGGCTGCCTTTTCACAAGAATCCTGCAGCATTCGTGTCTGTGAGACTAAGCAGAATCCTGAAATGCCTCCGAGGCCTTAAAGGTTAAAAGTTTGGCCAGTACGGGGATCGAACCCGCTACCTTGGCGTTATTAGCACCACCCCCTAACCAGCTGAGCTAACCGGCCACTTTCTGCCATGTTTGCTAAAAAGCTCAGAGTAACTGTCATTTTCTTCAAGAGATAAGAATGCTATTCCAGCTTTTTTTGTGCGGTGCTGATAAAAAACCAAGGTCCCACAGAGATTTGAACTCGGATCGCTGGAATCAGAGTCCAGAGTGCTAACCATTACACCATGGAACCTCAAGTCTTCTGCTCGGTGCTGCCCGGGCCAAAGAGAAAATAATGTAAAAACAAAAAAAAAAAAAGAAAAGAAAACGGCCTTGCCAGAAAGTAGCAGAATGTCAATACAAGGCAGTGCCAATGTGCATTGATTTCTGAGTAACTCGTCATTCGGCATGCAGGGCTCCTCACACGTTTACTGGAGCAGGACCAGGTAGGGCCTTCAAAAGAAAAGCGCACTATTCCAGGCATTTTGACGACTAAACGGCAGGCAGGGCAAAGAGGCCACCACAGAGCAAATGTGATCTTTTTTTTCTATTTTGACCACGTCGAAAATCGCCAATTATTGATTGCTTTGAGGGGAATTAGCTCATGGTTAAGCGCTCGCTTTGCATGGGAGAGGTAGCGGGAACAATGACTGCATTCTCCACCTCTGTTTTCATGCCTTTTTACATTGGCTTTTATTGCAAAGCTGGTGGCACCTTGAGGGTTTAAAGCGAAACTACTTACGTCAGCTTTGCCGGTTTCTGTGTAGTACATATCATTGCAACCCTTCAGAAGCCCTATCAAGTCACAGTTTTCTTTTATTCAGCAGCGTGTCCGCAGTGGGACATCAAAGCGCTAAATACATAGCATTATAGAGTGCTGTCGATCAGGCCATTGGAATCATCGCCAGAAGCAACGTGACCATCTAGGAGGAAGATAGTGTTTTGGTCAAGTGGAAGCAGGTGGACTTAAGGGTGAAGCAGCTAGGCTTTTTGGGTGACTTTCAGTCACCTGACCCTTGTGCACAAAATAGAACAACATCACTGTTTTGCCGAAACCCAGGATCGAACCAGGGACCTTAAGATCATCAGTTTAACGCTCTCCCAACTGAGCAATTTCGGCTGCCTTTTCACAAGAATCCTGCAGCATTCGTGTCTGTGAGACTAAGCAGAATCCTGAAATGCCTCCGAGGCCTTAAAGGTTAAAAGTTTGGCCAGTACGGGGATCGAACCCGCGACCTTGGCGTTATTAGCACCACGCCCTAACCAGCTGAGCTAACCGGCCACTTTCTGCCATGTTTGTGTAACGGGAGAAAAAATGAAACTGTGAATTAAGTATGAATGGTGTCAAAATGCTTGTTTTTGTTAAAAATATCTGTTCTAATTAAATCAAAATCCTATGTTCACTGTTTAACTGTGTAATACATCATGGGGAAATACAGACACCTACAGGTGAGAAAGGGGGCATAATGGGTGGAGTCAGCCGGCCATTTTGTGAGTTCACTTGTTCAAGAGCTGTTGAGAGTGATTTTTTCTGATGACCAGCCCTTGTACACTTATTGTCTGTGTGGAGCCCTGTTTTTCTTTTGGAGAACACTATAAAGTGAACTTGTTCAGGTAAACTGCTTCCGCGTGATCATTATAAAAAACATTTACGAACTAAGAGGGGTTACATTTGCTAAAAAGCTCAGAGTAACTGTCATTTTCTTCATGAGATAAGAACGCTATTCCAGCTTTTTTTGTGCGGTGCTTGTAAAAAAACAAGGTCCCACCAAGATTTGAACTCGGATCGCTGGATTCAGAGTCCAGAGTGCTAACCATTACACCATGGAACCTCAAGTCTTCTGCTCAGTGCTGCCCGGGCCAAAGAGAAAATAATGTAAAAAAAAAAAAAAAAAAAGAAAACGGCCTTGACAGAAAGTAGCAGAATGTCAATACCAGGCAGTGCCAATGTGCATTGATTTCTGAGTAACTCGTCATTCGGCATGCAGGGCTCCTCACACGTTTACTGGAGCAGGACCAGGTAGGGCCTTCAAAAGAAAAGCGCACTATTCCAGGCATTTTGACGACTAAACGGCAGGCAGGGCAAAGAGGCCACCACAGAGCAAATGTGATCTTTTTTTTTCTATTTTGACCACGTCGAAAATCGCCAATTATTGATTGCTTTGAGGGGAATTAGCTCATGGTTAAGCGCTCGCTTTGCAAGGGAGAGGTAGCGGGAACAATGACTGCATTCTCCACCTCTGTTTTCATGCCTTTTTATATTGGCTTTTATTGCAAAGCTGGTGGCACCTTGAGGGTTTAAAGCGAAACTACTTACGTCAGCTTTGCCGGTTTCTGTGTAGTACATATCATTGCAACCCTTCAGAAGCCCTATCAAGTCACAGTTTTCTTTTATTCAGCAGCGCGTCCGCAGTGGGACATCAAAGCGCTAAATACATAGCATTATAGAGTGCTGTCGATCAGGCCATTGGAATCATCGCCAGAAGCAACGTGACCATCTGGGAGGAAGATAGTGTTTTGGTCAAGTGGAAGCAGGTGGACTTAAGGGTGAAGCAGCTAGGCTTTTTGGGTGACTTTCAGTCACCTGACCCTTGTGCACAAAATAGAACAACATCACTGTTTTGCCGAAACCCACGATCGAACCAGGGACCTTTAGATCTTCAGTTTAACGCTCTCCCAACTGAGCAATTTCGGCTGCCTTTTCACAAGAATCCTGCAGCATTCGTGTCTGTGAGACTAAGCAGAATGCTGAAATGCCTCCGAGGCCTTAAAGGGTAAAAGTTTGGCCAGTACGGGGATCGAACCCGCGACCTTGGCGTTATTAGCACCACGCTCTAACCAGCTGAGCTAACCGGCCACTTTCTGCCATGTTTGCTAAAAAGCTCAGAGTAAGTGTCATTTTCTTCAAGAGATAAGAACGCTATTCCAGCTTTTTTTGTGCGGTGCTGATAAAAAAAACAAGGTCCCACAGAGATTTGAACTCGGATCGCTGGAATCCGAGTCTAGAGTGCTAACCATTACACCATGGAACCTCAAGTCTTCTGCTTGGTGCTGCTCGGGCTAAAGAGAAAATAATGTAAAAAAGAAAACGGCCTTGCCAGAAAGTAGCAGAATGTCAATACAAGGCAGTGCCAATGTGCATTGATTTCTGAGTAACTCGTCATTCGGCATGCAGGGCTCCTCACACGTTTACTGGAGCAGGACCAGGTAGGGCCTTCAAAAGAAAAGCGCACTATTCCAGGCATTTTGACGACTAAACGGCAGGCAGGGCAAAGAGGCCACCACAGAGCAAATGTGATCTTTTTTTTTCTATTTTGACCACGTCGAAAATCGCCAATTATTGATTGCTTTGAGGGGAATTAGCTCATGGTTAAGCGCTCGCTTTGCAAGGGAGAGGTAGCGGGAACAATGACTGCATTCTCCACCTCTGTTTTCATGCCTTTTTACATTGGCTTTTATTGCAAAGCTGGTGGCACCTTGAGGGTTTAAAGCGAAACTACTTACGTCAGCTTTGCCGGTTTCTGTGTAGTACATATCATATCATATGATTGCAACCCTTCAGAAGCCCTATCAAGTCACAGTTTTCTTTTATTCAGCAGCGCGTCCGCAGTGGGACATCAAAGCGCTAAATACATAGCATTATAGAGTGCTGTCGATCAGGCCATTGGAATCATCGCGACTATCTGGGAGGAAGATAGCGTTTTGGTCAAGTGGAAGCAGGTGGACTTAAGGGTGAAGCAGCTAGGCTTTTTGGGTGACTTTCAGTCACCTGACCCTTGTGCACAAAATAGAGCAACAGCACTGTTTTGCCGAAACCCGGGATCGAACCCGGGACCTTTAGATCTTCAGTCTAACGCTAAGCAGAAGAAGAAGAAGACTAAGCAGAATCCTGAAATGCCTCTGAGGCCTTAAAGGGTAAAAATTAGTCCAGTACGGGGATCGAACCCACGACCTTGGCATTATTAGCACCACACTCTAACCAGCTGAGCTAACCGGCCACTTTCTGCCATGATTCCTAAAAAGCTCAGAGTAACTGTCATTTTCCGGCCTTCAAGAGATAAGAATGCTATTCCAGCTTTTTTTGTGCGGTGCTGGTAAAAAAAAACAAGGTCCCACTGAGATTTGATCTCAGATTGCTGGATTCAGAGTCCAGAGTGCCAACCATTACACCATGGAACCTCAAGTCTTCTAGTTGGTGCTGCCCGGGCTAAAGAGACAAAAATGTAAAAAAAAAAAAAAAAAAAAAAAAAACGACCTTACCAGAAAGTAGCAGAATGTCAATACAAGGCAGTGCCAATGTGCATTGATTTCTGAGTAACTCGTCATTTGGCATGCAGGGCTCCTCACACGTTTACTGGAGCAGGACCAGGTAGGGCCTTCAAAAGAAAAGCGCACTATTCCAGGCATTTTGACGACTAAACAGCAGGCAGGGCAAAGAGGCCACCACAGAGCAAATGTGATCTTTTTTTTCTATTTTGACCACTTCGAAATTCGCCCGTTTTTGATTGCTCTGAGGGGAATTAGCTCAAATGGTAAAGCGCTCGCTTTACATGCGAGAGGTAGCGGGAACAATGGCTGCATTCTCCACCTCTGTTTTCATGCCTTTTTACATTGGCTTTTATTTAGATCTTCAGTCTAACACACTCCCAACTGAGCTATTTCGTTTGCCCTTTCACAAGTATCCTGCAGCATTCATGTCTGTGAGACTAAGCAGAATCCTGAAATGCTTCTGAAATGCATTGATTTCTGAGTAACTCGTCATTTGGCATGCAGGGCTCCTCACACGTTTACTGGAGCAGGACCAGGTAGGGCCTTTAAAAGAAAAGCGCACTATTCCAGGCAATTTGACAACTAAATGGCAGGTAGGGCAAAGAGGCCACCACAGAGCAAATGTGATCTTTTTTTTCTACTTTGACCACGTCGAAAATCGCCAATTTTTTGATTGCTCTGAGGGGAATTAGCTCAAATGGTAAAGCGCTCGCTTTGGATGCGAGAGATAGTGGGAACAATGCCTGCATTCTCCACCTCTGTTTTCATGCCATGTTTTTAAAGCGAAAAGGTTTAAAGTGAAACTCTCCTGATTCAATCATTACCAGAAGCGACGTGACTATCTGTAAGTAAGATAGCTTTTTGGTCAAGTGGAAGCAGTTGGACTTAAGGGTGCAGCAGCTAGGCTTTTTGGGTGACTTTCGGTCACCTAACTCTTGTGCCCAAAACAGAAAAACAACACTATTTTACCAAAGCCTGGATCTAACCAGGGACCTTTAGATCTTCAGTCTAACACTCTCCCAAATGAGCTATTTCAGCTGCCATTTCACGATTTAATATTTCATAGACTAAACGGCGGGCAGGGCAAAGAGACCACCACAGAGCAGATGTGATCTTTTTTTTTTTTTTTGACAACGCCAAAAACTACCAATTTGAATTTTTCTGAGGGGAATTAGCTCAAATGGTAGAGCGCTCGCTTAGCATAGGAAGGGGTCCAATCTTCTCGCTCACTCGCAAGCGAACAAGCCGCAAAAACACGGAAAAATGCGACAAATTTCGCTTGCAGTAGTGTTCGCGGCTTTGTGACTGTGCATAATGTGGTATTTTAGTTGCATATTGCATGTCACTCTAAATGTCATTTTTTGCGTGCTGGATTCGAACACACGATCTGTGTAACACAATATCCAATCAGTGTCGGTTTTAGCGGAGCCAATCAGCTGCGCTCCTATTGAAATTTTACTGACGTAACACAGGCAATTATATTGATATTACTATTATTATGTGGATATTGTTCTTAAAAAGCATATTACGTTAATTAAAAATGAATGCAAATGTTTCAATTAAACATATGTATGCATGTTTATGTATATATAAGTATATTATATATATTTATTTATTAATATATAAATATATACTATATATATATATATATATATATATATATATATATATATATATATATATTAATATATGTTATATTTCTTTATGTAATAACTTTAAATGAATGCTCACAAAAACAAGTAATATGCAAAATGGTTTATTAAAATGAATACAAATATTAAAATCGCAAAACAATTTAAAAAATATAAAAAACAAAATAAAAACATATCTTAATATATAAACTCTATAATATACAATAAATAAAAACAATACAATATATATTTATTTATTGTGCACATATATTAAAACAATATTATATATATATATATATATATATATATATTTACTTATTATACACATTATATAAAAACGATACTCTATATATATTTAGTTTTATACACACATTATATTAAACAATAATATAAATACATAATAAAATGCAAGAGTGGGGGCACGTAATATATAAAATATAGTATTTAAGCAATGTATAAAATGTTATTTTTTTAAAGAAATATAAATATATTTTTACATAAAATGCACACAAATATTAAATAAGTACACACAAGACAAAATAAGAGTGGGCCTATAAGTGCCACTTTAAAATGCTAAATATTAACACACAAAAATTAAATAAAATGAGAGAGAGAGAGTACCCATGTAACATTTACAAAAATATATACAGCAATTTGTCCTTTATTCTGGAGCTGGAGTTTGTCCTTTATTTTGCTGGCGCTGTTCTGCCAACCAGTCCTCTAAGGACAAATCGGCTATGGCCAAACTCCTTAGTCTTTGCTGCAAACACTTTTCTTCTCCTGTTCCCGTCTGCGCCTGTTCCTCTGGGTGTAACGGGACACAGGAACAGCAGGCGCAGGTGGAGCAGGTGCAGGTGGAGGAACAGCAGGTGCAGGTGGAGCAGGTGCAGGTGGAGGAACAGCAGGTGCAGGTGGAGCAGGTGCAAGTGGCGGAACAGCAGGTGCAGGTGATGCTGGGACTGCACTGGATGTTGGTGCAGCAAATGATGGAATCACCATTGACACACTCATGTCTGGGTTAAAAACAAGTGTGCCAAACAATGATCCAGGTCCTGAAATGGGCTGCACAACATCTGGTGCTGTGGGGGGTGGTGCAATGGGGCACACCGTGCTGGGGGTCGGTGGAAAGGAGCATACCGTGGTGGGGGCAGATACAATGAGGCGCACTGTGGTGGGGGCCGGCGCAATAGGGCGCACTGTGGTGGAGGCTGGTATGATGGGGCACACTGTGGTGGAGGCTGGCGAGATGGGGCGCACTGTGGTGAAGGTCGGTGTGACGGGGCACACCATGGTAGGGGCTGGTGCAATGTGGCAGACTGTGGTGGGGGTTGGCGTGATTGGGCATACCGTCGTGGGGGCCGGTGGAAAGGAGCACACCGTGGTGGCATCCGGCAGGAAGGAGCAAACTGTGGTGGTTGCAGAAGCAGACTTTCAACCAGGTCGAAGAAGAGGTGCCTGTCCTTCTTTATTTGGAGGAAAGACAAACTGGTGTTTGGGGCCTGATGTTGTCGGTGCCTCGTCCAATTTTCCCCTCGGCAAAGGAAGCTGCGTATCTGCCACAGCAATTGGATCAAGTGGAGTCAGTCCCTGAGTGAGTACACTCATTTCCTCATCCTTTTGCCTCCGCTGAAACCTGATAATAAATGATATGTATTATTCATTTATATTAATTTAGAAGTATTCAGGTAATTTAAAGAAAATAATGTGCTTTGCTTACCACTGAATGAGCGTCTTCTGATTTAGCTCAAAAAGCTGGATCACTGTTTCATCCATCAGCCTGCGACTGCCAAGCACCAGATCCCGGATGTGGTGGTAATCGGTCAGTATTTTAGACCACCTGTGCGTGCGAACACCAGCCTTCTTGGAAGTGGACTTGTGTACGACACACAGCTTTGTACAAATGGCCTCAACCAAGCGGCTGGTGCTAGGCCACTGTGCTGGACCCTCAGGATGTCCAATCAGACAGCGCTTGACGCTCTCCAAACCTGGAGTGACTCCGGAGCGCTTCGGTGCCTTAAAGCGCCCATGTGTCAGCTAAGGCTGATGTCGAGGCTGGTAGTTGATGCGCTGTTTATCAACATCCAGGAGAGCTGTCCACAGCTGGATGGCCTCTGTCACCTGCAGGTCAGTGAGGTAAGGAGCCTAACGAAGACCTACCAAACAAGCAGCCAGATCCTGCACCTTGTCCCACCCAGCAATGCCATCAGGTCCAATGACTACTCCCTGGTAAATACAGAATAAATTTAGTATATGTGGAATAAAAAAAGACTAAATAAAATTAAGTTCTTAATATATCTTACCTGAGCCTCAACAGAGAGACTGTCTCCAGACTTGGATGGCTGTGACGGCACTGAGGGGGCTGGGCTAGGAAGCTGTCCTTCTCCACCAGCTGATGTGGACGGCTCAGCCAGTGATGCTGGGGACTGAGGCAGAGGCGAAGATGAGGGGCTGTTTCTGAGATCACGGCAGGGGTCATCCTCATACAGCACTGGAACTGTGATGTCCTCCATGATGTCCTCCTCAAACCTGTCATCTTGTAGATCCTCGTCATCTACTTCCTCCACCAGCCTGTCTTCCACCTCTGGGTTCTGGCTGTAAAGGTGCTCCATTCCCAGCAATTCACCTTAAAAAAAATAAAACAATAAAAAAACATATATTAAATAAAACTAATGATAAAATAAACATTTAGATTACCATTTTGTGTAGTACATTAAAAGCTTAATGAATAACTTCCATAACAACTAATTAATGGATTTCTTGCCTGTATATGCTCCAGGAGGGTGATAGCGGTTATCCCAAGGCTTGCGTCCTGAGACATATCTTTTGGTGGACAATGAGCATTGTGTTTTTCCTCTCTCTCTCCCTGCAGGTAACTGTGTCCACCTGGTAGCAATCATTGGATCTTTCTAGAAATGGCCCATAATGAACGAGTGACTCAGACCCGATAGAGGACACGAGAGGTGAACGGATCAAATCTTTTTCGGCTCTAAACGCATATGATTGGTTTCTGCCTTTCCGCAATGAAACACACGAAATGTGATGAAGACTTGAAATAACGATACCACCTGCACAAATGTACGCACGCGCAAATTAACAAATCACTCCCTGAGAAGACTTATAGTTCCCAAATCATATTGAAGATTCGTTTAAAATGAACGAAATGTTCATGATCGACCCATTACTAAACCTGGTTAGATACCTGCTCCAGTCGGGGATTGAACCTTGTGATCTACCCAAAGTGTTATTTATGGACATATTTCTTGAACCAGTACTGTTATATATGCATTGAGTAGTTTCTGGTGGGGAAAAAATACAAAATATAACCTTAATTTCGCTTCTTTCTTTCTCAATTTCTCAAATTTTCTTATTTTTCTTGTGCTTTTTTCTTCCCCTTCCAAAACAGACTATTGTTCCCCAGCTTTAGCGGAGTCAGTAGAGGGTCCAGGGTTCAAGTCCGTGTTCGGGCATGAGAGACTCTTTGTGGAGCCACAGCTTTTGCCGTTGAGCTATCGCTTGCATGGCTAAGTGGTTAAGGCGATCGACTAGAAATCCGTTGGGGTATTCTCCTGCTGGTTCAAGTCCTGCTAACTATACCCACATCCTGTTCCTTTTTAAAATTGCAGCAGTCATCAATTGTTTGCATTTCCATTGTTTCTTGGGAATAGCGTTGTGCTGGTAGGAGGAGAAAAACAACAGTGTGTTCTCACTGAAGAGAAAGGGGCATATCACATGGAGGAACATACCACACAAGAGCCACAGCGGCTGTCCCGTAGCTCGCTGTGATCGTATAGTGGTTATTACTCTATGTTGTAGTCGCAGCAACCCCGGTTCGAATCGAGATCATGGCAGGTTTTTCAAGGTGGTATTGGATTTGCACTCTGTGTTGCCATTCGTAATCTCCAGCCACCTTTTAGTGCAGGCTGTGCTAATGGCACGTCCTGAATGTTTACGTTTCCTAAAGTGTGGAAGACCAGGGGTCCGTTCTTCGTACCTCGCTTAAATGATCTAAGATGATTTAGCAGATCCTGGATCTTTTAATCTTGATAACTGATCTCTCGCTAATTTGGTTCTTCAAACAAGTTCGCGAATCAGATTAGAATGTCAGGATAAACTGATCTGAGATCGCTGCGTGTGTATTGAAGGACAGATCTATCGAACCTCGAAATCATGATCAGCAATGCAACGATTGGCTGACGGCACAGCAGCGTAATGACATCATCTGATTAATATTCAATTATCCATGTGAGCAAAATTACATCAAATTAGCAGTAAACCGTTTGTTAAATATGACACGCAATAACTTTTCACATTTGTTGTGAGCTGCAGGCTTTACACTTTCATGTGTCAAGTGTACTCATCATGTATTTCAATGCATATCAATGTATTTAGTTCTACATTTAGAAAAGATTTTCTTTATTATAGCCGTTTTTTTTAATCGGTGTAAAGAATAACTGGTTGTTTACAAAAGCATTTTGATATATTAATAAAGGCGTCTGCAACTATTGTGAAGCATCAAATCACCAGCATATTAACTATCAAAACATGTTCATAACTGCATAAATGTATTATTGCTTTAAAAAAAGTCACATATTGTGCATGTTTATTATACACAATTTGTACTAAGCGATCTAAAAAGTTCATATCAATAAGTTTTCTCTGTGCAGCACCAGGTGGCAGTCTTTGTACTTTCATTTCGAGGGTGCAGATTGCATACGTTTTATTAATATGTATAACTTTATTTATTTTATTAATAACTATAACTTTATATATATATATATATATATATATATATATATATATATATATTATATAATAATATAATAATATAAATATATATATATTATATATATATATATATATATATATATATATATATATATATATATATATATATATTATATAATAATATATATATATATATATATATATATATATATATATATATATATATATAGTTTAAAAAATATTTACTCTTTTCCCAAGTGTATATAACTACTACTGTAAGAAAATATCAGAATTCGGAACACTTTCTGTATTATCTTTGCTTGAACTGACCTGATATAATCCTGTTATAATCCTAATCTGATTCGCAAACTTGTTTGAAGAACCAAATTAGCGAGAGATCAGTTATCAAGATTAAAAGATCCAGGATCTGCCAAATAATCTTAGATCATTTAAGCGAGGTACGAAGAACGGACCCCAGGGGTCCGTTCTTCGTACGTGGATTACTCAGTTAGCTGGATTTGGATATTGACGATTTGACACGATCCAGGATCGTTTCGTTCTTCAAAACTGATCCGAGAGTTATTGTCATAGCAACAGTTCTGCTAGATCAAACCTGATCGGGAGCAGGTTCAATTCATATAAACAGATTAGATCGGCTCAGTTCAAGCAAAGATAATACAGAAAGTATGTTCCGAATTCTGATATTTTCTTACAGTAGTAGTTATATACACTTGGGAAAATGGTAGCTTACATATTTTTTAACTATATATATAAAGTTATAGTCATTAATAAAATAAATAAAGTTATACATATTAATAAAACTTATGCAATCTGCACCCTCGAAATGAAAATACAAAGACTGCCATCTGGTGGTGCAAAGAGAAAACTTATTGATATGAACTTTTTAGATCGCTTTAGTCCAAATTGTGTATAATAGAAATACACAATATGTGACTTTTTTTAAAGCAATAATACATATGCGGTCATGAACATGTTTTGATAGTTAATATGCAGTGATTTGATGCTTCACAAAAGTTGCAGACGCCTTTACCAATATCAAAATGCTTTTGTAAACAACCATTCTTTACACCGATTAAAAACGGCTACTATAATAAAGAAAATATTTTCTAAATTTAGAACTAAATACACTGATATGCATTGAAATACATGATGAATACTCTTGACACATGAAAGTGGAAAGCCTGCAGCTCACAACAAATGTGGAAGGTTATTGCGTGTCATATTTTTAACAAGCCGTTTACTGCTAATTTGATGTAATTTTGCTCACATGGATAATTGAATATTAATCAGATGATGTCATTACGCTGCTGTGCCGTCAGCCAATCGTTGCATTGCTGATCATGATTTCGAGGATCGATAGATCTGTCCTTCACAACACACGCAGCGATCTCAGATCAGTTTATCCAGACATTCTAATCTGATTCGCGAACTTGTTTAAAGAACCAAATTAGCGAGAGATCAGTTATCGAGATTAAAAGATCCAGGATCTGCCAAATCATCTTAGATCATATAAGCGAGGTACGAAGAACGGACCCCAGGGGTCTGTTCTTCGTAAGTGGATTACTCAGTTAGCTGGATTTGGATATTGACGATTTGACACGATCCAGGATCGTTTCGTTCTTCAAAGCTGATCCGAGAGTTGTTGTCATAGCAACAGTTCTGCTAGGTCAAACCTGATCGGGAGCAGGTTCAATTCACATAAACAGGATTAAATCGGCTCAGTTCAAGCAAAGATAATACAGAAAGTTTGTTCCGAATTCTGATATTTTCTTACAGTAGTAGTTATATACACTGGGGAAAATGGTACATATTTTTTAACTATATATATAAAGTTATAGTTATTAATAAAATAAATAAAGTTATACATATTAATAAAACTTATGCAATCTGCACCCTCGAAATGAAAGTACAAAGACTGTCACCTGGTGGTGCAAAGAGAAAACTTATTTATATGAACTTTTTAGATCGCTTTAGTACAAATTGTGTATAATAGAAATGCACAATATGTGACTTTTTTTTAAAGCAATTATACATTTATGCAGTCATAAACATGTTTTGATAGTTAATATGCCAGTGTTTTGATGCTTCACAAAAGATGCAGAAGCCTTTACCAATATGAAAATGCTTTTGTAAACAACCAGTTATTCTTTACACCGAATAAAAAATATTTTCTAAATGTAGAACTAAATACATTGTTTTGCATTGAAATACATGATGATACACTTGACACATGAAAGTAGAAAGCCTGCAGCTCACAACAAATGTGGAAGGTTATCGCGTGTCATATTTAACAAACCGTTTACTGCTAATTTGATGTAATTTTGCTCACATGGATAATTGAATATTAATCAGATGATGTCATTACGCTGCTGTGCCGTCAGCCAATCGCTGCATTGCTGATCATGATTTCGAGGATCGATAGATCTGTCCTTCACAACACACGCAGCGATCACAGATCTGTTTATCCAGACATTCTAATCTGATTCGCAAACTTGTTTGAAGAACCAAATTAGCGAGAGATCAGTTATCAAGATTAAAAGATCCAGGATCTGCCAAATAATCTTAGATCATTTAAGCGAGGTACGAAGAACGGACCCCAGGGGTCCGTTCTTCGTACGTGGATAACTCAGTTAGCTGGATTTGGATGTTGACGATTTGACACGATCCAGGATCGTTTCGTTCTTCAAAGCTGATCCGAGAGTTGTTGTCATGGCAACAGTTCTGCTAGGTCAAACCTGATCGGAAGCAGGTTCAATTCATATAAACAGGATTAGATCGGCTCAGTTCAAGCAAAGATAATACAGAAAGTTTGTTCCGAATTCTGATATTTTCTTACAGTAGTAGTTATACACACTTGGGAAAATGGTACATATTTTTTAACTATATATATAAAGTTATAGTCATTAATAAAATAAATAAAGTTATACATATTAATAAAACTTATGCAATCTGCACCCTCGAAATGAAAGTACAAAGACTGCCATCTGGTGCAAAGAGAAAACTTATTGATATGAACTTTTTAGATCGCTTTAGTACAAATTGTGTATAAATGAAATACACAATATGTGACTTTTTTTTAAAGCAATAATACATTAATGCAGTCATAAACAAGTTTTGATAGTTAATATGCCAGTGATTTGATGCTTCACAAAAGTTGCAGACACCTTTACCAATATGAAAATGCTTTTGTAAACAACCAGTTATTCTTTACACCGATTAAAAAACGGCTACTATAATAAAGAAAATATTTTCTAAATGTAGAACTAAATACATTGATTTGCATTGAAATACATGATGAATACTCTTGTCTTGACAAATGAAAGAGTAAAGCCTGCAGCTCACAACAAATGTGTAAAGTTCTTGCGTGTCATATTTAACAAACCGTTTACTGCTAATTTGATGTAATTTTGCTCACATGGATAATTGAATATTAATCAGATGATGTCATTACGCTGCTGTGCCGTCAGCCAATCGTTGCATTGCTGATCATGATTTCGAGGATCGATAGATCTGTCCTTCATAACACACGCAGCGATCTCAGATCAGTTCATCCAGACATTCTAATCTGATTCGCGAACTTGTTTGAAGAACCGAATTAGCGAGAGATAAATTATCAAGATTAAAAGATCCAGGATCTGCCAAATAATCTTAGATCATTTAAGCGAGGTACGAAGAACGGACCCTAGGGATTCGATATGAGAAACAGGATCTATGATGCCAGTATGCTGTGTAGATAAGTACTGATCAAGTCACGCTTCTAAGGTATGGAAGGAATCTTTTCAATTGTTGAGTGTCCATTCATTGCCACAACAGCAGAAAGACCTTCTGCAGTTATCATTGATCTATTTAATGTCTCCTACATGACATGGAGTCCAAACTATTGTGTTGTACTGATGTCTACACCTACAACAACCATAAACCCAACCTTAAAGTAACCTGTCGTGTTTTAGCAACATCTACACCAACCATAAGCTTAAACCTCATTTCACAGTAAACTTTAGTGTTCTGTGAAGGTCTGCGCCGACCACAACCCTAAAGATTGCCTACTTGTAAATTACAGTTGTGGAGCCTGGATAGCTCAGTCGGTAGAACATCTGACTTTTAATCTAAGGGTCGAGGGTTCAAGACCCTGTTTGGGTGTGTAAGGCTCATTTTGTGGAGCCACAGCTTTTGCCGTTGAGCTATCGCTTGATCAAAGTTTCATCTGGATGCACAATACATGTACTACACATCAAGACATGGCAGCTCAGGCAGTCTTGTAGTCATGGCTGAGTGGTTAAGGCGTTCGACTTGAAATACGTTGGGGTATTCTCCCGCAGGTTCAAGTCCTGCCAACTATACCCACATCCTGTTACTTTTTAAAATTGCAGCAGTCATCAATTGTTTGCATTTCCATTGTTTCTTGGGAAAAGCGTTGTGCTGGTAGGAGGAGAAAAACAACAGAGTGTTCTCACTGAAGAGAAAGGGGCTTATCACAGGGAGGAACATACCACACATAAGTCACAACGGCTGTTTCATAGCTCGCCGTGATCGTATAGTGGTTAGTACTCTGTGTTGTGGCCGCAGCAACCCCGGTTCGAATCCGGGTCACGGCAGGTTTTTCAAGGTGACATTGGTGTCGCACTCTGTGTTGCCATCCGTTTTCTCCAGCCTTCTTTTAGTGCAGGCTGTGCTAATGGCACGTCCTGAATGTTTACGTTTCCTAAAGTGTGGAAGACTAGGGATATGATATAAGAGAAATAGGATCTTTGATGCCAGCATGCTGTGTAGATAAGTACTGATCAAGTCACGCTTCTAAGGCATGGAAGGAATCTTTTCAATTGTTGAGTGTCCATTCATTGCCACAACAGCAGAAAGACATTCTGCAGTTATCATTGATCTATTTAATGTCTCCTACATGACATGAAGTCCAAACTATTGTGTTGTACTGATGTCTACACCTACAAAAACCATAAACCCTACCTCAAAGTAACCTCTCGTGTTTTAGCAACCTCCACACCAACCATAAGCTTAAAACCCCATCTCACAGTAAACTTTAGTGTACTGTAAAGGTCTGCGCCGACCACAACCCAAACCTTGCCTACTTGTAAATTACTGTTGTGGAGCCCGGATAGCTCAGTCGGTAGAGCATCAGACTTTTAATCTGAGGGTCCAGGGTTCAAGTCCCTGTTCGGGCGTGTGACGCTCATTTTGTGGAGCCACAGCTTTTGCCGTTGAGCTATCGCTTGATGAAAGTTTCATCTGGATGCACAATATGTGTACTAGGCATAAAGAAATGGCAGTACAGGCAGTCTTGTAGTCGTGGCCGAGTGGTTAAGGCGATGGACTAGAAATCCATTGGGGTCTCCCCGCGCAGGTTCGAATCCTGCTGACTACGTCCTGCCCCTTTTTAAAATTGCAGCAGTCATCAATTGTTTGCATTTCCATTGTTTCTTGGGAAAAGCGTTGTGCTGGTAGGAGGAGAAAAACAACAGAGTGTTCTCACTGAAGAGAAAGGGGCTTATCACAGGGGGGAACATACCACACATAGGTTACATCAGCTGTTTCATAGCTCGCCGTGATCGTATAGTGGTTAGTGCTCTGTGTTGTGGCCGCAGCAACCCCGGTTCGAATCCGGGTCACGGCAGGTTTTTCAAGGTGACATTGGTGTCGCACTCTGTGTTGCCATCCGTTATCTCCAGCCTTCTTTTAGTGCAGGCTGTGCTAATGGCACGTCCTGAATGTTTACGTTTCCTAAAGTGTGAAAGACTAGGGATATGATATAAGAGAAATAGGATCTTTGATGCCAGCATGCTGTGTAGATAAGTACTGATCAAGTCACGCTTCTAAGGCATGGAAGGAATCTTTTCAATTGTTGAGTGTCCATTCATTGCCACAACAGCACAAAGACATTCTGCAGTTATCATTGATCTATTTAATGTCTCCTACATGACATGAAGTCCAAACTATTGTGTTGTACTGATGTCTACACCTACAAAAACCATAAACCCAACCTCAAAGTAACCTGTCGTGTTTTAGCAACCTCCACACCAACCATAAGCTTAAAACCCCATCTCACGGTAAACTTTAGTGTACTGTAAAGGTCTGCGCCGACCACAACCCAAACCTTGCCTACTTGTAAACTACTGTTGTGGAGCCCGGATAGCTCAGTCAGTAGAGCATCAGACTTTTAATCTGAGGGTCCAGGGTTCAAGTCCCTGTTCGGGCGTGTGATGCTCATTTTGTGGAGCCACAGCTTTTGCTGTTGAGCTATCGCTTGATCAAAGTTTCATCTGGATGCACAATATGTGTACTAGGCATAAAGAAATGGCAGTACAGTCACTCTTGTAGTCGTGGCCGAGTGGTTAAGGCGATGGACTAGAAATCCATTGGGGTCTCCCCGCGCAGGTTCGAATCCTGCTGACTACGTCCTGCCCCTTTTTAAAATTGCAGCAGTCGTCAATTGTTTGCATTTCCATTGTTTCTTGGGAAAAGCGTTGTGCTGGTAGGAGGAGAAAAACAACAGAGTGTTCTCACTGAAGAGAAAGGGGCTTACCACAGGGAGGAACATACCACACAAGGGTCACAACGGCTGTCTCGTAGCTTGCCGTGATCGTATAGGGGTTAGAACTTTGCGTTGTGGCCGCAGCATCCCCGGGTTGAACGGGGTCATGTCGTGAATTCGACTTTTCATCAATTAGAAATTATCAGACCGGAGGTTTTGAATATCAGAAAATGGACTTTATTCTCCATAATAAAGCCGAGAAAGAGCAGAGCAGAGCAG
The DNA here is from genome assembly GCF_052040795.2 of Danio rerio. Taxonomy (NCBI): domain Eukaryota; kingdom Metazoa; phylum Chordata; class Actinopteri; order Cypriniformes; family Danionidae; genus Danio; species Danio rerio. The sequence goes on along the minus strand of NC_141024.2, from coordinate 64,600,351 downwards.
ACCCCAGAGCATTCTGAAGTCTCTCCGGGACACCTTCTAAAGTATCTGTGTTCTCCATAATCTTTATACAGGTAATTATGACACACCCCTTTGTGTCTCTTTTTAACTCTTGACCATTTTTGAATAGGTTTTCTAGTCTAAGGGGTCCTGCTATTCTTGGCTCTCAGCCCACCAGCTCATGTCAACAGAGATGTTACAGGTCTATGTCAGCTAAGTATAGATACAACTTATGCAAAGGAACTAAGGGTTTACATACATTGTTATGATAGGATAATAACTTGATAATATGTTACTCATTCTAACTTCTGCCACATATAGCTTCATACAAGTATTTAACATATATAATCAGTGCTTTACATATTCAGTTATTCTACACAATCAGCCATTCAGTAATAGCCTTCTCCTAGTGTTGCTTCTGTGCAGGCATACTCATATTACACAGTATTTTTAACACATGCTGGCATGTTTGCTGCAAACACTACATACATTTTGTGAAGAGAAAATTAACTGCTTTACACTTAGAAAATACTTCACACTGAGAGAATAGAAATCTTCTTCAATCCCTCCTCTTAAGACTTTAGTCTTAATATTATTGTCTTTTAACCCAAAGTGCAATTTCATAATCCAGTTCTCTTAATTACCTCTATCTAGTGACTGATATAAGCCACATAGCTGTTATCAATTGACTAGATTATGCCACTGTACTTTGACAGAAGTCCAGCCAAACATCTCCCCTCTCTTTTGATTTGAATGAAGTAAAAGACTGTACTCTGTTTTTTTCTCTTAACACATCAAAGACAACAATGTCTTAAGCATAAGTATTCAGTTGGTTCAGTCCTAGCTGCTGGTTTTCACACTCATGTAGAATATACTGAAGTGATATTATATATAGGTACCATAAAAGCAATATGCAAACAAATTCAATATGCAAACATAAAAAGCATCAAATGTTGATCTTGATCTTTGGTCATCCTTGTTTCTCTTCTTCTAAGCTACCAGCATCTTCACTTGACTTTAATAGATGTTAATGGAGATGTGTGGTTGAGAGTCTGAGTTTTGAAATCTGCAGTTGTGCATTCATCATCCCTTGACTTGTGGCACTTCTGTATGTGGTATTCAGGCATATTATCAGAATCACTCTTTACTTTGTTCTGATTAACTTCTCCTTCCACACGTTACACTTAGTAGTTTAGAGCTTTGGAATATTCAGGCTCCTCTGTTTCCAGTCAGCTTTCCCTTGCTGGAGTTGTTTCCTTTCGCTCCTTTGAGGCATTGGTACCCCATTAATGGCATCCACTTTGGCAGCTGTTGGATTTGCCCTCATCCAGATATGGTCCTTTCCTCCTGAGCTCTCTCCTTTTTCCAGAACATCCACAGATAGACTCGATCAGCTGGACCAATTGGACCTTGTATCACTGCTCTCTCACATGGCTCCTTTCTGGTTTCCTGCACAGATATCGCTTTGCACATGGCAATTAATTGTTTCTTTATTTAAGTCCCTACTGCATTAGACATCCTTGCAAACCATTCCAAGAGGTTATGTGCAAGGCTATAGGTGAGATTATATGCAAGGTTTTATGCAAAGTTTCATGTGGTTTCTTGCAAGGGTTGACCCAATAGTAGTTCATGTGATGCAGTGTTAGATGCCTGTTTCTGTCAGTTTCCATGCCATCATTCACCAATGCACTTGTTAACACATTAAACTCATTAAGGCCGTACTCACACTAGGTACAGTTGCCTCGAACCGGGCCAAAGCACGCTTGTCCCCCCTCCCGTCTCCCCCGACGGCCCGCGCTCACACCATATCGGGCCTCGGCACGCTTACGTCATCGCTGCTGCGCTGTTCAGAAGCGCTCTCTATGGCAAGCCTTTTAGCATTTCAATTTTTGTTCTGACTCCATAAATATATTTAGAGATATCTCTAATTATATTTTGACTAGTCATAATTATAATTCGACTAGTCAGAATAACAATTAGAGATATCTGCAATTGCAATTGTACTAGTACGAAATCAGATTGGAGATATCTGCAAATATATTATGACTAGTCATATTCCTCCATTGACTTCCATTGAAAAATATTTGCAGATATCTCTAACTGAGTTTTGACTAGTTACAATTGTAATTAGAGATATCTCTAACTGAGTTTTTACTAGTCATACATTTGGAGATGTCTTTAATTCGTAATATTTAGAGATATTTACAAATATATTTGAAGATATCTCTAATTAATTTACTAATAGTCGAATTACAGTTGTAGATATCTTGAATTGGATTTTTTTGACGAGTCAACTCAGTTAGAGATATCTGCAAATATTTTTCAATGGAAGTCAATAGAGGAATATGACTAGTCATAATTTATTTGCAGATATCTCCAATCTGATTTCGTACTAGTACAATTGTAATTGCAGATATCTCTAATTGTCATTCTGACAAGTCGAATTATAATAATGACTTGTCAAAATATATAATTATATCTCTAAATATATTTATGGATAGTCAGAACAAGGTTTAAATGTTAAAACGGCTTGCCATACGCTCTCACTCAGCAGCACAGTGGAGATTTCTCTAGTTATATCCTTTCAGTCGTTTGTTATGCAGTGACATGCAGTCAAATATTTCGCCAAACAGTCCTTAGGGATGCGGGGACACACAGTCAGATATTTTACCGAACAGATCCGCCACTTTTGGCGCTCATAAACAATCAAAGCTCTCGTGCTGCAGGAATGAGGAGGTCTGCTGAAGGCGCGCAGCTGTGGTGCTGTGAGGAGTTTGCGTCTTTAATAAACTATGGCAGTTTGCGATCACTGAACAGTAAGAATGATTAATAAATCCATATCAAACAGTCCCTTAAAAGTCACGTCTCGCTTTCGGTTTCGGGCTTTGGCGCGTTTCGCGCTCACACACAAGCGTACCGCGCCAAAGCCCAAGTGTACCGCGCTCAGGCACACCTCTTCCAACCGGGCCAGGGCCGGCCAAGTGAACCGTGCTTGAGCCCGGTTCAGCGCACTCACACTTCTCAAACGATCCGGGAAACGGGCCTGGGCACGGTACGGATGGCATAGTGTGAGTAGGCCCTAAGTTTATTATTTTCACATCTTTCATTGAGCGTTGGCCTTGATGGATCATCTTCATCTCTTTCAGCCATTTCTGGTAATTGAGCATAATACAATTACTCTCTCTTTTGCTTTATTCAAAATTTTTCATACTCCTTTAGATGTTTTTATTTATTGATCACTTATTCACTTTGACTTTAATTACTTTATGAATGCAAACCTTTTATGAACTTATTTCTGCTGATGTTTCAAATCCTTGGAAGTGCTTCTTTCGTCACAAATGAATAACTGTTCCTGCTTCATAATTTGCTTCTGGTACCATCTCCAATCATCTACTCATCATAGTTTCTCAACTGTACTTGTTTACAGAATAATTCTCTATCCAGTCAACACCAAAAACAGTCATCATATCTCACTGTTTGGAGCAATGGTCTCCAGTCAAGTCTTTTAATTGAACTAGATCTTTGTGAAGCTGTAGATAATTCAATCATCCACATATTGTGACAGTGTCCATCCTAAGATCTTCTCCCTAATTTTAACCCTTTATGCATTCTGGTGTATACAATATATGATAGTCATCAGCCTACACAAGTACAAACAAGTTTCTACCCTCCTCTGGTAGTTACCTAAAATAAACTCAATAGAAACCCAATACTTGAAATATTTACCATCCAAAAAAACATATCTCCACAAACAATATGAACTTCAGCTGGAAAATCTTCTCCTATTGATTGCTCTTAAATCATATTATCAACATTAAGCCTCTTTTATCTGTCTTGATTAACCATTTATTTTAATTAGCAAATTAACTTCAATTAAACATTATTAGTTACTTATAATTTATTACTCCTTTAAATTTAAATAGAAATGTCTAGGACAGATTGTATATTACAGTAAATGTTTCTATTAATGCTCCTATTTTTACACTTTTTGAAAGAGTTTTATACCTATTTCAGCATCTAGTGTTTTTCTTTCTGGGCAGATCTACATCTGATTTAATTTGAACCCTGGCTGTCAATCCAGTTTAGAATTCAGTACAAAGTACTGCTCTATGTTTTTAAATCCCTCCATGGCCCCTGAGTATATTTCTGAGCTAATTAATATACACCAACCCGTGAGATCTCTTCACACTAAGGATCGACTCTATTTGCCAGTTTCACAATCACGCTTGAAATGTGGGGTGATAGAGCTTTTTCAGTCACAGCTGAAGACTCTGGGCCGATCTTCCACTCTCCTTAAGAACTTCTCCAACTCTTGAGTGTTTTCAGAGGTCACTGAAACACTTATTTTCTTCAATTTTTACTTGTGTGTTGTGAGTTGATGTATTTAGTTTCTTGTATGTTTGCTTGTATTCTGTGTTTTATGTTCAGCACTTTGGTAGCCATTGTGGTTGGTTGAAAGTGCTCTAGAAATAAATTGAGTTGAGTTGATTAGGATAAACAGCATGAGCACAGAGCTGTAGTGGAGCTGGTGAAACCCTCCATGATGATGCGAGCCCACCTTTCTGGAGGTTTCAAACACCTCTAGACTGACTGGATGTCCTTAAAGGGGGGGGTCTAGAGTGTGTTTTTAAGGCTTGGTTGTGTTGATAGAATGCAATGCGATGTGTGCTCATGCTTTATTTGTAGAAAAGCTTATTTTTATATATCTGACTTTGACTATATACAGCTACTTAGCTAACATGAAGACAAATGTCATATCCTAGTTCCTCTGAAAGGCCTGTCCTCAAGAGGCTTTGATTGGTCAGCTAATGTATTGTGCTGTGATTTGCAGATTGGCTTCACGTCACCAGGAAAAGTGTCACGGCTCTACAAGCACGCACTTTTGCGATGTGTAAATCCTATCAGTCAGAGTAGCTGTTAGCCGTATCAGTATGAGCCTAAATCAGACAGAAAATGACACTGAGGACACAGCTGAAGCTCACGCCTGCTCTCTAAAATATCATCTGACAAGTGTCTGTCACATATATTCAGAATAAGCATGTGTGAGTCATATGAAACATTCTCATATTTTTAGAGTGTTGGTTATCTGAGATGTAAAATGCCGGGAAAGTGTCCTCATAGAGAGACACTGCATTTTTTTGCACTGAATTTGCACAGAATTTTTAGCTGAAATGTTAGCAGTGCCAAACAGCATTTCCCGTTGTTTACATCCTTGTTTATGTCCTCGCTACAACGTACCGTTAGCGCTAGAAACTGTGTCTGATGTAGTGGAGAAGATTGAAACTGCTGTACTAGAGACAACTGAATCGGTGGACATGGCTGGATAAGGCTGAGGAGCTGCAGGCAAGATTACAGGGCAGGCAATCCTGATCACTGACATGGAGGAATCTTTAGAAACAAAAACACACAAACAGCAAACAACAATGAATATATTTATATATCTTCTATATTTCTGTCACATATGCATCTGTTTCATTTTAGTCTGAAAAGTGCTTTGAGATGCAACTTTAAAAATGCTACAGAAGATTATTGTCATTAGTTTGTTTGTTAAATAATAATAAATAAAACAATTTTAAAAAATCCTGTTTTGCAGTGTTAGGTGTTACATAAAGAGTTGGACTATTGGAACATCTGAAGGAAGCCATTTGTATTTTCTAGACATAAATACTATTTAAAGCTAAAATCAGCAGATGTGCTCACTAACTAGTGAAGTTAAACCAGTCACTACAGTGAGATGTGCTTGACACTATTAAACATTCCAGATGAACACATACATATTGTGTTTGTCCTCTACACAGGCTACAGGGCTGTTATCTTACTGTTCGGTCCTGTGAGAGTTTGTCTTCAGCTCTACAATCCTCAAACTGTGTCCTGAGAGAGCTGGCCCTGATTAACAATGACCTGCAGGATTCAGGAGTGAAGCTTCTCTCTGATGGACTGAAGAGTCAACACTGTAAACTGGAGACACTGAGGTCTGAGTTTAAACACCTGATTGATTGATTTTTGTTTTGTTACATCAGACAAATCACATTAACAGTGTGTTTTTTGTAATGTGTGCTCTTTCTCAGACTGATGACATGTAAACTCACTGCCGATTCTTGTAAGAGTTTGTCTTCAGCTCTACAATCCTCAAACTATGTGCTGAGAGAGCTGGACCTGAGTAACAATGACCTGCAGGATTCAGGAGTGAAGAAGCTCTCTGATGGACTGAAGAGTCAACACTGTAAACTGGAGACACTGAGGTCTGAGTTTAAACACCTGATTGATTGATTGATTGATTAATTTATTGATTTTTTGCTTTGTTACATCAGACTGATCACATTAACAGTGTGGTTTTTAGTAATGTGTGTTCTACGTTCTCAGATTGGCCATGTGTATTCTCACTGTTCAGTGCTGTGAGAGTTTGTCTTCAGCTCTACAGTCCTCAAACTGTGTCCTGAGAGAGCTGGACCTGAGTAACAATGACCTGCAGGATTCAGGAGTGAAGCTTCTCTCTGATGGACTGAAGACTGTAAACTGTAAACACTGAGGTAAATGATTCTCCACTCTACAATATCTACAGTCAGACAGTTTCATATTAGAGCTCTTCATGCTTGAACATGTTAACCCTGGATGATACTAAACCCCAAATAACAGGAAGTATGGTTTATCAGTAATTATGTTTCACACTGCTCATACTATACCTGTAGTTAACCCTCAGGGGTCTGAGTTGATTTTGGGACCCCTGAGATGTTTTGACATGCCCTGACATCTGTGCTTATTTCAGCTACTTTTTACACAGTACTAGCCAACATGTGTTTTATTTGTGTTCAGCTCAAACTGAGCTACAATAATATGTGAGAAATATTGATGTACATTGTGCTGATTTCCCTTTGTTTAATCACCCTAATTAAACAAAGTTAAGATCAGGATCCTCCCTTAGCTATATTTCTTAGCAAGAGTTTAGTTAAAGGATCGTCTTTAAAAAATGTATTTTGCAAAAGAATAAATTAGATCATACTTTACCACACAGGGTAACTTTGATGGGTTCTGGAAAATGAATTCAATGTCCACTCCAGTGAAGAAAAGTAATAAAATACACTTTTATTAATAAAACAAAATCCAGTGAAAAAGTAGAATAAACAAAAGACAAACAGAAAACAAAATCCTTACTTTGTCCCCACTTGGCGGACAAAGGGCAACCAACCTCAATGAACAGAAGTCAGGAAGCGCAAAGCTGAAGAGTACATGTCAGCTTTTATACTCAGTGTCTCAGTGACAGTATTCATAAATCAACCCTAAACACAGGTGCACAGACTACTTAAATCATACATTCAAGGAGCATGCTAAATCACTTGAACAGTAAAAAGACAGATATATTGTCATTAAGAGTATATTGTATCATATAAATCAACATTTAGGCATTTTAATATAAGCCTTGATTTATAATGTGCTATATAGTTATGCACTCAAATTCAGGTGCGTGAACTCGGTAGAAAGTTCAGCAAAAGTACAAGTTGGGAGTTCATTCAGAGTTCGACTACTAGCAAGAGGGTCATATGAAGTAGCAAGGGGTTCACAGAGAGTTCGTCCAGCTGATTTGTTGGCTCGGCGCGCCCTCTGTCGGAGTCGCATTTCCTTTCTCTTACGTTTCATTTCATCGTTAAGAGTTGTACTTTTACGCATAGGAATATCAGAATACATCAGTGATTTTTTGTGTCTCACATGATTAATGTCATCTGACCCATCAACCATCACACCCCCTTTTGACATTCTCATTTGAGACATAAAATAATCATTATCCAATTCATCTAGTACACAAGATCCATATATACAATGTTCTAGAGGTACAGCCCATCCATCAAAGCCCATTAACCAAAGATTAAACTTCTTTTCCCTTTTTTGGTATGATAGCTGGACAGTTAGTAAATTACTCTGTCCCAGGGAGGTCAAAAGTCTCCGGCCAATTCTCCTCATCCTCAAGAAGGGTCGAGCAGATGAAGTCAAGTTCTGCAACTGGTCCCAGGGGAGTCTGAGAATCAGACGATCCCTCAATAGGATGTCCTCCAACTTGGAAAGAACCCATTGATCCTGCATCCAGGCAAGGACTTCGATCTGCAAGTTTTACATACAAATTAGCGGTTGAGCTCATGACCCCCATTAACACTTCCCCATTAACCCAATAGGGGTGGACATAATACTTTGTTCGTCCTTGCCCCGTGTAAGTAATAACGGGTTTCCATGGCATAATTGACTGTCCCACAGCACTTGTTAAAGTTCGTAGTAAAGGCTGTAAATAACTATCACTCCAACAAAGTATATATTGGATCTTGTTAAAATCTTGCCCACTGAATATGAAACAGTCCATACAACAATATGCTCTAACACCATTTATGTGCCAATATATCTTGCATGCTTTCCTGCAACAGAGAACAGAGACAAACTCGTTTCATCCTATTCTGTCCCTCGACTGAATTTTTTGGAGATCCACTTTTTCAATTGTATTAATTTATTTCTTGTTGCCATATCTGATTTATCTTTTGATCTATTCAGATAAACATTTACTCCCTGAATACATTCTCCAATACCCAGGTAACTTCCTATTAAATTTAACAGAACAGTTAAATCTAGAATTTCTATCCTAGATTTATCCTCGTCGCTTGGTTCACGAGTCATTAAATGATATGGTTGTGTGGATCTGATAATTTTGAGTTTTGCTGTCCCTTCTCTAAAGGATTGTGAAGATCCATAGACTGAGATGTTTGATTCAGTGAAATAACTGGGCTCATCTTTTGGTTCGCATACTTTGATGCACAGTTTAAATGTCATTTCTTTTGCTGTAATTATTATAGCGTCAGAAAGTTCACACTTAAACCACTCACTGTCATGCAGAACCCATACACATGCACTTAAGCCACCTCTCTTGTAGCTGACCTGCGTGTGTAACTGCAACTTGACAGCGGTCTCCCATCCACCTAAGTGAGTGAGATATATCAGGCCATTCCGAAAACTCTCGTTTCCGTTCAAAGACTCCTGCCCGCCTGGCAATCCCCCTGGGCAGAAGGACAGTTCTCTGAGTCTTTGGGCCATCCATTTTGAATCTGCATTTGTCATTAGCGATACTGGGTTTATATCCCACATGGTCATTATTCTATTTTCCCCTAGGGCCTTTCTGGATTTTCGAGTCATCCATATTTGCTTTTTGCTAATTAACTTTAAGCATTTGCAACTGAATAAACTCTTACATCTTTCACACGATGTAAATTCTTCCCTATCATACACACATCGGCATTCCCTTCCTAGGGCAATAAACCGTTGTTTACATGACTGACAGTTTCGGCATAAGCATCCATCCTGCTTTATCTCATATTGTTCGATTTCGACCTTCTGGTGTGACTCTCTGCAATCACCACAAATGGTGACATCATGCAAAGCACACGCATCGATATCTCCTAACTCATTCCACCACGGGAAATGAGCTCCTAAACCATGCTGAATTAGCAACTCTGCTTTATTCGGCCTATTTGCGTATAAGCCTTCAGCTAATTTAAACGCTACATTAGGTTTTCCACATACGGCGCAGTCTTCGATCCTATAACTGGTAGCTGGTGTTCCTGGTACACTAACAGATTTTCTTCCCAGAGCTCTATCATATTCTGGCTTAAGCCATTTTTCAATGGTTAAGTGTCCAGAAAAACCTCTAATAACTCTGATGAAGCCTTTTTGCTTATAAAGGCCTTCACAAGATTTGAGGTCACAGGTCAGGTTTGTGTCTGCCATTATTCCGGCTTCTTTATTATGTCTCTGAGACTCCAAATACCGTTGGCTTCTAATTCTACGGTAGTATTGGATGGTATTGATTTAACTTTATCTTCTGTGCCTAGATTTTCTTTAAATCTATGCCCTCGGACTCTTTTCTGTATGTAGACTATGTCGCCTACCTTTATTTTGGCCCTGTTTCTTGGTGGATTTTCCTCCTTTTCAGGTATAGGGACTCTGTAATTTACAAATTTTAAGCAATCAATAATTTGTTCGTCCCAAGGTAAATTAGAATTTTTACAATACCAATTTTTAACTTCTTTTATTCGTCTCTCGGCGATTCCGTTACTAGCGGGTTGATATTTCACGGATTTAATTAATTTAGCCCCTGAATCTTTTATAAACTGTTCGACCTTTTGACCTGAAATCGAATACGCTCCGTCGGCTCTGAATCGATTCGGTATTCCTCTAAATTTGAACCATTGTTGTAAACTTTCAATTACTACTTCTTCCGTAGCTCGTTTACAAGGAAAAATCTGCGTATATTCACTCGCATTGTCCGTGATTAAAAGAAAATAACAACTTTTCTTTTTCGTTTGCGGTCTAATAGGTCCAGCAAAATCCATGCTAATTTCTTCGTTCTCGTGATCTGTTTTTATAGATCCGTTATCATTATAACGTGAATCAATTGCTTTTCTGTAAATTGGACAATTCACTTTTATCTTATAGTACTCAGACTTTAAGTTTTGTATATTTAGGCCTAAAGCATGACAATACAGCGCTAAATATTTCGTGGTAGGATGCTTTAATTCTATATGTAATTTTTCAAGTAAGTCTTTTTGACTTTCCTTGGTAACAGCCCGTACTCTACGTACTTAACTGTCTACTTCCTTATTCCCTATAGCAGCCGTCGTATTCTGTGACGTATGGCTGGTTTGATGCAACACTGTTGGTGTAATTTCTGTGATCAGCTCATCTATTACCCTCCAGTCGTCGGCTTGTTTTAATGGCTTCCCTTTGGAAGTATTAAAATCATTATTTTTCCATGCACCTAAATGTTCCTCTACAGCTTGATAGATATAATCACTATCAGTTACTATAAAACATTTAAGGTCATTCAGCTGTTTGGCTTTCTCTAAAGCTTTCCTGAATGCTTTTACTTCAGCAGCTTGAGCGCTTAGCCCTGCCTCTAAGCTACCTTTATCTGACTCAGTGACTTTTCGGCCTTTCTTTCGAATCCATCCCCATCTAGTTATTCCCTGCTCGGTTGTGCCGTCAGTATAATAACAGACTTTGTCTATGGGGACCTTGGTAGTCTTTTCGGCTTTAGGAATTTTGTCAGAGTGAAAGCTGAACTGAGTATCGTTTAAGATTAACGACCACTTAGCCCACGTATGACGGTGAACGCGCTTATTTTCACTGATTAAATTTTTTGATTCCCTTACTATTTGATTTATTCCTTCACCTTTGGCTTTAACCAGTATCTGCTGGTCTAGTGCGAGGGCTTTCAGAGTTAGTAAAGATTTAGCGAGTGTGGCAAAAAGGTCGCCGCCACTCATGTTCTGCAGCTTTCTCTGGTTTGCTGGCTTGCTGTAGGATATGAAACTAACAGGGTGTTTTTCATTTGACGCATTGTAAATTATTATCTCAATTTCATCCTCCGTATTAGCTATCTTTGCTACTAACGAAGTGGTTTCGTCTCTTCTCACTAGACGACCACTATTTAAAGCTTCATCTATGAGTTTAGCCTTTATTTCGGAAAGTTTCTCATTCCAAGTTAAAACACCCCCTTTAGTCGCATTATAAAGAGGTTTCGCATGTCTAGCATATCCGGGGATTAAATCTCTTACAAAGTTTAATGTGCCCAGCATGCTTTGTAATTGTTTTAAAGTGGTTATTTCTTTTCCTCTTAATTCCTTTAATTTATTTTCTGTAGTTTGCGACAGGAATCATTCATTACCAGTTATTTGAAATCCTAAAAATTCAACATCCTCTTTAGCGATTTCCATCTTTTTGTAGTTTAATCTGAATCCTTCTTTAGTTAGTCGGCTTAAGGTCTCATCTAATATTTTAAGATGTTCTTCTTCATCATTAGTAACGATTAAAATGTCATCTATGTACACTACAATAGGAAGGCCTTTAAGAATTTCCATCATTATGGCTTGAAAAGCATTTGGAGAATTCTTAAATCCTTGTGCGCCCGTAGTATCTCTTGCATTAATCAGATATCTTGTATCGGGTACAGTTTGTTTGTTTAATGCTTTATAATTTGTTACCAACCTCCACCCCCCATCGGGTTTTGCTACCGCTTGAATAGGGGAATTTGTTGGCGCATTATCAACTTCTTTAATTATCCCTTTTCGTTTTAATTCTTCAATTGTGATTTTATTTTCAGGCAACGCGCTTTTGTTAATCGGATACTGCCTTTGTGGTGGTGGAATACCACCTTTTATTTCGTACTGCCATTTATCAGATAATTTTCCGCAATCATTTTTACTTCTCGCAGCGTGAGTTTGATATTTTCTTAATATCTCTGTAACTTTAGTACGGTCGGCTTTGCTGGTTTCGGCCATTCTTTTTATTTCCTGCTCCAGGTTTATTTGTTTTAACCAACCTATTTGTTTGCTTTCTATTATTGTACTGGCATCTTTTAGTGTCATTAAATTATTAACACCTTTGATAATTTGCAAGTTTTTCCAATCATAAACTTTGTGCGTTTCTATATTGCCCCTAAAGTCTTTGATATTAAACGAGTTTTTTGTTTCTTTTGCTTCTTTAGGCAGCTGACTTACTACCGTAACATCTGCTCCTGTATCAAGATCAAATAATATTCCCTCGTAATTTATGTTTAAATTCATATCTGCCGTTTCTGTAACCTGTTTAGACATTATGGCCTTTTTCCCAGGAGACAGGCAACCCTATTCCTCTTGATTTCGGGGAGTTTTTCGGTTACTATTCACGACTCTCTCGTTACTCTTAACTTCTCTAGTTTTATTTTTTGATTTTGACTGCTTCTCCGAGATTAACCTTCTCTTCCTCTCCCACTTGATGGCGAAATTAGACAATTCTACCCACGTGGTTTCTGGCCCTAAAAGTTTCGCTTCAGCTAAGCCAGGGACTAAATCTGTCACTTCTTGGAGTTCTCTTATCAGTGCATACACTGATTCGACTTTACCCTGTCTATCAAGACAATACGGGTAAACTCCAATCGCTCTGATCATTTCAGCGCGATCGTTTCTTTCATCTTCTGGGCTCTTGCCCAGAATTGTGCCTAGCTGCAACCTTACAGTAGCGGGTGCAATTCTTTTGCGCGTGTGATGCACGATCATAGCTTCTATTAGATCGTCATCCGCTTTATAAATTTCGCCCATTCTAACAATTTCTTGAGCTTTATCCATAATGGTTGCTTCAGCAGGAAAAGATAGCTGAGATAACGGATAGAGGGCTCTTTCTTTTAGTTCACTAACGACCTGAGAAGATTTAGTCTTTTTATTTTTTCCCGCCAGCATGATGGATTTTCTTACTGAAAATTCATCATCGGAGGAGCCTGTTGCTTCAGAGCTTTCAGTCTCGCTTGATTCACTCGGGAGCGGGGTGTCCTGTCTCCTATTTCCCCCGGTGATTGTCTGGTAGTCACTTTTAGCAAAGTGCTTTCTTATCTTATGCACTGTTCCTAATTTAGGATCGTATTTGCTCGAGGTGTTTTCGTCTTCGGTCATCCCGGACCAGATTATTCTGCTGATTAAAGCTTGAAGCGCGTCGGCAAGCTCGCATACCATGTCTAATTTGGCTTTTTGATTTATATCTGTCCGTTCAAGGATCTCATCCGCGGTACATGCTGTCGCCAGGTAAATCATGTCAGCGTTATCTTTCTGCTCTGAACGCGTGTTGCCCTCAACCTTTTTCAGCTTATTTTAAACCCCTTGGGAATGGTAACTCTCCTGTTCCCTGTTTCAATAAAGCGCCCATCAACATGAGCTGATGTTTTTCTGTCTTTTGAGCTCGGCCTGGCATTCTTTTGCCTGATCCTACCCCTTATTTGGAGAACTCTATCTTCTTCTGATGACGAGTCGCTCGAGCTGTCTTTTCTTAAAGGACTCATTTTGTGAATCCTACTTGTTGCAGCTTTTAAAGGATTTAAAGGGCCATGTTTTGTTTTTGCTCTCGCTTTTCTCATTAGGGTTTCATCATACGGTGTACTAGTAGATGGACCCCACTGAATCTGTCGATCAGTCTCAGGTTCTTTGTCTCTTTGCGAAGGCAAAAAGGTAACTTCCGACCTGTATGGAGCGGCGGCATGAGCCTGCTCGCCCAGAATTGAACCAGCTCTCTCATCTTCTGATTCAGCATGGAATTCAGGGCTAACGGTTGTGTTATTCTTTAACACTTTTATCCGTCCTCTGAATCGCTCTGGGAATTGTACGGGACCTTTATGGTTATGTAGAATTAATTCTACCTGTTCACCTGTACCCGTAGCTTTATCAATAGCGTCGAACAATTCCAGCCAGTTATTTTCTCGATCGTGTACGCCTATGTAAACACAATTACCTATTGTACAAGATTGAGGCGAAACATGTAAAGGATTCTCCTTTTTACGCGTTTTCAACTCCTCATTTGAGATAAGATGGATTTGAATACCCGAAGCTTCAGTCATGTTTTTGTTCGTATAGAATATAGATCCTTCTTTAGGTCTATGTGCACTTTATTCTATACTTGTTTGAGAGATTTCTTTTTCGGGCGTCCCCTACTTTCTCTCTTAATCTAATTCTCTTTTCGCAAAAATATAAACGTTCCTCGCCTGGGGCCTCCATGATTTCCCTTTATTTAATCACTCTAATTAAACAAAGTTAAGATCAGGATCCTCCCTTCGCTATATTTCTTTGCTAGAGTTTAGTTAAAGGATCGTCTTTAAAGAATGTATTTTGCAAAAGAATAAATTAGAGCATATTTTACCACACAGGGTAACTTAGATGGGTTCTGGAAAATGAATTCAATGTCCACTCCAGTGAAGAAAAATAATAAAATACACTTTTATTAATAAAATAAAATCCAGTGAAAAAGTAGAATAAACAAAAGACAAACAGAAAACAAGAAATCCTTACTTTGCCTCCCGTTAGAGACAAAGGGCGACCAACCTCAATGAACAGAAGTCAGGAAGCGCAAAGCTGAAGAGTACATGTCAGCTTTTATACTCAGTGTCTCAGTGACAGTATTCATACATCAACCCTAAACACAGGTGCACAGACTACTTAAATCATACATTCAAGGAGCATGCTAAATCACTTGAACAGTAAAAAGACAGATATATAGTCATTAAGAGTACATTGTATCATATAAATCAACATTTAGGCATTTTAATATAAGCCTTGATTTATAATGTGCTATATAGTTATGCACTTAAATTCAGGTGCGTGAACTCGGTAGAGAGTTCAGCAAAAGTACAAGTTGGGAGTTCATTCAGAGTTCGACTACTAACAAGAGGGTCATCTGAAGTAGCAAGGGGTTCACAGAGAGTTCGTCCAGCTGATTTGTTGGCTCGGCGCGCCCTCTGTCGGAGTCGCCTTTCCTTTCTCTTACGTTTCATTTCATCGTTAAGAGTTGTACTTTTACGCATAGGAATATCAGAATACATCAGTGATTTTTTGTGTCTCACATGATTAATGTCATCTGACCCATCAACCATCACACCGTTTATGAAGGCTCGTATGTGTTTGTTATCATGATCCACAGTGTTTGTTGCATGTTTTTCCCTAAGATCCTGTCAGGGCCAATACAGCAAAGCTGTGTGTGCAGCAAGCATTTTTGACGGAAGAGCAGTACGAGAATTGGAGAATGGCGGACATTGTCTTTTATCAGGAGTTTGTTCACATTTAGACACATCGCCGTGCTGTTGTGTTCGCCTAAATCCTCTAGATTACCAACAGGGCTAATGGTTGAAATAGACAGGGCAAGAGGCCTGCTGCACTGAGCCTGCATTCAGACCTATGGTTCAGACAAGGGGATTAAGGGAAAAGTCTTCAATTATAGAGTTTATATGAACATGATTATCTTTATAATGATATAAATTGTGGTTAAGTGTATATGAAATTACGAATAACAAATGTAGCCGGGCATTACATTACTGTTTATTTCTTTGCATTTTAACTTTATAAACTATAAAATCACGCATTTCATTCTGTGAGCTAACTGACAAGAGTTGTTCACTGCCCTCCTTCTCCCCTGCTGGACACGCCCACTCCTGCCCTTTGCTCGCGGAGCAAAATCAGGAATCGAATGGAAGCCTGGCTCAATAACCCACACAATTCAAAAGAATGGAACCAGTTGTGAGTGTTTGTGATTGTGAGGTATAACCAATAAAGAGAAAATGATCACAATGAAGGCTGATAAAATTAATAAATGTAAAAATGATTGAGAAATAAAATCGACACATGGAAGTGTGAAAACATTACACAGAGTTGTGCAGTTCCCAGAAGTTCCTGATGCCTTTCACACAAATTCTTTCAAAACAGCCATATCAACACTACAAGAAGAAATGGCTGCATTATTGCTTTTTGCCTCAGCTGATGTGATGGAACTATTTATACATTATACATTTAACAAAACATATTGTTTTACAAAATTATCTTAGATATAATTAAGTCATTCCTGGCGTTCTGTAATATTTCAGTCCCCCATATTTTTTTATAGTGGTTGTCGACTTAAATTACATGTTAAAAGCATTTTTCATTGATCTACTTTGTACATTATAATGAATAAAAAAATACATTAAATGCAGCTTTAGCATAAAAAATATAATTTGTCTGTCACAAACCAAGCTATTTGTCATGCCCCCGAGGCACTTCTTTGAAATTGCATGTAGACACAGTGTTTAATTTTTTTTTTAGTATTACAACTATTTATTTGTGTTATTTACTTGTGATAAATAAAAAAATAAAGATTTTTTTAATAAAAAACAGGCTACAAAGTTATGTCCATCAATATAAACTCAACCCTGTCACACCAGCAATTCTCCACCTACAGCAATTCAGAGTCTACTCTTATATGACATCCAGACGGAAAGTGACATCATTCAGCTCTCTTTCTCAGGATGGTGCAAAAGAAGCTATATTTTCATTTATTTACATTTTTTGATTTTATTATAGTTAGGAAGGATGCGGTCAAGCTTAACAATTCAACCCCGTAACGTAAAACTAAGATGGAATATGACTGTTTTTTTTATTTCCAAACAATATAACATATTCTTGTTTAATTGCTGCCATGTGGGCATTCTCTTTTAAACCACACAAGGAGCAGAGGACATTCTGCTTTAAAAACTCAACCCCATCACACATGTCATTGTTTTGGGTATATTCACCTAATTAATCAGGAATATTCATTAAAAAACATAAAAAAAAATTTGTTACTGATAGAATATTTGAATCTGTGTTTTACTTAAACTTTGACACTATTTAATGTCAGACACGGCACCCGTACCAGCAGCAGATTTTATATTGAGTGTCACAAGTTTCATCATGAGTTTATGTAAAGCTAATAAAATCAGAACAAAAAAATACTTAAATTATGTATTAGTTCATTTGTTTATCTCTATGTCATGTGACAATTACCCAACTTTAGAGAGGGGGTCATTGAGGGCATAACTCATATTAATATTATAGATACAGAGGGTTAGGCTAACAAAAGGTTTTGGAATCCCTGATTGAATCCCCTCCTGCTGCCCATCCACCTAAGGGTTGGAAGTTTTGTGTGTTCAGAGATGCTCCTCTGCAGTCCTCGGTTGTAACGAGTGGTTATTTCAGTTACTGTTGCTCACTATATAATTTTCTCTCCTAGAGATTGTTGTGTGTGAAAATCCCAATAGATCAGCAGTTTCTGAAATAAGCAGACCAGCCTATCTGGCTATATAATTAAATTTTTTTATTAATATTATTAAGTATTTTCATTAACAATTTCATTAAGAACTTTTCTGCTGCAGTTTTTATTTATGTTCCAGGAAATAAAGTTTTAGACAAGACTTTACCTGTTGCTTCTGTTTACTGTAGGTTCTGTTCAGCAATAGATTGGGTAACACAGGCCTTTATCAGCATTTTTAAAGGTTACTAACAGTCCAGTTACCTGCAGCACTTCAATTTTTTGAATTCTGACTGTGGTTTGGTTTAATGAAGTTTCATTATCATTATCTCATTAATGCCTTTGCTAAATGTTTTACTAAAATAAATTTTGAGTAAGTGTTAGATGTAATTTCAAATGAACTAAAACAAATCAAAACTGAAATTTACGTGTCCTCTTAACCCTGTTATGGTCTTAACCCCGTCTCTGTATTCTCCACCCTGTGAGATTCATATTTTTAAAGGAAAACAATTAAATATAGAAAAAAATATTACTGAGAACCAACCAGCATGTTAAGGCCTAACATTGTAATTATGTGGGTGGGGTAAGACATCTAAATGTAAAACTTTTTAAAAATTAAGAGACCACAGAATGCGCAAGTATGTATAATTGTAACTTAAATCACATATTAATCTAAAACTCATTAAAAATGTGATATTTTAGCCATTAAACTGATTTGAGGGACATGTGAGCAACAGGGAAATGTTGGTTTTATAGCAAAAGCTTTGTAAAATACTATTATTACCAACTCATTATTACCATTACAGGGTTGAGAATAATGGCTGCCCAATTAAGAATAAAAGAGAAAATAATATAAAGGCTTTAATGCCCAAGGTGGGAAAAACATGATGTTTTGAAAGTTTAAATTGTGCCTATTTATGTAGGCTATATTTTAAAATATAATCAGTACACTTTTAAAAATATGTTACTACAAGATATGAAAGCTGCGGTACAGCACACTACAAGATACTATCAAGATTGTTGTGCCTGATGGAGCACATCACCTGACTGCAGAATAACTCTGCTTTTTATTATAGGCTAACTTGCAAATATCTGATCAACTGCCAGAGCGAACAGCCTGCAGAATGAAGAAAACAGCTGCTTGTTGAAGAGAGCACATCATGTCCAAACAAATGTCTAATATTATGATTATTATTATTATTATTACAGATCAGAGAGGTGACAAAGGCAGATTAACAGAAATAATGGATATTTCATGATACTTTAAAGGGAAAACCAGTATGGAGAGTTTTGTATAAACCACCTTTGACAAAATGTGTTGGGGATTTACAATGGAGGATTCTGCAGGGGATTGTGGCAGTGAATGATTTCATACGTGTTGTTCACTCTAGTGTCCATGACGAGTGTCTCTTCTGTGGACATAGAGAGACTGTGGATCATTGCTCTTTGGAATG
The DNA here is from genome assembly GCF_052040795.2 of Danio rerio. Classification (NCBI taxonomy): domain Eukaryota; kingdom Metazoa; phylum Chordata; class Actinopteri; order Cypriniformes; family Danionidae; genus Danio; species Danio rerio. The sequence continues at coordinate 64,581,314 of NC_141024.2, read as the reverse complement.
TACACGTTTAACACAATAGTTTGATATGTTGAGCAACGTTTTCCTGAAATGTGGACAGAATTTGACTCAATGTAAGTTTCTTCTGGAGCTGGCTATAGTTAGAAACACAAACTGAAATAGCAGTTCCCCTTCGGTTGGGGAACTTCAGTGCCATAGAGTGGATGAAATCCACGAATGGGAGGATTCGGATCAGAAGCTGCTTGTCTGGAGAGTATTGAACGGGCCAATGAATGAAATTAATTGGAAGCGTAAGCTTGCGCAGGTGTGCTGCATCGGCAATTATCCCAGCATATAAGCGCACCTGAAGCCAGCAGACGCTATCCTTTTCGCTTCAGATCCTTTCTGAGTGAGTCGATGAGGGTTCCTCTTGCTGTTCAGCACTTCAGAGCGAACGAGTGTGTCTCCCGTTCCAGAGTTGGTCTTCGCGGTGGCAGACGGTCGAGCTGGGTTTCTCCCTTGCCTGCGGTTCTTTGGGTCCGGTCCTCCAGAGCGGTGCGTATTGTTGCAAACTTTCCTAAAAGAGCAACACAGTCGTGCAGCATGTCCTTTTCAGGATGGCGCTCTGACTGTGCGTTTCTGGATGCGGGGGTTTCCCGATGATGGACACGATCACTGCATTGCTTTTGTTTGAGGGTCCAGCATGTTAATGCGGTGCTCGCGGGCGGTTCATGACGTCATTGCGATGCCATGACCGTTGCACAGCTAAGATTGCGGCTAACTTTCGCAAGAGAGCGAGCCACCCCAGTTGTCTCCTGTTCTAAAAAAGCAGCGGGCGCTCGGGCAGATCTGAGGGTTCCAGCGGGAGATAATCCGCCGCCCACGGGCTCGCGGACCTCTCGCTCCTCATGGCGCTCCATCCAAGCTTCGGGTAGTGGGAGTGATCCGTCTAACCAGATGGTAGCTCTCACACTCGCTGACACCGGAGATCAGATGTCCTCTGCGGCATCGGAGGGTGGGCTTTCACTGTCCGACGAAGATCCGGACCCGCTCGCCCCCTCCGGGCAGGTGAGCGCTGTCAAATAGGATCCTGAAGCAGACATGTTAGCCGTGCTTTCCCGGGCTGCTTCGGCCGTGGGGTTGGAGATGGTTTATCCCCCAGCTCCGCGGCCGGACCGACTAGATGGGTGTTACGTAGAGGACCAGAAGGCGAAGCCTTCGAAGCCTCTCGTCCCTTTCTTCCCGGAAGTGCACAGTAGGCTCACGCAGTCTTGGAGGGCACCTTTCTCTGCCCGTGCTGCGTGTACCTCCGCCCTCACCGCCCTTGACGGCGGAGCTGCCAGGGGGTATGAGGCAATCCCGTCAGTGGAGACGGGAGCGTTGCATCCTCTTGGGCGCGTGCACGCGGCGCCTCTCTAACAGACATCTGTAGAGCTGCGGGCTGGGCGACACCCAACACATTTGCAAGGTTTTACAATCTGCGAGTGGAGCCGGTTTCCTTAAGGGTATTAGGTAACCCCTTGGTGATTGAGGAGACAGCTCGATAGGGTGTTGAGACACGCTTGCTGCGCCATTTTCCCTAACACGGAGATACGTGCGCCCTTTTATCTGTCAGTAAAGTTCCCCGTCAGGTGAGCCCTGCAGATTCCTCCGTGGCCCTCGGCACTGACTCAGCGGAGGAGTCACTTGCTGGCCCACTACGTTGTAGGTCTGCCCACTGGTCAGCCCGCGTTTTGGGTATAGGTGCCTGCTATGTGTGATCCCCACTAGGCGATCCCATATGCTTATTCCGCCACGGTTCAGTCCCCCCCTGGGTGGACCCGTGTCTTCCCTCTCCGCTAACCACTCTTTTGCTATGCGTACTCCCCCTTTTTAGGGCTAGTCCATATGTAATTCTGCCATCTATCCCCCCTTGGGTAATGGATGGCCTCCACAGCGTCCTCCCTATCGGGATTGCACGCTTCCCAACGTACTGTCGTATTTCCTAGAATTATCTAGATGCTCACGACCCTAAAAAATATATCTAAATCCGTAAAACTTCTGTTGAAGTAGGATAAATTAGGGCCAGGGACACGTTGGAGGACCGCGCCTCCCATGATGTGGGTGCGTCACGCTTGCTTGACAATCCCCTCATCGGGGGCGTTGGTAAGGTGCAGTCATTATGGCGCTTTCCATACTTCTCCCATTCGTGGATTTCATCCACTCTATGGCACTGAAGTTCCCCAACCAAAGGGGAACGTTCGAAGTTACAGAAGTAACCCTTCGTTCCCCGAGGAGAGGAACGGAAGTGCCATACTCCGTCGCCATAATGACTGTCCCTTAGCTGTTTGAAAGTCTCTTCAGCTTAAAAGGATGGCGTCTGCTGGCTTCAGGTGTGCTTATATGCTGGGATAATTGCCGATGCAGCACACCTGCGCAAGCTTACGCTGCTAAATAATTTCATTCATTGGCCTGTTCAATACTCTCCAGACAAGCGGCTTCTGGTCCGAATCCTCCCATTTGTGGATTTCATCCACTCTATGGCACTTCCGTTCCCCTCCTCGGGGAACGAAGGGTTACTTCTGTAACCTCGAACGTTCATTCACTGTTCAGCTGCTCAAGCAAAACTTGCTCTACTTATCACAAGAAGAAACTAAATAGATGATGTACATCACAGGTGTCAAACTCAGTTCCAAAAGGGCCGCAGCTCTGCACAGTTTAGTTTCAACCCTAATTAAACACAGCTGATCAAACTAATTCGAGTCCTTCAGGCTTTTTTGAAACCTACAGGTAAGTGTGTTGGAGCAGGGTTGGAACTAAACTGTACAGGGCTTCAGCCCTCCAGGAATTGAGTTTGACACCCCTGATGTACATGGTCAAGAGATTGAGAGTTTTAAAGCGTTCGTCAGGTCCAGAATTAAAATAGATTTGAAGTATTACAAGGACATAAATGATGCTGAAACCTTTGAACAACAGTGCTGTTACGAGGACGCTGTCTGCAGTGTGGAGGTAGGAGAGCTGCTGTTACATCTGCTGTGGAGTTACAATGTGTCAAATAAAAAATGAAGTAATAAAGTAATTTTGTAAAAAAAAAAATCCCACACAGACAAAATTACACTCATGCACACACTCAAACACACACACACACACACTCGCACACACATGCTCTTTCACACATACACAAACAAACACACACTCTCTCTCTCTCTCTCTTTCACACACACACACACGCATGTACAAACACACACACACTGCTACTGACTGCTCCTGCTCAGTCTTCAGCACAGTTTCACTGATGATTGACACCAAACAGTAAACCCAGGCCAGAGCGGCTCAGTGAATGTGGTCTGGACTGAGTGGATGAGGCTCATTGTGTCTCTATAGATGTTGTAGAAGATCAGAGTTCCTGCACTGTGATCCACAAACACTCCTATTCTCCTGCTGAGCGGCTTCACTGGGAGACGAGTGTCTGTGTCATTGTGCCAGAATGTGAAACTGGAGGAATCACAGCACAAACTCCAGGACTGAGCATTACGTCCAAACACACACTCAGGATCTACTCCCTTCCTCATGATGCTCTTATATGACACTGATATATCCACATAATCATCTCCACTCCAGTCAATCTCCCAGTAACAGCGTCCACACACACTCTCTCTGCACAACACCTGAGGATAAATACCATCAAATCTGTCTGGATGATCAGGATACAACTGATACTCTCTCACAGTCTTCACCTCTCTGTTCTCCTCAGACAGAATGAGAAAAGCGTATGTTGTGTTTGGATCCAGAGTGAGGAAACAGGCATCTGAACACAAGAACACACACATTTATAACCACAGCTCTGTGTGTGTGTGTGTGTGTGTGTGTGTGTGAGAGAGAGATAGAGAGAGAGTGTATGTGTGTGTTTGTGTGTGGGAGAGAGAGTGTGTGTGTGTGTGATTGAGAGAGAGAGAGAGTGTGTGTGTGAGTGTGGGAGAAAGAGAGAGAGTGTGTGTGTGTGTGTGTGTGAGAGAGAGAGAGAGAGTGTGTGTGTGTGTGTGTGATTGAGAGAGACAGAAAAAGAGAGAGTGTGTGTATGTGTATATGTGTGTGTGTGTGTGTGTGTAGTCCTACTTTTGCGTGGTCCTGCTGTAATCCTCGTGTGTCCTCCATGATCCAGACTGTAAACACACACAGATGGAGAGAATGAGCTGTTTAGTTTCCCCCTCAGCTAAAAAGCTAAAGCTAGCACTGAGCCGCTCAGCTACACGCTCCAAACTCTTGAGCTAAAACACACAACACTTGTTGGTTGAGCCGGGATGCACAATGAATGTAACACAGTGCGTTCTTTTCCTCTGCTGTTGGTGAAGCGAGCGCAGATACTGCTCATGTTGATGGAGACACCCTGCTGCAACATTCATTTATTACAGTGATCACACTTAGCTTTGCCATCGTTCTTCAGCACATGCAGCCTTTGAGCACATGTTGCAGTCCATCTCTAAACTATACACATGTGTGCACAGAGAAAAGGAATCCAGATGTTGATTTTAGAACAAGAGTCTGAACATTAATCCAAGTGTCTGAGTCCAGAATCTGAATCCATCTTCAATCCCCAACCCTATTCCTGACCTGATATTGTAGGATTCTTCAGCAGAAATGGAGGAAGAAGTTTCTCTGCTCAGCTCAAATGCTGAAACTGTACAGTGTGTCCCGCTTAATGTCACTGTAACTGAGCCAATACACTCCAACATTTACAGAGGAGATTCATTTATTTACTGACAATGTATTTGCCCAAAAGTTCTGGGAATGAACTAAACAAAAAAAATTTTTACAAAATAACAGAACACTGAAGCAAATTTGACTTTTTCCAAATAATATATTTTTAGTTACTATAAACAACACCACTTACAATGAACAAATAAAAAATAAAAAAATAAGAAAATAATAAATAATGTGTCAAAGTCCAAATAAACATGGTGCAAATCCTCAGTAAATAAAATAGATTTAAATATTTACTATACTATAAATAGTTACATAACTAAACTAGATTCAATATGGACCATCCTTAGGTTTTATGTGCCAGCATGGATATGGTTGTCTGTGGATATGGATATGGTTCGCGTGCAATGCAGACAAACAGCCCAACCTTCATTTGCGTCCTTTGAAAACAGCAAGAGCAGCACTTCGTCTTTGCTGTGTCACTGTTTTGTCATGTTTTTGTGCTGTTGTGCATGCAAAAGTACTTAGTATGAGAATTATTTCATGCAAAACTTTTTTTTTGCGTTTAATTTAGCCGGGTGTAAATGTGCAGCATTCCGTGTTGTTCAAATAGCTGATTGTTGGTTCACAAAGCGAAACCTATGCTTTTTGGTTGAGATAGAGCGAGTTTGAACCAATCTGGGCATGGAGGAGGGACAATGCATCCATGTATCATGTCTGGTTTGTCCGGAGAGACAAGTGACGAGCGTTCCTTTGTCAAATCAGCGTTGTCAAAATTTGATGACGTAACCAAACTGATTCCGGAGCCTCTGAAAGTCTGTGAATGTAATGTGATAAAGCGCTGGAAAGCTGAGATTCTCTTCTTTATGCCAATCTATCGGATCAGCGGATCAAAAGTTATTAAACATTTAAGAGCAATACTTATTTTTAGCCGCGATCGGCTGTCTCGGTCTTTAAGGGTTAATGTATAGTTATGTCATGACCTTACTTGGAGGGGCACATCACTATTAACTCATCCTTAACTACTTATGAACTCCTCTTCATGTTGATGTTGACAGAACACTTTTCTATTGTTATTCAGTGTAAACTCACTAGTTGGACGTGCATAAGGAGTTCATGAGTAGTTAGGAATCGGTTAATGATGATGTGCCCCTCCAAGTAAAGTCATAACATAATTATACATTAACATATCATAAGTTCATCATGGTTAAATTAAGCATAAACTAATGTGGTAATTAATACATTAATTAACAAACAATTACTAACAATGAACAATGAACTAACAAGTAATTAAGGTAGCCATTATTCACACATGAACTTATGTGAATCATGTTGCAGTTAAAGTCAATTCATAATTAGTGCATACCTTAACTCATCATTAATACATAATAAAGTAATGTTTAGTTTACATATTAATACATCATTATTCATGTACTGTTATTGTAAAGTGTTACCCCATTAAGTGTTAAAGCACAAGACCAGTGATGCTCCACATACTTGAGTTTGTCCAGTGTGTAGTTTGGATCCGCCAGTTTTTCAAAGAGCAGCTCGACTCCTGAATCTCCTGGATGATTGTAGCTCAGATCCAGCTCTCTCAGGTGTGAGGGGTTTGAAGTCAGAGCTGAAGACAGAAAACCACAGCCTTCCTCTGTCACCATACAGCCAGACAACCTACAAACACAGCAATAGTCCACATCACACAGTTGGACAATCACACATCTCTTTGTGTTGTGAAGATGCTGACTGCTGTTTCTGCTCATGTCAACAGCAGTGATGAACACACACATCCTGATTAGCTCTCCTTATTGATCGAGCCCTCGCATCAGCAAACACACTCACACATTCAACAAGGACTCGACATCATCTGTAGAAGTGTACAGAGCAAAGACATTGTTCATAATACACCACATTAAGCTGTAAAATCTGCTGTGAGGAGGAAGAAGACACACTTGAGCTCAGAAGATCATCTTAAAGTCACGTATAAAACACAACAGGAAATGAGCTGATTTCATCATTTATATTGTGATTCTGTTGTGGACTCAAACAAAATGAGCTCAGACAAACACAAACCCGCTCTCTTAATGTGTTTATCACCTGATCGACAGTCACATTCACACTGATGCTCCATTAGGGGACTTTTATTCTGTCAGTAGAGAAACACCTGAACAATATTTAAGACTGGTGACTCTCCTTCACATTCAGCCTTTACAAGATATAGGCTGCGTCCGAAACCACCTACTACTCAGTAGGTACTGCATTTGAATTTAAACGTACTACTTGGACGTTAGAAAAGTACGTTCTACATAGTATGAGTGAAGCAGAATGAATAAAAACTCGGACGTACTACATCCGCCATATTGTTGACATCACGTGTCATCCCACGTGTTATCCCTCGTCACAACCAGTCATAACAGCGCGAAACTTAAAAAAGAGCCGCAAATTCAACAAGGCTCCTCATAATTTTTAGCATTTTTATCGGTGTTTTTACGCTGATTCAATCTTCAGCTAACAGAAGACACCTGTCAGCTGTTAGAAGATCACGCATTCCTCGACAGCTTATACAATATTTATCAGACAACGTAAGTATAATCAACTAATCAGCTATAAAATGTTACCTCAGAATAACAAATGTCTGCAAACAATTGTTTTAATTATATATATATGTATATATATATATATATATATATATATATATATATATATATATATACACACAGTAAAAAATTGCTGTTAAAAAACGGTCAGATTCTACGGTAAAATAATGTTTTTTCACTAAAACAGTAATATTCTGTTAAAAACAGTGCTTTCTGGGTAACATTTTTGTTTTCGAGAAAATAACCAACTGCAGAAAACTGTGAGCTAACAGAGTTCAGATTCGATGTTTTGAAGTCTGTGTTTGAAATCACACTTTGTGTCCTTGTTCACTATTTCATACACTAGTTAACTAATATAGTTCACCTGACAGTTTTAATGAACACTAATGAGTGAATTCAGACACTGATGAACACCTGCTGTTAATAATTACAATTACTGAAGAAAATAAACAAGAAACACAAACAGTGACTTGAGTTACAACATTAAATAAAATCAAGTAAAATAAGACAGCTTCAGTCTCAGCAGAGGATCATTAAACAACTCCACAAACAACAGCAGACACACACTTATTACTGACTGATTTGACTTCCATACTATTCTCATTGAGATCCAACAGAAATTAAGGTGTTTTTTGTGTCACTGTAATGGAGTGAGGGGCTGGTTTAGTTAGGCTCTTCACCCTTGAACTTATTAATTCAGACTCTCCAATTACTATAATAAAGAGTTAACAAAATGCTTGTATTATAGCAATAAAGTTGGAAAGTCAATAAATAAGAGAAATCTATTTGTCTGAAATTAGTTCTGATAAATTTTTTGTTATAAATCTGGAAGAAGGGCCTCATGCAATAGATTTTATGCTTAGTTGCAGGAATTAATTCAATTAATGAGAAGTGGAAACAGAAAAGATACCTCTGTAATTACTTAACAGTTAAGAAATAACATACAAAAACAGTTCAGTTATGACAAATACACACTCAGACCTTATGAATCTGACCTTGTATCTCAACAATGGTAACATCTCAAATGTTTCATGCTGCAATGCATGCTGGGAGTGACACGGTACAAATATCCCAGCATGCATTGCGGTATAAATAAATGTTGTATAATGGTCTAACAGTTTTCTTTATTTGTGTTTGATTCTGCTGTTGTTTATGTTTAGACTTTCAGTTGACTGTTTGTGAGTTAAACTGTTAATTTTGTTAGTTGTCACCATTATTGAGGTTCATACGCTGATTATTGATGTCTCTTTGAGTGCAATTTACACCATAGAGCAGTGTTATTGGCCAAGATATTCTTAAAAACTTCCAGAAATCATTGCCATATATAGACATATAATGTAAAACAATAGATTTAACATTGAATAGGAGCAGTAAATTTTATTATACTAAATGAGAACAGACTCTGCCATTTAATGGCAACATGAACATCACCAGATCTTATTTAGGTTTTTGGCTGGCTTGCCACAACAAAGGAGCTTTTTAAACAAAATTCTTAACAACTGCAGCAGCCAAAATATATAAATGTTAAAAATGACAGCGCTAAGAGCCCAACTAAAGTAAACTCTGTTTTCCATGATGGTGACGTAAAACTTTCACTTTTTCTCAAGAAGAACTTTAGTAAATGTTATACAAAAATACATGTATTAAGTAATAAGTGTAGCTGGTGATGATGTTTGTAGAGTTGTTTATTCATCCACTGATCATTTAAATAATTTAATCATTTGTTGTTCTTCAGGTTATTTCATTATAAAGCTGTGACTAAAGTTTTGTATGTTCTGTTCTTGTTTTTTTCCCTTCACTATTTCTTCATTTGTTCATTGTTAATCCTCAATTATCATTTAATTAGTCAGTTAATTAATGAATTTACTTCAGCTTTGCTACATGTTTCTTGAACACTCAGTAGTGTGGACACTTCAATTAAAACTGAAGTATATGCTCCGGGGTTTAAAGGGTTAAAGGTGTGAGAGGTAAAAACATGTATTTTAACAGTAATATACTGTTAATTTACACTACGGAAGTAGACTGTAAAAAAACAGTATATTGCTGGCAACCACAGCTGCCAGTAGATTACTGTTAAATCAAGGAAAAAACAGTATTTTACTGTAAAACCTGAAGCTAATTTCTTCTGTCTGTCACCGTTGTGGAGGAGAGTAGAGCCAGTGTATGAGTTAAAGATGAACAATGAGCTGCTGATGTTATTCTGCATGTTTCTCTATTTAAAGATAGCGGCTGTTTAGTTGCTGATGCAGTCAGAATCTCTCTGGTGATTCCAGATTTACATGTATGTGTGCTGTTGTGAAAAATAAGACATTAGAGTTAAACCGAACTTTTCTAATTAACTAAAATAAGTTATCATTATAAGTATGCTTCTAAGCATGTATAGCACATTACTTCATAAACTCATTCAGCAGTTGACCAAGTTGAGGCAGTTGCTTTCAGTGAGCAAAATGAGTTCACTTGAGTATTGTGTAAATCAATGTAGTCCATGTATTTTTACAACAACATACTGTAAAATAACAGTACATTGCTGGCAACTGCAGCTGCCAGTATTTTACTGTTTTTTAACGGGACAATTTTTAACAGTGTATATATATATATATACACGAATGAAATACACAGAAGACACATATTTTAATGAATAAAAAATTAATACATAACAACCACAGCAGGTGCTATAAACAGTTAAACAGAGCTACACAGATATATTATAGACACATAACATTACTGTGCATATAACATGTAAAACAGATGCAATATATACATTATTTTTTTAACACATACATGTGTATGTGTACATACACATAAATACTATACATATATTCAGGGCTTTACATTAACACCTGCCAAATGTGGGTAGATTTCAGCTTTGGCGGGTTAGACAGTCACTCCCACTAGCCACCTTGGCTGGTTGAAAATAATTTTTATATTGTGGTTTTCTTTAAAGCAGGGTTTGACTATAAGAATGACCCAATATGCATGCAAATTTGATCTTAGAATGGAGAAACAGCACGACTAACAAAAAACTGCATTCGCGCGAGCAGAAGAAAGCAGACGAATACAAAATGAGAGGATTATTACTCGCGCTAACAGCTGATTTGATGCGCGCTGTTTAAAGGGCGTGCGTGGTCCTGTTTTCTTCCTTAAAGTAAGCGTGCCTGGAACGCAACTGTGATCGGATCTCTTTCAAATAGTCAGGCAAAAAGTAATGCTAATGCAAACACAGTCTTGCTGCTTTCAAGAGCTCCAAATATGTCTTTTTGTAAGCAGCACCGGTTGCTTTCGCTTTGAGCAGATTAATTGGCCTTAACCGTGATCAACCTTCCATTATCACACAGTATGTTTTTCACCTGCTTTCTTTTGCTTACGGTTATTATTGATTATATGGTTTAATTATAATTTTTTACAACAACATTGCTTTAATATGAGATTAACTGTTCATTTATGTGTAGTTAACTGGTGATCTGAGAGACCTTTAGCGAGGACAGATTACCAGAAATGTATAGTAACGAAGTAGAACTACTTCACTACTGTACTTAAGTACTAAAAGGCAGTATCTTTACTTTACTGGAGTATTGTTTTTTTTTCCTACTTCCACTTTTACTTAAGTACATATTTTCGCTGAGTTAAATACTTTTACTCTGATAGATTTTTTATGTGCTGTATCGTTACTCGTTACTAGGGGTGTCAAAATGATCAATACAGGCCCATGCAGAGACCGTCCAAAGGGCATGTGCATTATATATCTTTGGAAGAGTGCTGCAGATCTGCAGAGTGGATGCGCGCGTACTGAAGAGCGGATAGAAAGTGCCCTTCCAAAATGATCAAAAGTGCCCCTGCGACGCGGCACACCATCGGTCCCACCCTTCAGTAGGCACGCGACAACACAGCTGATCAGTATGCGCGCGATAACACCGCTCTTCAGTACGCGTGTACTGATCAGCTGTGTTGTCGCGCGAAGGGTGGGACCGAAGGTGTGCCGCGTCGCAGGGGCACTTTTGATCATTTTGGAAGGGCACTTTCTATCCAAGACTAAAAAGGGCATGTGCACTGCACAGGTTGAGCCCTATGTGTGCACGTGCCTGGATCAATATCAGTTCAGTAATAGATCATAACCAGTTATTACGTGATGACGTCATTTATCTCCTATGCGCGATTTCACAATACTATGGCAAAGGACGGAGGCGCGAGGGCGAGTGAAGTGCCCCTTTGGACATTTGACCCGCTGGCCTGTTTGTGAGGTAACTTTTCCTCTCCTCTTGTCTATTAAAGCGATACTTGTCTTATGTATACAGACACGAGCGTGCCTGAGGTGCGAGTTTTCTCCACTGTCTCTATTACAGATTACCTGTGAAAACTATGAGCACACAGACTGTCACCGAGGCTGCTCTTCCCGCCATAGGTGAACAGCGCTTTTATTTCTAAAGCCGATCAGCCCTTTCACCAATCAAAGAGGTATAAGACCTCGCCTGCTAGCGCTCAAAAAGCAAGCGGGATAATATGAGTTTATTTGCTATAAATGCTCATGCTGTCTTCTGTGCGTGTGTTGGAGTTTTGTTTGATACATTCAGAAAGAGTTTTATTTGAGCAGGTCAAATTAAGGGTACAGTTTATATATCTTACAGCTGTATTGAACAAAATTGTATTACAAATAACCCTTTAACTGTCACACCAAGAAGAAAGCAATAGACATTTTTTTTTTATTTAACTCCTAATGTCCTTAGTTAACACAATAAATGCATTTTTTTTTCTCAACACATCCCTTAATTTCTAAAATATCAGCCTCTACCAAATGATTGAGATGTTGGTTTATAATAAAAAAAAACTGAATTAATAAATATACTATAAAATTCTGAAAATATGGAGTTTAAGACCAATTTAAGAAAACAGTCAAAATAAAAACATTTTTGAATTACTAAATCATAGCCATAAGCTTTAAAATATTTCAGATTTTCATTTTACCCAGTAATATACGCCTTTTGATGTTTTGTTTTGTTTTTTACAAAAAAATCAAAATCAAGTGAATTAGTGCAACATTGTATGACATTCAATCATACTAAATATATATTTTTTTATTTTCGGAAAGTAAAACTACACATAATTTCCTGTAAGGGTTTGGTTTGTTTTTGGAGAGGGAGAGATAGAGAGAGAACTGTGTGAGAGAGTGAATGAATGTGTGAGAGTGTAAGGAAAGAGCAAGGCAGTGTGTGTGTGAGAGAGAGAGTATGAATGTGAGTGAACATGCTGAATTATCTCATCAGTGAAGGGATTTTCTGGTAAAAGGGCCTGACGATGTGAGTTCTTGTACCATAGAAACTATTGACATCCATCAAATATCTACAAAAAACTAAAAAAATCAAATATCAATTTCTTACATTTGTGCTAATGCTGGTACACAAGTATTTGCCATTTAAGGGATAATCATCCTTGAAAGTTGTGGTTCAAGTGTGAGAGAAAAACAGTATTGTAAGCCCTGTTTCTTTTCATTCTGCTTAATCACGTGCACCAAAAAAGATATTTAAAATAAACAAAACATTATGATGTCTTTTGATTTCTTTCTTTAATAACTACATTACACAATACTTGTACTTTTACTTTCAATACTTGAGTAGTAAATTTTGACATAAACTACTTGCAATACTTAAGCACAAAAAATGTTGAATACTTTATTACTTCCACTTAAGTATGGGGCTTAAAGAGCACTTCTACTCAAGTCACTTTTTGATAGAGTACTTGTACTTTTACTTAAGTCTTGGTCTCTAGCACTTTATACATCTCTGCAGATTACTGTGCATATTTTTGATACATGACAATAGTTATTTTTAAAAGTCAATTGTTTTTCTTTGTTTTTTTAAAAGTAATGTTTTGTTAAATAAAAAGTATAGTATACAGGTATATTTAGCTTGTTTGACACATTTAAAATTTGTAGCTAAGAAATAATTTTTGGTTGGTGTGGTCAGAGATAAATTAGGTAAATCCTTAATTTTCAGTTCTGAAAAGTCATGTGACCCATTTGTTCATAAACGACACACAAAATGTGAAATTAATGAAAAGGCATGTGGACATAAAACAAAATCTAAATCAAATGATTATAGCATGTCAAAGTCATATTTCTGCTTATAAAAATATTTTCCCAACAACAAAATTGTGGCTAGTGAAAATGCAGAGTGGCTAGTAACGTTGGAAAACGCTCTGGTTACTAAAGTAACCCTCGTTCCCCAAGGAGGGAAACTGAAATGCTATCAGTGGATTTAATATTATTAATCCACGAATGGGGATTTCGTTTCAGAAAGCCAGTTGTCTGAAAGAGTATATAATGGGCCAATGAAATGCCAAATGAGCTGGCAGCGTAAGCTTGCGCACCTGGAACTTATTGCCAGTTAGCTCCGCATATAAGGACAGGGAAAGAAAGGAAACACCATCCTTTTAAGCTGAAGAGACTGATACTTACAGCTAAGAAACAGTCATTATGGCGATGCTAAATAGCATTTCCGAGGCTTACTTCAGTAACCAGAGCGTTCCCCTTCGGATGGGGAACATCAATGCAATCAGTGGATTTAATATTATTAATCCACGAATAGGGAAATGTCTGGAAAACGCCATAATGACTGCACCTTATCTTCGCCTCCGATGAGAGGATAGCCAAGCATAGCCTGAGCACTCCTGCATCAAAGAGAGGCGCGGTCTTCCGACTTGATCCCTGGTCCTTACTTATCCCACTTCAAAAGAAGTTTTACGGATTTAGATATATTTTTTGGGAAGTCGCGAGCGTCTAGATAATTCTAGGAATATACGACAGTACGTTGGGAGAATGCAGTCCCGATAGGGAGGACGCTGCGGAGGCCATTTGCTACCCAATGGGGGAGATATGATGGCAAAATATACATATGGACTAGCCCTGAAAGGGGTAGTACGCATATAATAAGATGGTTAGCAGAGAGGGAACACACGGGTCCGCCTGTGTGCACTGTGGCTAAATAAGCATATCGGATCGCCTAGTGGGGATCACGCATAGCGAGCACCTATACCCAAAATGCGGGCTGACCAGCGGGCAGACCTACAACGTAGTGGGCCAGCAAGGGACTCCTCCGCTGAGTCAGTGTTGGAAGCCTCGGAGGAATTTGCAGGACTCACCTGACGGGGAACTTTACTGACAGATAAAAAGGCGCACGTATCTCCGTGTTAGGGAGAATGGCGCATCAAGCGTGTTTCAACACCTTCACCGAATTGTCTCCTCAATCACCAAGGGTTATCTAATACCCTTGAGGAAACCGGCTCCACTCGCAGATTGTAAAACCTTGCAAATGTATTAGGTGTCGCCCAGCCCGCAGCACTACAGATGTCTGTTAGAGAGGCGCTGCATGCTCGTGGCCAAGAGGATGCGATGCTCCGAGTAGAGTGCTTACGCACTCTCGGGGGACACGACTCGCCTTGGCTTTGATAACCAAGAGAGATGGCATCCACTATCCAGTGAGCCAACTTAGTTTCGATACGGCACTTCCCTGCTGCCGACCGCCATAACAGACAAAGAGCTGAAGCTCTGAGTGCGGTCCAGATACATACGCAAGCGCAAACTGGACAAAGTAAGAAAAGGGCTGGGTTTGCCTCCTCCGGGGGCAGCCTGCTCTCCAGCTTTTCCTGGCGTAAGAAAGCACAACGCTGATCTGGCTAATTTCGGGGGTCTTCTCAGCGAGAGACACACCATTCAGTAAATAGACTCCATAGGCGCGCTCGAGGAGGGGGCTCTAGCCCGAGTGATGGTATTAACCACCGCAATCGGTAGGTTACCTAAGTCTTCCTCGCGTCTAAGGACTACCCGTGGAGGTTCCAAAGATTGGGGCGAGGGTGCCAGATGGTGCCTGTCCCTGAGAGAATAGGTGCTCTCTTAAAGGGATCTGCCAGGGGAGGGCCATCGCGAGGAGGGAGAGCTCTGACATCCAGGTCCGGTTGGGGCAGAGGGGCGCAACCAGCAACCTGTTCCCCGTCCTCCCTGACCTTGCACAGTAACTGCACGAGCAGGCTCACTGGGGGAAACGCGTATTTGCACATGCCCCGAGGCCAGCTGTGAGCCAGTGCATCCGTGCCGAGAGAGCCCTCGGTCAGGGAAAAAAACAACTGGCAATGAGCGTTCTCGGGGGAAGCAAACAACGAATCGCGTCCATATCAGCTGAACAGACTCGGGGTGGAGTCTTCATTCTCCAAGACGTAAAGGCTGCCGTGAGAGCGCATCGGCTGCACGGTTGAGCTTGCCTGAAATGTGAATGGCGCGCATCGATTTTAGCCGCGGATGACTCCAGAGGAGCAGACGGTGAGAGCGAATACCCCCCATGCGGTTGATATACGCCACCGCCGTCGGGCTGTCCTTCCCGACCAGCACGTGTTGCTGCTTCAGCACTGGAATAAAACGGTGGAGAGCTAGAAACACTGCCAACAGCTCCAGGCAATATGCCAATGCAACTGGGTTCCTTTCCACAGGCCTGCAGCTGCATGCCCGCAACGCACAGCCCCCCAGCCTGTGCTGGAAGCATCTGTTGAAACAACAACATGACTGGATGCCTGTCCTTGAGGCACTCTGGCCTGTAGGAACGAGGGGTCGTTCCAAGGGCTGAGGGTGCGGCGACACAGCAACAGTAACAGTGCCATGCGCGTCTGGGGACTTAATTGTAAAGCCAGTGCTGGAGTGGTCTCATATGGAGTAATCCGAGTGGCGTTTCAGTGGGACCACTATTTTGCTGTCGAGCTCTCTCAGACAGTTCAGCATCAGCTAAGCGCGCTCTCTGGAGAAGCGCGCTGCCATGGTGATAGAGTCCAGCTCCAGCCCGAGAAAAGAAATCCTCTGCACCGGGGCGAGTTTGCTCTTTTCTCGGTTGACCTGAAACCCCAACAGGTGGAGGTGCCGGAGCACCTTGTCTCTGTGCATAATCAATTGCTCCAAGAGTGGGCTAAAATCAGCCAGTCGTCGAGATAATTGAGTATGCGGATGCCCGCGAGCCGAAGGGGCGTTAAGGCACCCTCCATGAGCTTGGTGAGGACCCGCGGAGACAGAGAGAGCCTGAAGGGGAGGACTTTGTATTGCCAAGCTCAACCTTCAAGCGTAAACCGCAGAAACTGACGGTGGCGGAAGAATGGAGACATGAAAATACGCGTCCTTCAGGTCTATTGCTGCAAACCAATCCAGAGTTCGAACGCACTGGAAGATGCGCTTCTGTATGAGCATTCTGAACGGCAGCTTGTGCAGACAGCAGTTCAAAATGCGCAATCTAGAATTTGCCGTGACCCACCGCTCTTCTTGGGCACGATGAAGTGTGGGCTTTAAAACCCGCTCTCCATCTCGGCTGGAGGGACCGGATCGATTGCATCCTTCGCCACGAGGACAGCAATCTCCTCTCGCAAGACAGGGGCGGACAGGGGGCTGACCTTGGTGAATACACACCCGTGAGCTAGGGGGGCCGTTTCGCGAACTGAATCGCATAGCCGAGTCCGCGAAGGGCTGGCCACACTAACCAGGCAGGCAGAGCTCTCGCTAATGGACTCATCGCTACAATCACTGATGTACCAGCAGTGGGGCAGCGCGGAGTGGGTGTGCTGATCCGGGAAGTGCGAGGGTCCCGTGGAAGGGCAGGAGGGGAGAGATTTGCTCTCACTCCGCACCCAAACTCCGAAGGGGAGGCTCGAGGGGTGAGAGAAAGGATACTGTCCTCCCAGCCTGCTTCCGAGGCTTTGCCAGAGGCGTGTGCGGGGGCAGTGCAGCTCTCATAGGCGGGCGCCTTCGGCGAGGAGCAGCAGATATGGATGGTACGGCGGGCGGAGCGGGCTTACGTTCCCGCCAATAGGTGACATTACCCATCGCTTCAGACTGCTCTCTCACCGCCTTGAATTCCTGGGTGAATTCACAGACGGTGTCGCCGAACAGGCCAGCTTGGGATATGGGGAAGTCAAGAAAGTGGACTTTGTCGACTTTGCGCATATCAGCCAAGTTTAGCCAGAGGTGGCGCTCCTGGACCACTAATGTGGACATTGTCCTCCCCAACGCACACGCAGCGGACTTAGTGGTCCGAAGAGCATAGTGGGATGCGGTGCGAAGCTCACAAGCCTGTGTTGGACCCACCCTCGTGCAGCTCGGCCAGCGCCTGCGCTTGGTAGCGCTGGTAGGTGGCCATCGCGTGCAAGGCGGAAGCAGCCTGGCCCGCAGCCATGTAAGCTCTATAGCTCCGAGGGAGGCAGATAACTTACAGGCTTTGGAAGGGAGACGAGGCGGACACGGCCAAAAAGAGGCACCACGCGGTCAAAGATTGACCGCAATCGCGCGCACAACCTGAGGAATTGCCACATACCCCCTGGCCGCTCCACCGTCAAGAGTGGTGAAGGCGGAGGGACACGCAGCACAGGCAGAAAAAGTGCCCTCCAAGACTGCGTGAGCCTACTGTGCACCTCCGGGAAGAAGGGGACGAGAGGCTTCGAAGGCTTCGGCGTCTGGTCCTCTATGTAGCACCCATCTAGTCGGTCCGTCCACGGAGCTGGGGGATAAACCATCTCCAACCCATGGCCAAAGCAGCCCGGGAAAGCACGGCTAACATGTCCGTTTCAGGATCCGTCTTGACAGCGCTCACCTGCCCGGAGGGGATGAGCGGGTCTGGATCATCACTGGACAATGAAAGCCCACCCACCGATGCCGCGGTGGACGTCTGGTCTCCGGTGTCATCAAGCATAAGGGCTACCATCTGGTTAGACGGATCGCTTCCCCTGCCCGAAGCTTGGATCGAGGATTATCTCTCGCAGAAACCCTCAGATCTGCCCGAGTGCCCGCTGCAGTGCAGGGGACAGCTGGGGTGGTTTGCCCTTTTGCAAAGGCTAGCCGCGATCTTAACTGCGCAACAGTCATGGCATCGCAATGACGACATGAACTGCCCGCGAGCAGCGCATTAACATGCTGGACCCTCAGGCATGCAACACAGTGCCCGTGCCCATCATCCGGGGACAGGAAACCACCGCATCCAGAAACGCACGGTCGTAGCACCATCCTGAAAAGGACGTGCTGCACGACTGTGTTGCTCTCTTTGTGAAGTTGCAACTTTATACGCACCACTCTGTGGAGGACCGGACCCAAAGAATGCCAGGCAAGGGAGAAACCCAGCTCGACCGTCTGCCGCTGCGTGTACACACTCTGGACCGGGAGAATGCTCTCGTTCGCTCGAAATCGCTGAATCAGCAGGAGGAACCCTCATCGACTCTCTCAGAAGGCTGTAGTAGCCTCTGAAGCGAAAAGGCTGGCGTTTCCTTGCTTTCCCTGTCCTTATATGCGGAGCTAATTGGCACTAAGTTCCAGGTGCACAAGCTTACGCTGCCAACTCATTTGGCATTTCATTGGCCGGTTATATACTCTTTCAGACAATTGGCTTTCTGAAACGAAATCCCTATTCATGGATTAATAATATTAAATCCACTGATAGCATTGAAGTTCCCCATCCGAAGGGGAACTACTAGCCACTGTGGCTGGTGATCAAAAAAGTTAATGTAAAGCCCTGCACATATGATATATATATATATATATATATATATATATATATATATATATATATATATATATATATATATATATATATTAAGGATGTGCGGAGCAGCCGGTATTTGTATCTGTATTTGTATTTGTTGAGGGGGAAAAGTATTTGTATTTGTATTCGAGTAAAATTCAAAATGGCGCAAAAATATATATTTTTTCTATTACACTTCTAATTTACGTTATAGTGAAAGTATTGTTTAATTATACCCATTATATAAATTATAGATATGCAATATTGGCTGTTGTTTTTGAACATGTGACAAGAAATGTCATTGAAAAGAAAATAACATAGAAGCCATTATCTCATCCATGGTTAAACCAACAACTAATAAAATACCATTGTGAATATTATGAACCCCACCACCACTGTTCTTGTTGAAGGACACTGAATAGACAGATTAAAAACAAATAATACTTCAAAAAACTGTTCTTCTTCTGAAAGAACTTCTTTCCAATGGACAGAATTCCAAAAACTAAAATTAACTAAATAAATCAAAATAAAACCCTGCCTGGGAGATCTGGCAGAACAAAAGTATTCTATATAATACTAAAAGATACAGCCCTGCTATTATCATCTGCCTGCCACAAAACAGACACAAAGTTTTTATTTATTTATTTTTTTTTATGTTTGAAACTGACTTGCTGGGGCAGAATGTGGCTGTGTTGATGGTTTGGTGCTTGTGGAGGATTTAGCAGAACATAGCTGTGCTGATTGAGGGGATTGATGCTTGTGGGGGGTTCACAGACAGTATCAGGAGAGGATGCTTTTAGTGCATGTGATAATACATTACATAGAAGGTTGCGCGGTGGCACAGTGAGTAGCACTGTCGCCTCACAGCAAGAAGATTGCTGGTTCGAGCCCCGACTGGGTTCTCCCCATGTTGGCGTGGGTTTCCTCCGGGTGCTCCGGTTTCCCCCACAGTCCAAAAAAATGCAATACAGGTGAATTGGGTAAGCTAAATTGTCCCTATTGTATGTGTGTGAAAGAGAGTGTATGGATGTTTCCCAGTGCTGGGTAGCAGCTGGAAGGGCAGCCACTGCTTAAAACATTTGCTGGATAAATTGGTGGTTCATTCGACTGTGGCAACCCCAGATTGATAAAGGGATTTGGCCGAAAAGAAATGAATGATTACGCAGAGAAGATGTTGACAGATGTGTAATATCTCTGCCTCTGCTGATTTCACTTTTGCACACATTATACAGTGTCACTTTGTTTTATCTGCAGCTCCACTGACTGTAAAATGCTCCCACACAGAACCTGAAGATTATTATTTTTTTGACTGGTGGAGGACCAAGAAATGGCTCAGCAGCAGTCTTTTTCACTCTTTTTCTGGGTGCGCAAATGTATTTGAGGAGTTTCAAGTTAATAAAAAGTGAGGGGAAGCTATGCTAAGGTTAACTAGCCTATAGCATGTATCTTGCTGTCTGCAAAAGACAGTAATTTAGACGTACCATATAACTCCCATAAGTGCATACTATTCGACACAACTGCAAAAGCATCGTTTTAACCTTTATAAACAAATGTTAACATTACTCTGTCAACAGTCTATTGTCTGAATTACCGCGCTAACAGAGCTAACGTTGCGTAAACAGAGCACCTGATTGCAGACGTCAATAATGCAGCGTAATAGAATATCCCGATCAAACTCCGCTACAAGTTTATAAACTGCATCAGGAACCCAATTAAGGTACAAAAATCTATTTAACAAAAATAGTGATGCAGTGAATTATTTTTTTCGCTCAGCTGAGCCTTCTCTGTCTGTTGCTGTGAAGAAGCTTGAGCCAGACACCTTTTACCTCCGCCCCGCCCTCCGACTACTGACTGAGCGTCTCTCTCTCTCTCTCTCACACTCACTCACTCACGCGGGCATGCACTGTGGTCTCATGAGGAAACGCTGCTTTTTGATATAGTGTTTTTCTTGCTCCCAAATACAAATAATTTTTCAAGTATTTGTTCGAATCAAGTAATCGTAAAAACACGCTATTCGTGCCTTTCCGAATACGTATTCGGGTTTGGCTCCACCCTTAATGTATATATATATACATATATACACACACACACACATGTATGTGTACGTATATGTGTGTTATACGTAGCATCTGTAAAATATTTAATTATATATATTAAGTATTGTATCTATTTGATAGTGTATCTATTTGTATCACATACAATTTATACATAGCAAAATACACTACAATAAAATACATTAGTAATATACACATAAATAATATATACATATTTACACTACATACTGTTAGCCCTACAACCTACTGTCAACTGAGTACTGCAGGGCCAATTATTTGATTATATTTCGAAGATGGATGTGACCTACGTCCCAGCCTCCGACTTTCCCGACAGTCAATCACATCCCTAGTTGCTGCTTTGAGGTCAGATATCGACCATGGCTGGGAAAAACACATTGAGGTGCTGGTGTTTCTTTACTGTTTGGCCCACGCAGCTTACTGGATGGTTTTACTGGCATTTGACATTCCAAAGTCCACAGTCCATGACATTGTCCACAGGATCAGCAGGGCTGTCATCAGTATTTTGAGGAGGGTGATCGCTTTCCCGACCCCAGATGACCTGGAGGAAGTGGGTGCAGGCTTTGCCTTGCTGGATGGGTCTCCAGCTTTCCGGATGGTAGCTGGGGCCATAGATGGCTGCCACATCCGAATCAAGCCACCAGCAAGTGATGCCCCCTGCTACTTCAACCGAAAGTTGTTCCATTCAGTACAGCTACAGGCCGTCACTGACCACAAGGGGAAGTTTCTTGATATCTCTGTGGGATTTCCCGGGTCTGTGCATGATGCCAGGGTGCCAGGATTTACACTGGCCGCCTGTATCCACCTTCAGGCAAATACAATCTTGGAGATGGTGGGTATCCCTGTTTAAGTGCACCCATCTGCATCATCACACCGTTTAAAGAGCCTGTACAGAACCCTGTACAAGCTCGTTTTAACTCCAAGCATGCACGTGGAGAGGTCCTTTGGCATGCTGAAGACACGCTGGCACTCAATCTTCTTTAAGGCCTTAGAAGTGAGCCCTGCCTTTGTGCCAGATGTTGTTGGATGCTGTGTAGTGCTCCACAACCTCTGCCTTCAAAACGGGGACATTATCGAAGCAGAGGTCATGGACGATCCTGCTGATGAGCCACAGGAGCCCCAAAACCAAGAGGCCAGTGCAGGAGAGCATGTGTGGGACAATCTGGCTGCAGCTGTGTCTGCCCCAGACAGCAGTGTTCCTGCTCTTCATGAGCACGATTACCTTTAAGAACATTTTCACAGGTTAAGACTATGCAAATAAGTTCTTGATCCAAAATTTCCATTGTTTAAGCTTATGTTAGTTGATGTGTAAATAGTTAGGTGTGTGTGTGGGTGGGCACAGCCCACAGGGTGTTTTGATGCGAAAAAGTGCAGTAGTAGTAATTACAGTTGGAAGTGCATGGCATCTGTGTACATCCCTCTTGCTTTCTGCTCACTGCCACTGGCAGTCCTTATAATAAGAAAATGAAATATATTTTTTAGGAATTGTAAAGGCAACTTTAAGAATTTAAAAAAAAAGTTAAATTATTTTAATTTACAAAAATGTGAAAATATTAAATTTTTAACTAAATAGTTTAAGATATTTAATAACGCTACCAAACACTATAAAATGAACACAAATATGTACCATCTCACACCTAAATGTGATGTTATCGAGTAACATTTTTGTCTTGTTTTACAAGTATCTACATTCATTACTCAAGAAATATATTTTCTTGGAAAACACAAATACAATGTCTAGTTTTCTGTTTAATTGAACAAAACAAATTTTAATTTTAAAACCGAAACAAATATTGGCCCGTGGGCTCATAACAATAAAAATCATTTAAATTCAAATCCCACTCACAGATATTGTTCTTATTTTAACAAAATGTTCAAGCCAACTTATTAATTTTGCATGTCAAAATACTTTATATTGATTTAATATTTTTATTGAGCCAAAACGAAAAAATATTTTGCCTTAATGAAGTCAAGACTTCACACTCTAAGACCTATTTAAATTGAAAAAAAAAAAATGTTAACCAAGACCTGGAAAACCCTAATGATATACTAGTTTTCCTCTGCCAGTTCACAGCCTCTCCATCACCAAGATTCCTGTCGGGCCCCCTTGTAGCTGCACCTGATAACTAGGGAGAAATTGCAGCCCCAAGCTAATTGACAGGGGATCTTGGAGCTACAGTGGTCCCCAGAGGTGGCACCCACCAACCACTGTCACACTGCCTAAGGCCGTGTGTGTAACTGCATGACAATCCTTTGAAATTCTATCCACATATCAAATGTCACTTGTGGATAACATTTATTTGAGTTCAATTAAAAAATGTCTATTTCTGCAGTAATAAAAATAAGACCTATAAAAGAGAGCAGTATGATATTACTACTTGTTAACATCAAGAACTTTTATGTAAAAAACTATGTGTAAGTTTTCTGTCTGAAGATGGCGAATTTAACTTTGCTATTATTCAAAAGAATGTAATAATTCGCACTCAATTGCTTCGTACTGTTTTATTTGTAATTTTTCTTACATTTTACGGGTGATAACAGACAAACAGACGTTTCGGTACACAGCTTTAATTAAAAACTTTTAATGTCAACTGTTAGAATTTTATTGTATTGATGTACACCTGATTAATGATAATAGTTGATACACTTTATCTCTGTAGAGTGAGGTCGGAAATGGGAAGATTGTTTATTGTCATTGCTGTGAAGATTATAAGTTATTGTGTGATTAATGGATAATGAAATGAGAGTGACGGTTTAACTAATTGCACATTGTGATTGACTATGGAACAAAAGGGTGGAGTTAGAGAATCGTGTCACACACTGAGGAAGGCTTTGTGCCGAAACATCTGTTTGTCTGTTATCATCCGTAAAATGTGGGGAAAAGTAAAAATAAAAACAGTACGAAGCAATTGAGTGCGAATCATTACCTACTTTTGAATAATAGTAACGATCAGATTGATGCACCAAACCAAAGAAGTAACTAAAAAAACCGCAAGCGCACAGGACAAACTTCAGTAACTCTGCACACATGATTCATTAAACACCTGCTGCCAGCGTTCAACAAGATGTCTTTCGAAGAGATCAGCAAAATGACAGAAGAAAAAGCTGCTACATTCACATTCAGTACGGGTGATGCGGAAAAGATTTTACTCCCTGGCCAAGTACTTATGTCCACAATCTCGACTAAAGAAACGCTAGAACAAATGAAACCAAGACTGTTGGCATTCCGACAAAAAGAAGTCCGAATGGAGCTACACACCCAAACATTAAGTGAGTACTACAGAAATTGTCGAAAACCACGAGGACTGCGAATCCAGAAAGAACCAACGATAGGACGAGATGATGTTGAATTCTGCAAAAAATGGTGTGAAATCCTCAACCATTGTTCGATGAATCTAATGCTCCTGATTATTGACTTTACAAAGAAAGAAATGAAGTTACTATCTGAAAAAATTGAAAATCATAAGATTGAAATGAATCAAACTTTTGACAAGAAACAACTAGATGAATTTCAAAAACAAATGGAGGAGAAACTTGAGAATTTCAAAAAGGAATTACTCAACTTCAAGATTCACAAATTTAAGAGAGACACAATGGACTATAAAGATCAAAAAGTCTACACTTGGATGTCGGAAAGATCAAAGCCCTATCCACAACGAGAGAGAATGAATCACACAAGTGCTTCTGAATCAGATGACTCCTATGCTTCATCATCTCAAACAAGATTTCGACAAAAAAAGTATTTTTTGGAACAGCCCCGTCGTTCCAAGCGCAATATCGGTCAAGGAAAGCAACGAGAAGAGGACGTCGGACAAAAGGAAAGAGAGAAGAACCTAGGGAGGTAACATCACATGTACATAATGTTTTTAAATTCTTTAGAAATGTAAAATTGAGGAGTATTTTTAATTCAAATATAAATGGAACCCCATATACACAACAATTTAAACCTAAAAGCACGTTAACTCCAGTAGTTCATAATCATTAAGTAAACACCTTTTGTAGACTTGTTGAAAATGATGTAGAAAAAATGTGCAAGAATCAGAAAAAGCATCATATAGAAAACAAAAGTTAACTAGAAAAAAAAGATGTTCTTTCCACATTAACCAATGATCCAACGTTGACTATTAAACGAGCAGATAAAGGTGGTGGAATTGTGATTATGAATACTAAAGTATACGTTGAGAAAGTTAAACTAATGCTCCAGGATGAGACTTTTTATAAGAGACTTGTTTTCAATCCGACTAGCTAGCTTACAAAAAACAAATTGATGAGACTTTACAAATAGGTTTAGATATGAAATGGATAAGTGAACAAGAATTTAAATATTTAAAGAATGATTATCCGAGGATTCCCGTTTTATATACTCTTCCCAAAATCCATAAATCATTACAGGAGCCTCCTATGCGACCTATAGTTTCAGGGAATGAATCATTAACAGAACCTATATCAAAATTTATTGATTCATTAATTCAACCAATAGTAAAAAAATTGCCATCATATTTAAAGGATACCACTGAATTTTTAAATAGATTGAATCAAATTTCTAATATAGATCTTTATACACGAATATACCACATGAAGCAGGTTTGGACGCATTAAAATTCTTTTGTATTAACAATGATGAAAGATTACCAACACAATATATTCTAGACCTCACAAAAATTATTTTAACCAAAGAATATTTTCTATTTGAGAAAGATTTTTTTCTGCAAGTGCAAGGTACTGCCATGGGCACCCCATTGGCACCAAATTATGCAAACTTATTTATGGGCAAATTCGAACACGACTACATTTACAATGATAATCTGTTTCAATCAAACATCAAAGTTTGGATGCGATACATGGACGATTGTTTCATGATATGGTCGGGCACAGAACAAGAATTAGATTCATTCACCACATTTATAAATTCAAAAATTCCTTCAATTAAATTTACAATAGAAAAAAGTATAGACTCTATACATTTTTTGGATGTAAAAGTGAGTAAAGTAAATAAGATACTACAAACAACAATATATCGAAAAACCTACGGATAAAAACACAGTTTTATCTATGGACAGTTACCATCCGGTCCATATAAAATGGAGCTTACCAGTTGAGTCAGTTACATAGACTGTAACATAATTGTAGTACTACAGAAGAGTTTGATAAACAGAAAAACATATTATTTCAATGATTTCGCTTAAGAGGATATCCACAAAAATGGTTAAATGATGTGTTAGGTAAGGAAAATAAATTGCACGGACAAGACATTTTAAAAACAGTAACGCCGACTAAGAAATCTAAAGAGTTTTCAGTAAATTGCACCTTAACATACAACGAACACAGCAATTTTATTAAATCAACGATCCATAAACATTGGCATATATTATCCTCTGACGAGTCCTTAAATAATACATTTCAATACAATCCATTATTCACTTTAAAGAGATCAAAAAATTTATCAGATATGATTATTAATTCTGATACAGTGAAAAATAAAAAATGTACTTACATACAAGGCTGTTTTTCATGCAGAAACTGTGCCGCATGTCAGAACTTGATAAAGTGCAAAGAATTTTTGAATTCAATAACAGGTAAGAATATTAAAATAAGAACATGTATTACCTGTTCTCCACTTAATATAATTTACATATTAAAATGTCCCTGCCAAAAAATATACATAGGTAAGTCTTTACGACCGTTGAAGTTGTGAATTAGCGAACATAAATCAAGTATACGACGACAAGACATAACCTCGTCAGTAGCAAGACACTTTAAGGAATGCAAACATGACGTTAAACAACTAGAGTGTTTATGAATTGAAGAGGTGTTTGAGTCACATAGAGGAGGTAATTTAAATAAAAGATTATTACAAAGAGAAGCGTTCTGGATTCATGAATTAAAGTCACTTGCACCAAAAGGAATGAATGAGGAGCTGGATCTGTCTGCGTTTCTTTAACAAATCTGCTATTTAATCAATATTAGGAATTGTAACTCTTGAAAGTTTAAGTTGTTGACAAAAATAAATTTTTTTTTTTTTTTTTCTTTAAATGTTTGTGAACTTCGGAATAAAGATAATAATGGGAGAATAATGTTAATTGATAGGTTTCTTGTGAAATAAAATTTTAGGAGGTAGAGTAATTTTCATGTGGTTGATCAGGATATATTGAAGTGAAACAGAAACTATTGGTTAACACTGTGATAATTGATATGCTGTCTGGTTTGGTTTTTTTGTGAAATGTTTTTTGTGGATTAAGGTATTTTTTTCGAGAGGTTGATGATGTACTGTAAAGAAAAAGAAAATATTGATAAACTTGATAATATTTGATGTGCTGTTTTGTTATGTAATGTTATTGAAGGTAAATGTATTTTGCTAGTAATTGACCATGATATTGTAATGAAAAGGAGAGGTCTGAAACTTGATGTTTGATGTGCTGTTTTCTTGCGAGATGATGTTTTGGAAGATAAAGGTATTTTTCGAGTAATTGAACATGATATACTGTAATGTAAATTGTTAAAAAATATGATGATAATTTATATGCTGTTTTCTTATGTAGTAATGGTTTTTAAATGTAGGTATTTTTGTATGTCTTGCAAATTGTTTTTGAATATGAGGGTAAATGTCTCCTGTATAATTGGTTATATGGGTAAAGGTGAAGGTAAGACTTGTGCTCTTTAATCTTTGGGTAATTGTCAAATGTAGAAAAC
Source organism: Danio rerio (assembly GCF_052040795.2). Classification (NCBI taxonomy): domain Eukaryota; kingdom Metazoa; phylum Chordata; class Actinopteri; order Cypriniformes; family Danionidae; genus Danio; species Danio rerio. The sequence continues at coordinate 64,553,813 of NC_141024.2, read as the reverse complement.
TTTTAATGTCAACTGTTAGAATTTTATTGTATTGATGTACACCTGATTAATGATAATAGTTGATACACTTTATCTCTGTAGAGTGAGGTCGGAAATGGGATTGTCATTGCTGTGAAGATTATAAGTTATTGTGTGATTAATGGATAATGAAATGAGAGTGACGGTCTAACTAATTGCACATTGTGATTGACTATGGAATAAAAGGGTGGAGTTAGAGAATCGTGTCACACACTGAGGAAGGCTTTGTGCCGAAACATCCGTTTGTCTGTTATCACCTGTAAAATGTAAGAAAAAGTAAAAATAAAAACAGTACGAAGCAATTGAGTGCGAATCATTACCTTCTTTTGAATAATATTAACGATCAGATTAACGCACCAAACCAAAGAAGTAACTAAAAAAACCGCAAGCGCACAGGACAAACTTCAGTAACTCTGCACACGTGGAGTTAACTTTGCTGGCACAATAAGACATTTCCATTTTGTCTTGTTTTAAATTCTACTTGATGCTAAAATTATTTACTCTTTAGCTTTGTGTTATTATTTAGGTCAAGATATCTTTGAAACAAGAATAAACTGAATACATTTTAAAGCTGTCTGAACTGGTTTCTCTACAGTGCAGATAAAATAAACAGCCGGAAACTATTACCAAAGCAATGTGCACATAAGTGCCAAGCACTTTACAACTCACAAAACCTACAACTAGCAAATAAATCTCCAATAAAGCTTGATAACAGCATGAAGCAATGGAAATCCCATAAATAAATAGAAAGAATGTGTAGTATTAATATTTTTTATATTTCTTTGCTATAATTTCCAACAACATTGAAAAAACTTCTCCTCCCTCTCCCTTGTTTCTCTATCTCTTTTTTTCTCTCTCTCTCATTTCTCTGTCTCTTCTTTCTTCTCTTTCTCTGGCCTCCCGTTCTCGTCTCTCTTCTTGTTCCTGTCTCTCTCTTTCTCTTCTTTCCATTAGCTCTCTCCACCGCATCTCCTCCCTTTCCACTGCTTCCATTTCCCTTTCTGCTTCCCTCTCCTGCATCTCACGTATCAGCTCCTCTGCGTCTTTTTTCTTCCTTCCTACTCTCTCACCTGTCGGCCTCACTGAGGATGGTGAGGTTACAGCAGCATCAGGGCTGGATGAAGCAATAAGGGTGGGCGGTGTGATGGAGGATGCATCACAGCATACCACTTCCATGATGCTGCTGTAATCTCACCATCCTCTGTGCTCACACCTGTCTGTGGACATTTAAAACCCTACAAAAATGTGAAAGCAAATTAATGTCAGTAGTATGTTAAAAATGTTTTTGACTATTGTAAACTATTAACGAAATTTCTTACTTTATACTTTTGCTTAAGGTTTTCCCTTTTTTTTTTTTTTGAGGGGCAGAGATCTTCCCCTCCAAATTCTGCTCTGTCACAAAAGCTCTATCACAGCAAACGCACAGACATTTCTTTAAGCACTTTAATAAAAAAAATAAAAGCAAAATTTAATCAACTACTTACTCAAAGCCTTTGATGGCAGCATTCCTCTTTCTAGTGAAGAGGGCTTCATTTGCCACTCTCCACTGGATAAGAATGCGGGTGTGTTCATCAGTCCCTATAATATAAAAACAGTTTTATTAACAGGTTTATCATTATGTTCAACATTTCAATGCAGCATTAATAGTTCACAGCACACTTGCTATTTAGACAACGAAATGCTTAAATATTAATACTATTAGTATGGGAGAAAGTTTAAATCCGTTTTAGACTATAATTTGCTTAATAATTACTAATGACTGTTTGTAAAAGCAGTAATAAGTTAATATGCTTACAGCATTGTAAATAACATTAGCATGATCTTTTCGTTAGCATTTATGCTCGGTAATGGTAACTGATTTAACCTTTTACAGATGACTTCCAAAATATATAACATATTTACAATGTTCATACTTCCAAAAAGGCAGCCATTTAATTAGTTTGTTTTAAGCAAGTGCAATTTAACCACACTGAAAAACATTTTTCTCTAAGGTACTTACACTTAAAAAGAGCCGCATCTTCACATTCTGCCATTTTCAAATGTAACGCAGTTGTCTCCCGTTGACTCATTGGATAGGAAAGTGTCCATCATGTGCATACTGCAGAATCTCGCCGGAAGTAGTAGGTCATCCGGGTACTTCTGGCATACTGTTTTTCGAATTCTATGAATTCAGACATACTACTCGGCTCGCATACTTATTTTAGCATACTATATAGTATGGAAGAATGCGGTTTCGGACGCAGCTCTTGTGTTAGATGAGCGAGTAATCAGGATTATTTCAGAGACTTTATCATAAGACTTTTACCTGTTATCAAAAAACTGAAACTGCACAAATATCAGAGCTGCTCAAACCTTTAGCAGGACAAAAAACAGCTTCACTTTAGCGTTTAACTCTGCTGCTTTCACACCTTTAGATCCACTGTTCTGATCTGAAACAGGGATTAAAACTGGTATAATGTTTATTTTTGCTCTTGCTGTGGTTCACTTTCACACGGAAATGTTGATTGTCGACACCCACAGACAGACACAACCTGTTAAAGTTTTCAAACAGTGAACTAAGACTGCAACTATTAGTGAAATCTATATTAAAGCTCTTCAAATATGATTTAGAGTTACAGTAATTGTTTTTCATGTATAAATCTGATTTATTCTTGTGTTTAAAGCGTTTGTCATTCCTCTACTTCAGTCTCAGACTCATTCAGAAATGATTATTAAATGCTGGATTAATGCACAAGAGAGTTTGGCGAACACATTTTACACCATTTCAAATATACAGTAGAAGTCAGAATTATTAGCCCCCTTTTGATTTTTGTTTTCTTTTTTAAATATTTCCCAAATAATTTTTAACAGAGCAATGAAATTTTCTCAGTATGTCTGGTAATAGTTTTTCTTCTGGAGAAAGTCTTTTGTTTTATTTCAGCTAGAATAAAAGCATTAATTAATTTTTTAAAACCATTTTTGGGAAAAAAAATTATTATCCCCTTTAAGCTATTTTTTCAATAATCTACAGAACAAACCTTCGTTATACAATAACTTGACTAATTACCCTAACCTGCCTAGTTCACCTTATTAACCTAGTTAAGCCTTTTAATGTCACTTTAAGCTGTATAGAAGTGTCTTGAAAAATATCTAGTAAAATATTATTTACTGTCATCATAGAAAAGATAAAATAAATCAGTTATTAGAAATAAATTTTTAAAACTATTATGCTTAGAAATGTGCTGAAACAATCTTTCCAGAACAGAACAGAAATTGGGGAAAAAAATAAATAAGGGCGCTAATAATTCAGGGGGGCTAATAATTCTGACTTCAACTGTATATTATATGTGTGGCTGTATAAGACACATAGAGCGCTCAGCAAAATGGAGTAAAGCCCATTCTAAAAATCAAGATTTTCCTCCATTTTTCAGTCAATATAGGCAGTGTTTTTTTGGTGCATTAAACAGAACAGATTTATTAAACAAATATATTTATGAAAGAAATATTTTAGTCACCAAACAGATTCAGAAATTGAAAGATAATACAATTAAAGTCAGGCTAAAATTGCAAAAAAAAAAAAAAAAAAAAATGACAAAATGTCAGCTAAAATTTTCCATTGTTTTGCTTCTCTTGATTTTTTCTCTTTTTTAATTTTGTATTTTATATTTTTCTGTAACATATAAATTTGAGTGTTCTAGTTTTTGCACTATTATCATGAGTTATTTTGTTAGATGAGCTCTAGATTTGGCTAATTTATTGTATATCCACAAATATAATATTGTAGAGCTTACTATTAACAATATTACCTTAAAAGAGAGATTAGTGAGGGGTGTACTTATATATGCTGAGCACTGTATATTGTTCACCCAGAGTGTTTACATGGTCACTGTCACACAGAGGCCACACGGGAGATTGGCTGGTGGAGTGAAGGTAAGTTATGTGTGTGTGCGTGAATATGTGGGTGTACAGCTCTGCCGCAGGCCAGTGACAAACTCCTTTGTCACAGTCACACAGCAGTAATACAACAAGCATTTAGTTTGGGCTAGCTTCTGCAGATGGACATTGCTGTACACTGCCCTTGATGGGTGAGTGGGGGAGTGTCGGTTGTCTCTCAGGTGTGAATTATTCATGAGCATTGTCACTCACACATACAGCTGAGATCACCCAAAACACACTTAACAAAATGTAAATCATTGTAATGTTTTCTTTGAATGAGAGAACAGAATAATTTTCACATAATTGTGCAGTAAATATTCTAGTCTACAAGACTGCTTACTCTAAACTCTCGTTCAGGCACATTCAGTGTGGTTTTTGTATCTTATTTCAGCTATTTTTTTTCTAAAACCTATTAACCACACATAATATTTGTTTTCTAAAAAACACAAGCATGTACATCAATATTTCTTATATATTATTGTAGCACAGTTTGGCCAGTACAAATGAAATCCATGTTGGCCAGTTCTGTGTAATAAGTAGCTGAAATCAGCACAGATGTCAGGGCATGTGAAAACATCTCAGGGGCCCAAAATCACCTGAGACCCCTGAGGGTTAACTACAGGTATAGTATGAGCAGTGTGAAACAGAATTACTGATAAACCATAATTCCCGTTATCTGGGGTTTAGTATCACCCAGGGTTAACATGTTCAAGCATGAACAGCTCTAATATGAAACTGTCTGACTGTAGTTATTGTAGAGTGGAGAATCATTTACCTCAGTGTCTCTAGTTTACAGTTTACAGTCTTTAGTCCATCAGAGAGAAGCTTCACTCCTGAATCCTGCAGGTCATTGTTACTCAGGTCCAGCTCTCTCAGCACAAAGTTTGAGGATTGTAGAACTGAAGACAAACTCTCACAGGACTCAACAGTGAGATTACACATGACCAATCTGGGAAAGAATATACGTTACTAAAAACCACACTGTTAATGTGATCTGTCAAAACAAAACAAAAAAATCAATCATTCAATCAATCAATCAATTAATCAATCAGTCAGATGCTTTAACTCAGACCTCAGTGTCTCCAGTTTACAGTGTTGACTCTTCAGTCCATCAGAGAGCAAGTTTACTCCTGAATCCTGCAGGTCATTGTTACTTAGGTCCAGCCCTCTCAGCACACAGTTTGAGGATTGTAGAACTGAAGACAAACTCTCACAGGACGGAACAGTAAGATAACAGCCCTGTAGCCTGTGTAGAGGACAAACACAATATGTATGTGTTCATCTGGAATGTTTAATAGTGTCAAGCACATCTCACTGTAGTGACTGGTTTAACTTCACTAGTTAGTGAGCACATCTGCTGATTTTAGCTTTAAATAGTATTTATGTCCATAAAACACAATTAAATGGCTTCCTTTAGATGTTTCAATAGCCCAACTCTTTATTAAACACCTAATACTGCAAGACAGGATTTTTTAAAACTTATTTATTGATTATTTTAATGAACAAACTAATGACAGTTATCTTCAGTAGCATCTTTAAAAGTTGCATCTCAAAGCACTTTTCAAAACAAAGTGAAACAGATGCATATATAACAGAAATATAAAAGATAAATAAATATATTCATTGTTGTTTGTGTGTTTTTGTTTCAAAAGATTCCTCCATGTCAGTGATCAGGACTGTCTGCCCTGTAATCTTGCCTGCAGCTCCTCAGCCTTATCCAGCCATGTCCACCATTTCAGTTGACTCTAGTACAGCAGTTTGAATCTTCTCTAGTACATCAGACACAGTTTCTAGCGCTAACGGTATGTTGTAGCATGGGCATAAACAAGGATGTAAACAACAGGAAATGCTTTTTGGCACTGCTAACAATTGAGCCAAAAATTCATATTTATCCATCAAAACGCTGTAAACACACACAATATTCAGCAGCGCTGCAGAGTCTCTCTATGCGGACGCTTTCCCTGCGTTCTACATCTCAGATAACTAACACTCTAAAGAATTGGAGAATGTTTCATATGACTCACACATGCTTATTCTGAATATATGTGAAAGACACTTGTCAGATGATATTTTAGAGAGCAGGCGTGAGCTTCAGCTGTGTCCTCTCTGTCATTTTCTGTCTGATTCAGGCTCACACTGATACAGCTAACAGCTACTCTGACTGATAGGATTTACACAGCGCAAAAGTGTGTGCTTGTAGAGCCATGACACTTTTCCTGGTGACATGAAGCCAATCTGCAAAGCACAGCACAATACATTAGCTGACCAATCAAAGCCTCTTGAGGATGGGACTTTCAGAGGAACTAGAACAAATGACATTTGTCTTCATGTTAGCTGAGTAGCTGTATATAGTCAAAGTCAGATATATGAACAAATAAGCTGTTTTTCTACAAGTGAAGCATGAGCACACATCGCATTGCATTCTATCAACACAACCAAGCCTTGAAAACACACTCTAGACCCCCCCTTTAAGGACATCCAGGTGGTCTAGAGGTGTTTGAAACCTCCAGAAAGGTGGGCTCGCATCATCATGGAGGGTTTCACCAGCTCCCCTATAGCTCTGTGCTCCTGCTGTTTATCCTGATCAACTCAAATCAATTTATTTCTAGAGCACTTTCAACCAACCACAATGTCTACCAAAGTGCTGTACATAAAACACAGAATACAAGCAAACATACAAGAAACCAAATACATCAACTCGCAACACATGAGTAAAAGCTGAAGAAAATAAATGTTTCAGTGACCTCTGAAAACACCCAAGAGTTGGAGAAGTTCTTAATGAGAGTAGAAGATCGGCCCTAAGTCTTGGAGCTGCGACTGAAAAAGCTCTATCACCCCACATTTCAAGCGTGATTGTGGAACTTGCAAATAGAGTCGATCATTAGTGTGAAGAGATCTCACGGGTTGGACTATATTAATTAGCTCAGAAATATACTCAGGGGCCATGGAGGGATTTATAAACATACAGCAGTAGTTTGTACTGAATTCTAAACTGGATTGACAGCCAGTGTAGAGAAACCAGTACAGGTGTAAAGTGCTCTCCTTTTCTGTGCCTGTTAAAAGTCTGGCAGCTGAGTTCTCCAATCTCTCATATCAGCCAAACAATTTAACAAAGCCTGAAGGGAGGATTGATCCTCAGATTTTTTGGAGAAGTAGATTTGAGAGTCATCAGCATATAGATGGTAATTTATGCCATGCTTTTCAAAAAAATTCCCAATGGAAATAAGTAAAAGGAAAACAAAACTGGACCCAATATCGAGCCCTGCAGAACCCTACACATTAATTGAATGACAGAAGAACAAGAGTTGCCCAAACTGACTGATGTAGTTCTATACTTCAGATTTGAAGAGAACCAGTCCAAGGCTAGACCCTGGATATCAGTGTGTTTTCTAAGCTGATCAATTAGGATGTCATGATCCACTGTATCAAAAGCAGCAGCGAGATCCAATAATAGAAGAAGAACAGGGCTACCTGAACCAACCTCCAGCAAGACATCATTTAAAACCCACAATAGAGCGGACTCTGTACTATGACCAGCTCTAAACTGACTGAAATTTATCAAAAACATTATTAAACAGGAAATCATTCAGCTGTAAAGACACAATCCTCTCTAAAACCTTTGAGATAAAAGAACAGATCCACAGGAACTGCGCTGGTTTACCATCCATTAGTCCCTTTCTTGGCTTTGTCCTGCTTCCTGTCCACCTGCCTGTCAGTTTCCCCCTCACCTTCTGTCACATACTCTGTCATGGTTTCATTAACCTGCCTCTCCCCCATCACCCTTGTCCACTGTAACACCTCCAGCTGCTGGACTCACTCTCGTCTTGTGTTTTCCTCTGAGGATCATCTGGAATCTTCTCCCAGAAGGGAGCTGTGTCACGGTCGTGGTTGTCCTGTCCTTGTACTGTTGTGTTGTCCTTGTGTTCTCTGTGTTCACCCCAGTTTTTTCCATATTACCCTTGTTACTTGCACAGTTAATCTTCACCCCCTTGTTAACTCACTAGTCTCTCTGTGTTGAAGCTCCTCTTTTTCAGTCATTATGTGTTGATCATAGTTTGCTGTTTATGTGTATGTTTCTCTTGCTTGTGTTTTCTGCTCTTCAGCTCTGCCAATATTTTTGTGTATGGATTTTATTTACATAATAACTGAACCTAGATCCACCTCTTGCATTTGTTTTGCCTGCCTGCACGATTAGAAGAAAATATAATAAAAAAGACGGTTGCATGGAGGTTCATTGTTAAGCACTTTTGCCTAACAACTAGAAGGTCGCTGGTTTGAGTCCCAGCTCTAATTTCCCCCACAGTGTGAAGACATTTGGTATAGGTGAATTGGGTGAACAAAACTGACCATAGTGTATGATTGTGTATGTTTATGAGTGTGTGTCTGTGCCATTGTTACCTTATTATTATCAGCATAGATATGAGTCAAAATAGACTGAATGGAGAAAACATCAATGTGATCATTCCACTCCAGTCCAGAAAGGACTTTAAAAGTGCTGTATCATTTTATAGCTGACTTGTGTGCAATTTAGACGATAACAGCCATATCACCCTGCAGCCCAAGACTGGTTACTTCATAAAGCTAAGCAAGGGTGCGCCTGGCCAGTACCTGGCTGGGAGACCACATGGGAAAACTAGGATGCTGTTGGAAGCGGTGTCAGTGAGGTCAGCAGGGGGCGCACATCCTATGGTCTGCGTGAGTCCTAATACCCTAGTAAAAGTGAAGGGGACACTCAACTGTCAGTGGGCGCCATCTTTCAGATGAGACATTAAACCTTGGTCCTGACTCTGTGTGGTCTTTAAAAATCCCATGGCACTTCTCGTAAAGAGCAGGGGTGTAACCCCGGTGTCCTGGCCAAAGTCCCTCAATCGGCCCTTTCGATTATGGCCTTCTAATCATCCTCATGTCTTTTTATGACAGCTAAACACCATTAGCTATTGACCTACATGGTAGGAAAAACAACTGGTGTGTAAGTCAATGGTTACAGGTTTCAGCTTTCTTCAAATTATCTTCTTTTATGTTCAACAGGAGAAAACAAAGTTTTATAAAGGTTTATATCCATGAAGAGTGAGTAAGAATTAGTAAATTAACTTTTTGGGTAAACTATCCCTTAAACAACAACTGCCAAAACATGAATCTGAATGTTATTTAAAAAAACACTAAAACATTATATAATGAACAATTATTGATGTATTTCGCAGTTTAGTTGATATCGATATTGTTCATGTTCATTAACATGATGTCATGTCATTTCTTATTTTCATCCGCTTATTCATGGCCGGGTCGCAGGGGCAGCAGTCTTAGGAGAGAACCCCAGACTTCCCTTTCCCCAAACACTTGCTCCTCCTGGTGGATCCTGAGGCATTCCCAGGCCAGCCGAGAGACATAGTCCCTCCAGCGTGTCCTGGGTCTTCACCGAGGCCTCCTCCCGGTGGAACAGATGCCCGAGCCAACTCAGCTGACTTCTGTTCTTCAGTGTTTGAACTGTCAGCAGTGAAAAGTAAACCACACTGAACTGAACTTCAACACAAAACTGAACTGACACTGTTTCAATTTACTGTGAGCTTCTATGTGAAGCTGCTTTGACGCAATCTACATTGTAAAAGTGCTATAGAAATAAAGATGAATTGAATTGTCAATGTAGAGGAGCAGTGGCACTACTCTGAGCTCCTCCCATATGGCAGAGCTCCAGACCCTGTCTATAAGGGTGTGCCCTGCAACCCTGTGAAGCAAATTCATTTTGGCTACTTGTATCCAAAATCTTGTCCTTTCGGTCATGACCTAAAGCTCATGAACATTAACATTATATACTGTATTATTTAAATTCAGGAAATGTCTACTTCTTAGATGAAAAAAATGAGAACGTTGACTTACAGAGCTCTTTTGGAGGTTTTGATGATTGCTGATAGTCTGATGAGACACTCGTCTGATCTCTGGAATTTCTGAAGCTCAAACTCCTCCAGCTCCTCCTCTGAGGTCAACAACACAAAGACCAGAGCAGACCACTGGGCAGGTGAAAGGCGAGCAGATGACAGACTTCCACTACTGAGGTGAGACTGAATCTGTTTCAGCAGACTTTGGTCGTTCAGTTCATTCAGACAGTAGAACAGATTGATGGATCTCTCTGGAGACAGATTCGCTTCAAGTTTCTGTTTGATGTAGGCAATTATTTCCTCTTTGCTCTGGTCTCTGTCATCCTGCTGTGTCAACAGGCCTCGTAAGAGTTGTCGATTAGACTGGAGTGACAGACCGAGAAGAAAGCGAAGGTACAGGTCCAGATGTCCATTCTCACTTTCCAGAGCCTTGTCCACTGCAGCCTTCAGCAAATCAATCATGGACTCATCTCTGCTTTTTTCTGCTTGTGTCTTGTCATTGTCTAGAATCAGATGTTGATAAAGGGCTGCAATGAACTCCTGAATGCTCAAGTGAAGAAAGCAGTACATGGTATGAAGAACAAATCCTGTCTCTTTCTTAAAGATCTGGGTACACATGCCTGAGTACACCGATGCCTTATAGACGTCAATGCCACAGTCTTTCAGATCGCTCTCATAGAAGATCACATTGTTTCTTTCCAGCTGCTGGAAGGCCAGTTTCCCCAGTGAAAGGATGAGCTTTGGATCCCAGGAGACATCTGCTGTGTTTTCTCCATCATACTTTCTTCTGCTCTGCTGGATCTGAAAGCGGAGAAAGTGTGTGTACATCTGTGTCAGAGTCTTGGGAGATTCCTGCAGTGTTTCAGCATGAGCCCTGTGTTTCAGTTTCAGTATGTTCTGGAGAACAGTGGCTGAAATCCAGCAGAAGACTGGGATGTGGCACATAATAAAGAGACTCTTTGACTGTTTAATGTGATCAATGATTTCTCTGGCCTGATTCTGATCTGTGAGTCTCTTTCTGAAGTACTCCTGCTTTTGGTCATCATTGAATCCTCGTATCTCTGTCAGCCGGTCGATACAGTCAGCAGGAATCTTACTGGCAGCTGCTGGTCTGCTGGTGATCCAGATGAGAGCAGAAGGAAGCAGATTTCCCTTGATGAGGTTCGTCAGGAGAACATCCAGAGAGACTGCTGAAGATACATCACGACACGTTTCATTACCAGCAAAGTTCAGAGGAAGACGACATTCATCCAATCCATCAAGGATGAACAGGACTTTAAATCGTGTGCTTCTTGTAAGGTTCAGTCCTTTAGTCTCTGGGAAAAACTGAGTTATGAGGTCTTTTAAACTTTGTCTTTCTTTCTCCATTAAGTTCATCTCTCTGAATGGAAGAGGAAATATGAAGCTGATGTCTTGATTTTCTTTTCCTTCAGCCCAATCCAGAACAAACTTTTGCACAGAGACTGATTTCCCGATGCCAGCAACTCCTTTTGTCAGGACAGTTCTGATCTGCTCGTCTTGTTCAGCTGCTTCAAACAAATGTTTGCATTTAACCTGTATCTCTAGTGACTGATGACGTCTGGAAGCAGCTTCAATCTGTCTGATCTCATGTTCAGTGTTGACCTGTTCACTCGCACCCTGAGTGATATAGAGATCTGTGTAGATGTTATTCAGAAGTGTGGAGTCTCCTTGCTGAGCAATTCCTTCAAACACACTTTGATATTTCTTCTTCAGGCTACATTTAAGCTGATTAATGAAGAACAGCTCGCCTAAACACAGGAGCAAAGAAACAGAGAGATTTAGTCTTGACTTATTTGTAAGGTGACAGTCTGACAGATCGCAGAAGTAGGGCCAGACAGAACTTTCAGACATTTTTTTTGCTATTTCTGTGGAGAATTTTGTAAAATATCTGCAATTACTGTGGAATGATTTTGGGAATATCATACTTTGGGATTGTCAAAATAAAAACTAAATATATAAAATAATAAATAAAAAATAAAACCTTGTAAAATAATAATATTTAACAATAAGTAATCTTTACAATGCAAATCAAATAGATCCACTTAATTGCCAAACAAAGCACAAGTCTCTCATATAACAGATCTACTAAAGGACAGAAAATATAACTTTACTAACTGCACTGTAAATAAATTATGTGAACATTTTCATATTAGGCAACAATATTACTGAAATTACATAAAAACAGAATAAATAAAAATATGCACAAGTAAATAAATAGACTCAATGATGGGCTAAACATCTGTAGAAATCTGCAGGTTCATGTGGGTCTATCAATGAGTCTCTTACCCACGAGAGTATCAGCAGCTTGATCTTGCTTCATCTCTCTCAGGAAGAAGATTGTGAGATCAAGAGCTGCTTCTGTGATTCTGCTTCTGTTCTCATTAAACTCCTTCACAATCTCTTGTCTGTTTTCTTGTAAGATTTTCTTAAATTTCTCCAGTTCATTCTTCAGAAATGTGAACATTTTACTCTCAAGATTCTATGATTGAAGAAAAGAGAACATGCACAAACTACTGAACAATTGAAAATACGTTATACAACATTATACTACAGGACTGTGCTTTATAGGGTGTGCAGTTATTTTCAAATGGAGTCGATTCAGATAGGCATTGAGCACATTTATGAATGCTGAATGATTTTCATTATTTCACAGCTACAGAATGACTACATGTGTGAAGTCTGTCTAATCTTTGTATTGATGACTAGTCTAGATTTGGACTACAGTTAGATTTTCACCAAAAGCACAAACTCAGCCTTTAGTCAAGCCATCCTCATTCGAGCATCTATTAAACAAAAATGACTTGGTGGGATATGCAGAATAATTGACTAATCTGTTCATTTATTAGAAAATAATACACACAGAGGTGTAACGGAGACTCCACGAGTATCACAGTTGTGCATTATTTTATAAGAATTCAATGAACTCAGAGTCAATTATTCCTTAATAAATTAGTTGCTTGACATTTTGATTAGACGGTATGTTTTTTAAATAACTATTTTTGTTTTATTTGTTTATAATAAATGAGTTTTTCCCACCTGGAAGATGGACTGGAGATTGTCTGTGAAGCTCTTGTGTCTCCTGTGAGTCTCGTCTCCTGAATCTGCTGACTCAAATTCAACACTGTTAACAGACAAAACTACTGTAATTACACATTTACAGGCAAACACATACAGATATATCTTACAAACATTGAAAATAATACATGTAGTGCTCATAAGGAGACAGTGGACAGATTTGTCACTTGAGTTTTCTGTTACATTTAGCTGAGAAATTACAGTCAATTGTCTCTGTGATTAGAAAGCCCTGTCAACCACAAAGGCATTATTAGAAAGTAGCTTTGAAATAAATATCTGATTTACAGTTCATTATTACACACATTTTTAGCTACAAAACAACACATCTACATTTACCTTCAAAAGCTTCACCTTTATTTAGATATATTTACACAACAGTTTAGTTATAAACTTCTTCAAAACATCTTTCATGCTCCACAAATGAAATAATCGACAGAAATCTGATATTAATATTGACTGAAAGATCCTCTGAATAAGACGCCAGGTGTCTGTAAATGTCTTAACGAATTACTAAAGTCATTTGATTAATTTAAACAACTGATTTATTCAGGAACGACTCTCTCTACTGAATTGTGGGTTTACACAAAACACTCCATGTGTGAGCAATAATGTAAAACACACAATACCTTTGGGCAGATGATGGTGTTTCCCCACTGAACACTGGTGGACAATCTTTAGACCGGTCACTCTTCAGAGACACAGAGCTGGAGACACATGATCCTGATCTCACACTGAACACACAAACACACCAGAGGAATAAACGGCAGGACAAACTTCAGTCTCCTTTACTAGAGATTATCAGAAAAATAGGAGTTTATGTAGTTTAATTAAAGACAAACTAATTATTGGCTCAAGCATAAAAAACAAAACATTAATATAATCTCTAGGTAGAAAAGACAATAAATTAATAAAATTCCCTTTACTGAGCTACACACTAAGTTTAACATGTATATCTGTATTAATCTGTGTGTATTGTTTAAATGTAGCACCCTTTTGTTATGTTTATGGCTGTTTTTACCCCAATGACTTCATATAATGAAGCAATGTCAGCATCTGATCATGCAGTCTTGATTGGTGCTGTTGGAAAGAATTTTTACTGTTGATCATCAGATGTCAGCATTAACCGTTTGGATCAGCCTGAGCTGAACAGTTTCTGCATTGTATATGTAGTTCAGTGGAGTGAAAGAGCAGATTATAGTGAGTGTGCAGAAATACACTTACTGTGTTTACTGTGTTCTGACAGCTGAGGAGCTTATTTTAATATTCTCAGACATGTCAAGACAAGAGTGCAAAGGTCTCTCTCACTCCATATAAACTAAGAATTTTTGCACTACAACTGATGACCAACAGTAAAATGACAAGTTGTACCTCTACACAACAGGCTTTAAACCAGTAGTTTTCCAACATTTTTCACCAAGAACCAGCTAAGAAGAAAATTGTACCCCCATTTGATCAGGCAATAGCAACACAAAAAAGTGCATTGACAAAAACAGTGTCAATACCTGTGTTTCTCTGAGAGAGAGTCCTTTACTCGCTCCTCTGCCATACTGCAGCTAAAACACAAATGCAGACATTAGCAGAGCTTTCAGCAAACAATCATACACACACACACACACACACACACACACACACACACACACACACACATATATATATATATATATATATATATATATATATATATATATATATATAGTCCTTAACATGAATGCAGTTGGTTTAACCCTGATCTGACATCTCAGCTGTTTCACATTTGATTTAAGGTAAATACATGTTATATAGAGTTTATCAAGAGAAGTTCAGGTTCAGCCAATTGTTGATTTAGTGAGTATTAAAGTGTCTCTCTGCTAAAGAGGCTATTTGGTTAATGAGTTACTCTGATGGTCAAAGGTGAAATGCAGTGTTGTTTAAGGATCGTCAGCTTGTTGTTTTCAGCAGCTTTTCTTCATAGAGGAAAAGTTGGTTTTATATTCACACATTCGTTCATTTATAAGTCTCTGTATTGTTCACCATGTTGCTTTGAATATTCGATTTGAATTAGCATGCAAGTATGACTTCTAAAAAACATTGTTTATTGGACTGTGAACAATGCTGTACTCTGATAGTCATTGGCTGCTAATATGATTTCGCTATTTAGAGTTTGCTAATACTTTTTTCATGAAGTTATATTATTAAGAGAAAAGTCTGAATGTCCGAATATAAAACCAACTTTACCTCTATCTTTTCTTCCTGTTCAACTGAAGGTCGTGACTCTGAATGTTTAGAGTTATATTTAATGCTGAATAATTAGACACTATTGAGTCAGTCTGATATAGAAGAGAACAAACACTTTAAAGGGATTAAAAATAAAGCTTTTAGACAGTGTTTAAATGAGCGTGTTTGACTCAGTGTTTAATCTGTGTTTGAGGATTTGATCTTCAGGATCAGACATTTAAATCA
The DNA here is from genome assembly GCF_052040795.2 of Danio rerio. NCBI lineage: Eukaryota > Metazoa > Chordata > Actinopteri > Cypriniformes > Danionidae > Danio > Danio rerio. The sequence continues at coordinate 64,538,472 of NC_141024.2, read as the reverse complement.
CACTCACACATATAAACCCTTCATCATCTCCACAAATCAGCGTAATGTAGAAGTGTTAAACTCACATGCAGAAGTACAGACGCTCTTGTGCAGCAGGAACACAATCTGAGCTCTTTCACTCTTTCACTTCACTAAAACACACCTGTGTGATCTACAGGTAGATCCTGAAATATTATTGGCTCCACAGAGTGACACTTACATGAATATTCATTAGATTCTCCTGACTGTGGGCGTGTCCTGAAGACAACACACAAACCACTGGAGCTGAAGATATCTGTGCAGATTCTCTGAGCACGAGTGTGTTGATGGAAGATTTAGAAAAGGTAAACAATTTAGATGAAATCTGAGAGGTCTCTGAAGAATATTTACTTACATCAATGTTGAACCTATAAAATAAAATTAGAGATTCATATATAGGAGGAGTACAGATGGCGGCGTGAGAGGTTGGAAAGTTTTCTGTTCTGTGCATTTATTAGTATTGAATGACTTATTTGCACTTATTGAGTGAAGTGACTTGAAAATCCCATTTTCGATCCTTAAATCGAAGTAAACAACATGCTGAGAAATAATTCTAAAAAAGCAGCTGATATTACCGAGGATGTGAGCAACACGCAGAGTGGTGACGCCGCCGTGTCGGACCAGGGAGATATCAGAGAACTCTTCGGCGGTATTAGATCTGAGGTAGCCGCGCTCAGAGTGGAAATCCTCGCTGTGCTTAAATCATCCATCTCCACGGTAAAAACATCACTATTAGAGCAAGAACAGAAACTGAATGATGTGGAAGAAACCCTTTCTGACGTTGACGGCCGCATTACTGCCCTGGAATCTACGTGTTCAGTGCTGTCGAAAGAAAATGAAAAAATAAAGGCCAAACTTGATCACTTGGAGAACAGATCCAGGAGGAACAACATACATGTGATTGGCATTCCCGAAGGCACCGGGGGGGGGCATCTGTCTGCATTTATAGAAACCATGTTACTCGAGGTTTTCGGAGAGCAAAACTTTACCAGAAAACCGGAGGTGGATAAAGCCCATCGTTCTCTAGCACCCCCGCCGAAACCTAATCAAGCCCCCAGGCCCTTCATCGTGTGAATGCATCACTACCAATCAAGGGAATGAATTCTTCGTTTGGCCAGGGAAAAGGGACATGTGTTGTACAAATGAACGCACATTCACTTTTACCCCGATGTCAGCGCTAAGGTAGCGAAATGGAGAGCGGCGTTTAACTCGGTCAAGGTTCAACTCAGAGGCGCGGGCATTGAATTCGGCTTGCTCTTTCCTGCACGGCTATGGATAAATCACAACGCAACGAGACATTTCTTTGACTGTCCGCAGCAGGATATGGGATTTGTTAAAGGAATTCTTCCCCCGTCACCAAATGAGTAGAGGCACATCGTGGTAGGAAATGGGTATTTATTTATTTTTTACTCATTCAGTCTCAGCGGAGAGTTAAAAATACCTAATCGTTCCAGAGGATGAAGAGCTGGAAAGACTAACTTTAAGTTAATTTAAATTTAGGCTTATTCTGTCACACACTCTGTATAAGTTCAAGTTCAAATGTCCCTTGTTTCTGGTATTTGTAAAAAATTAGCCCCATTGGAGCAGAAACACAAGCTGGTGAGTTTTGGTTGTTTGTATTCCAGCAGACAGGTTTTGTTCAATGCTGGTTGTGACATGGGTGGGGGGAGGGGGGTGTGGTTACACGGTGTTTTTCTCTCTTTTATTTGTACCTTGCACTGATCACATCATGAAAGGAGTTAAAATGTTTGTGCTGTTCGCCATAAACTCGGTAATTTGTCATTTATCTACAACTACTTTTTGGTATCATATCTAGGTTTAATCAATGTGATGTTAATTTCATAACATGGAACGTGAGAGGCATAAACAATGTTTTAAAAAGAGGGAAAGTTTTTTCTCACTTACAGCAATTAAAAGGTGACATTATTTTTCTCCAAGAGACTCATATTCTAAACTCAGACATAATTAAACTTAGGCGGAGCTGGAGGGGGGGCAAGTATTTCATTCAAACTTCAATGCAAAGGGCAGAGGTACGGCGATTCTCATCAGGAAAAATATTAATTTCACCAGTGAAAAGACTCTCAGTGACCCTCATGGTCACTATGTGACTGTTGTAGGTTGTCTACTAGACCAGTGGTTCCCAACCTGGGGTAGGGGGGCGCCAGAGTTCACAAGGGGGGCGGGGGAGAGGATAAGTGTTGAGGTAGAAAAAGGCATAAAAATGCTCCACTATTTTATAGGGCTGTACAATTAATCGAAAATCCGGTTTCGATTTCAAACGATTATTAAAAAAGCATTAATCGAGATAAAGTTTATTGCATCATAAACAGCCCCCTTTCCAGTTGTTCACGTTTGTTGCTTCTAAAAGCGCGAAAGACTGCGTGCTTATTTGTGTGTGCAGCAAGCACCCGCAGTCAGAAGCATGCGGCCGGTCAGCATTCACTCTCATTCACACACTGAGACGAGCAGCGGAGCGCAAACATCTAAAGTCATCTTAACGTGAGCGCATTAATGGTCAAATAGGTGTCAAAACGCGGTGTTTAGTGATTATTTATATTAACCCTCATTTGTGTAATAAACAAACGAGTTGAGGATCAAAAGACGTGAAAGAGAAACCATTAAAGAGACAGAGAGAAATATTCCTGCTGCCGCCTGTTTTATCATTAATCAAACAATGACAAAATCCCTCACTAGTCTTGACTGAAGGACTGCTGTAGCTAAAGTGTTTTTCTTACAGTGAAGATGCTTAAATCACAGTTTGTTTAATATTTTTATTCTATTGTATTTATTTCTCTTTCCTTTGCAAGGTGGAAATAACTGTATGAATACACTTGAAGTCAGAATTATTAGCCCTCCTGAATATTAGCAACCATTTTACAGCCCAATTTCTGTTTAATGGAAAGAAGATTTTTTTTAACTTATTTCTGAACATAATAGTTTTGATATCTCGTTTCTAATTACTTATTTCTTTTATCTTTGCTATGATGACAGTACATAATATTTTACTAGATATTTTTCAAAATACAAACATTCAGATTAAAGTGCAGTTCAAAGGCTTAATTAGGGTAATAAGGCAAGTCATTGTATGACAGTAGTTTATTCTGCAGACAATCAAAAATATATATTGCATAAGGGGGCTAATAATATTGAAGTTAAATTGGTTTCAAAATATTTAAACCTGTTTTTATTCTAGCTAAAATAAAACAAATAAGCCTAGAAGAAAAATATTATAGGAAATACTGTTAAAATTCCTTGCTCTGTTAAACATAATTTTGGGAAATATTTCTAAAAAAAAAAAATTCTCAGGAGCGCTAATAATTTTGACTTTAACTGATAATTGTTTTGAATAATCGTGATTACAATTATGACCAAAATAATCGTTATTATGATTTTCCCAAAATCAAGCAGCCCTACTATTATATATGTATTTTCAAGTACTAAAAAAAATCAAAATCAAAACATGCTTAAAATTCCAACATAATAGTAAAAATAATTAAAATAAATAACTTTAAATAATTATTTAAATTTTGCTCACGCAATGTGCTTGTCCAACGCGTCGTAAAGGCAAAATCAAAACAAAAATGGCAGAGAAACGTAAATGCAGTGGTTCTTCAGAGACGAAGAAAAAGATTAGACAAAGATTAGTTTTATTGAAGGCCAAGACAAGTTAAAAGTGATTAATTTATATTTTCTATACATATATATATATATATATATATATATATATATATATATATATATATATATATATAGACAGTACATATGTGTGTGCGTGCGTGTGTATTTATATGGTAGGGGGGCTCCAATGTTTGTATATGTTCATGGGGGGGGCCCCAAAGAAAAAGGTTGGGAACCACTGCTTTAATGTGTCCTTTCTGCAAGTGATTTACTATTACTTTCAAAAGTCAATCCCTGCTGATAATGTGATATGAAGATACGGCATGCATGTCTAGGGCAACATCTTAGAAGAAGCAGAAAAATTTAATCATTCCAGAAAGACATACTAATAATATCTTATTATTATTATTATTATTATTATTACATAAGTAAAAAAAAAAGCAAAAAAAAAAGTTGTGATAACTAGAAAGCAGCTTTTTGTTATTTCACTGATTTTATGACTCAAAACTAGTTTTTCCTACCTGGAAGATGGACTGGAGATTGTCTGTGAAGCTCTTGTGTCTCCTTTGAGTCTCGTCTCCTGGATCTGCTGACTCATATTCAACACTGTTAACAGATAAAACTACTGTAATTACACATTTACAGGCAAACACATACAGATATTCAGTCATTCAATCATTTTCCTTCTGTTTAGTTCCTTATTTATCAGGAGTTGCCACAGCAGAATGAACCACTAACTATTCCAGCAAATGTTCTACACAGTGGATGCCCTTACAACACCCATACACACTCTTTCACACACACACACACTCATACATTAATGCCAATGTAGTTGATCAATTCCCCTGTAGATCATGTGTTTGGACTTGTGGGGGAAACCGGAGCACCTGGAGGAAACCCACGCCAACACGGGGAAAACATGCAAACTCCACACACAGAAGCACCAACTGACCCTGCCAGGACTTGAACCAGTGAGCTGCTTGCTGTGAGGCAACAGTGCTGACCACTAAGCTACTGTGCTGCCCCCAAATACAGACATATATCTTGCAAACACTGAAAATAAACAACATTCTGTGGAGCCACTGCTGCGTCACGTATTTAATCTAGATGAGGAATCACACAAAACACACGTCACTATTGAGTTCAGCAACTGAAAGACTTCAGAAAGTAGCTGTAGACAGAAAGATTTTTGATTTGCAGTTTATTATCACACAAAACTTTTACAGAGGGACACACCAGAGGGAAAGGAGCGTCACAACCTGCTGCAGTCTCTCTTATGAACACTAGAGAGCACATGGTTTTATCTTCCTGGACTTCATTTTCCATTAGCCCCTGCGCTCCTGATTGTCTCTTTGTAACACAATTAGCTCATAGGGAATTATAAATGATTAATTATTTGTTAGTGTTCACTTGTATTGCCTCTTCCTGTAGCAGCTGAATGTGTGTTAGATCAGTTTAAGTGTTCAGTGGAGTTAATGGAGCATCACCTGTATAGCTCTTAATGTTCATTTGCTCATAACTGGAGTCTCTACGTTAGCTTAATACTCTAAATAGTGTTGTATTGTAAGGTTCTGTTCATTTTTTGGATGTCTGAAAGAATAATAGCGTAGACAGCTGGTGTTTATTTTATTTCTGTCTACAGTTTGACAAGGAAAAGGAGAGGCTTTGGTGTGATTTGTCCTTTTTCATTACATTCATATCAGACAGGGCCGGATTAACCAATGTGCATTATGGGGACAAGCCTAGAGGCCCGTGCGCAGTTGGGGCCCCTGCGAGGGGGGAAAATGCAGATTTTGCAGAGTCTATTTAGGATAAGTGTAAATAGCGCAGCTCGTTGGAATAAGCTAGTTAAGCGATTTACAACCCATCACCGTTTGACTGACAGAGACATCATGACTGAAGAGCGCAGCAGACAGCAGCGTGAGTGGCGTAGCTCGTAAAGCACATGGCAACATGATTTGACATGATCGATCATAAACCTTGTTCGAATCCAGCGTCTGATGAAGAAGTTCTTCTATTGTCCCCACACTACATATCAGATTTTGCCTACTCTTCATCAAGAAGAAATAGGAATCATTAATAAGTATGTGTATTATAAATGGTGTTATAGCCAAATCAGATGCATTATAGGTTTGTAGAAGTTTTACTTTAAAAATACCCTTAAATATATATATATATATATATATATATATATATATATATATATATATATATATATATTAATACTGCTTCTGTGAACTTAAACAAGCATATTAAAATCCATTAACTTTGACTAGTTGTATTGGTATTTTATTTTTTAAAGTGTGTTTTAAATGTGTTAAACGATTTACAGAACATTTATTTCTAGTCTACAAAGATTTTACTTAATTTTATTTTAAACGTGGAAAAAACTGTACAAAAGCACGCACATCCCTCTTAACTGGGTGCTGAGCCAAAAAACAGCAAAAGGTGCAAATTAAATGTTAATCAAAGGCGGCAACACCAAGGCTCCAAAAATACATATTTATTCAATTAAAAAGGCTGACACAAAGCAAGTAACGTTTAGAGCCACACACGCATATTGAAGAGCCTTAATGTTGCCGCCTTTGATTAACATTTAATTGTAAACATGTTGGCAATACATTATAGATGAATTTATTTTTAAAAATATTATATTAATCAAGTTTTTTATTCAACTATAGGGGTGCGGGTCCAGGTAGGGGGCCAACAAGACATTGGGCTCTATTTTGACGGTCCATGCGCGAAACGGAAAGCGCAGGGCGCAAACGCTTTCAGGGCGTGTCAGAATCCATATTTGCTAATTTACGGACGGGAAAATCCGCTTTGCGCTGTGACGCATGGTCTAAAAGGGTTGAGTTTGTTTTCTTAATGAGTTATAGGTGTGTTTTGAGAATAAACCAATCAGAGTCTCATCTCCCATTCCCTTTAAGAGCCAGCTGTGTCGCGCCAAGAGCGCATTCGCTATTTACAGGACGTAAAGTAAGTCTAAGTGGACAAACTGAGCATTTCACTAGCAAACAGTTAACAGTTTTTTTAACAGAAAATAGTTAAACAGAGCATCTACTGCGTGAGAATGAGAGATAAATTATCTACTTTCACATTCGCTTGTGGATAGGGAAACCTTTATGCACAGACATTAATTAGTCTATAAATAATTTATTTTGTTTGTTCAGCGCAAAGATTTGTTTCAAAACTCTTTCTAAATTCAGTTCTAATTTCCAGCAAATGAATAAATGAACAACAATAACAAAGTGTGCTTAAAAACCTAAATTATATCCTAAAACATTAAGAGCCTCTGAACTCTTAATCCGGGCCTGATATCCGGCTATATTAAACAGGTCTGAAACAGGTCCAATAATAGCTGGAAACGTGGCTAACGGGGAGTTTGGTGTAAGATCACTTTCATTAGGCTAACATACCCAATATTGAACATTAATCATTAAACACTTTAAAAAGAGCCACAGATAATAATAATAGTGTACATATGTATATGTGAGACAGTTAAGAGTAAGATAGTGAAATGACAACAGCTTTCATTCTGTACGATTAGCTTGTCTGTATGAGAATGTTTCATTAATCACACATGAACATGGTCATGGATTGATGTTTACGCTCATATCTGCGCTCGTTTCTACATTGCATTAATAAATGAGGCCTGTTGTGTTTGCATCTCTGTCTCTCTGTTCTGGGGATAATAGTTTGCCATGTCTGCCATCTTGTTACTTGGATTATTATGTGTTTGCTCTGATCTTCACTTGTCTTTGGGATTTTTATTGAATAGATGCTGAACATCAATCCTCTGGCGTGTGTTACTAATAACTTTATATGACAAAGAGGATATTTCACTACCAGAGTGTTTTCAGATGCATTATCTAAAGTCATAAACAGCAGATAAACGTGTTATGGTCAAATATTTGTCCTTATCAGGAGTATGGATGAAGAAAATCAGAAGAGTCTGAAATTGATATGACACTGTTCTTGTGTTTCTTACATATTGAGTCTTTTAAGTGTTGTGTAAATATAATAAAATGTTCTAACAAATCCTAAAACAGTCCATGTGTGTTCAATAATGTACAAAACAACATACCTTTTTGCAGATGATGGTGTTTCCTCACTGAAGTATGGTGGATTCCCTTTAGACCAGTCACTCTTCAGAGACACAGAGCTGGACACACATGATCCTGATCTCACACTGAACACACAAACACACCAGAGGAATAAATTGCAGGACAAACTTCAGTCTCCTTTACAAGAGATTATCAGACAAATTTGAGTTTGTTCAGTTTAATTCAGCACAAACTAATAGTTGACTGAAGGTCTGTCTGATCAGGTCACCAGATCGAGCTGTCTGTAATCTAGAATGATCTAAACACATTTGCTGAAGCTGTAAACTGAAGCTTTGTCCATCATTTGATCAGGCAATAGCAACACAAATAAGTGCATTGTTGTTGGTCTTTGTTCTTCAGAGAAAGTGTTGAAATAATGGTGTAAAAACAGAGTTAATACCTGTGTTTCTCTGAGAGAGAGTCCTTTACTCGCTCCTCTGCCATACTGCAGCTAAAACACCAATGCAGACATTAGCAGAGCTTTCAGGAAACAATCAGCTGCTGACCATCACCTGGAGATGACAATATACTGAGATGAAGAACAGCACACTTTATAGCAATCAATGTTCACTTCACTAACAACACCGCACCGAAACACACTACATGATGAGGGACACCACAAACAAGACCTTACTGAAACAGACCCGATAGTCATGCCACAGCATTTATATATATATATATATATATATATATATATATATATATATATATATATATATATATATATATATATATATATATACACACACACACAGGGCTTGACATTAACTGTTTTCATCACCAGCCACTTTGGCTAGTAGATCTCCAACATTACTAGCTATTCACCATGTTCACTAGCCATGATTTTGTTGTTGGAGAATATATTTTATATGCATAAATCTGACTTTGACATGCTAAAATGACTTGATCTAGATTTTGTGTAATGTCCTCATGCATTTCACTGTTGTCTGTGTTGTGTATGACCTTGCTTGATGTGCGTGAGCAAATGGGTTGTAGTGTAGTACCAGGCCCAGATTGGCTAATCGGGAGAATTCCCGGTGGGCCAGTATGTTTTTTGGCCGTGAGGGCCGGTGTCTCTAGCTGCTTGCACTCTCAGCAGTCGCACTTTTTTTCATTTGTTTATTTATTTGAGCATAGCCTCACTCTTTTATTCATTATTTTGCCGCAGCTCTGCTCTTTTTATTTATTTTCTCGCAGCCCCATGGGGAAAATGCAGCCTGCAGGTTAATGACGTAACATCATTTCACCCCAAACAGCGGCACCTCAGTGAAAGACTTTGAATAATTAATATTAATGAATATTACACCTGCTCAATGAAGATCTGCTGGTTCACTAGATTACAGTGTTTCTCCAATGGTTTGACTATTTTCTTGAAACCGAAATGACGTTCTTAAAACTCTAACATTATTTGGCAAAACACTACAGCTCACTTACAAAAGCTCATATCTTTCCCAAAACAGTTCACTCGTGTGTCAAAACTAAATGATCTTCTCATTTAAACAGTCAGTGCCCCAGAACGCTTCGTCCCTTCAGCATTGTGTGAGCGCTGCAAGTCAAAATGTTCAGATGTTTGGTCATCATGGCAAAGCACCACTAAAACATCCCTCATGTCCACCTCACAGTCTCAGCCCAGTCCTTCACTGACAATGCTCACTGTACTGTTTTTGTCCAGCCGACAATGTATAAAACTGAAAACAGAAACAGGATTTTAGGGTACGAGTAGCCTCCAAGGTTTGATGTCACACATTGCGCTCATACTGCCAGGGAAACGGTCACTCCTTTATTATTGTAATGATCAAGCACACACAAAGCATCTTCCATATATCAGAGCGAAAAGAGTAGAGAGCTGTAATAAACTGTCATCAAATGCTCCAAACATTCACCTACTGTATGGTGTTCATGCTGTTATGGTCTTGACTGATTTCTTGACAATTGAACAGACTATTGTGCATGTGATGACTTATACAATGAAATGACGCCGACACGGTTTGAAGAGAAAGACCATTAGACTGAGAATTAACAATCAGTTTAGATCAACTAGATCTATTCACTTGGAAACTGTGCTAAATGTCGGCAATCTGTACTTAATCATGTGCAAAGATGAACTTAGACATTTGCAATGTGATTAAATTAATGAGAAATTCAGTTATGTTGTGAACAATTGCCAAGTGGTTTGGAGGTTTGTCCATGTTGTTTTGAGAATGTAATTTCTGTTTCAGGAAATGAGCCAAACCAAAGGAGAAAAACTGAAATAAATCTGACATACCTTGATCAGAAATCTAAAAAGGAGAGTAAATGCTTAAGCCATTGTGGTCCAGTGGTCAGCACGTTTCATTATGACGCCGCTGACCGGAGTTCAAACCTCACCTGAGTCATTTATTTTCATTTTTAGTGCTAAGACATGTAATACTGTTTGGGTTACTTATATAGGTGTACATATTTTATTTTTTGTGTGAGCACCGTTATAAAGGACTGGATATCTATAAAGAATTTAGCACAGAATATATATTCAGATATTGCAGGAAAAGACGTTGTGCTGTTGTAAAGAATAGTGTTGGAGATTCAGCTCCCCTTTAATCTTAAAAGCAGCTGTGTCCTTGAAAAAGACGTGATCGTGTCATTAGAAACTGAACTGGAAATGACCTGATTTTAATATAGTCAGTCGTGAACTGAGGTGGGCCGGTCTAAGGCTTAAAACTCCAGGGCTGTAAAGGAGTCCTTCTGCATTAATTCCCTGTGTAGCACTGCAATCAGTTTCTATTATACGTGACTTTACAGGACTCAAAATTAAGCATTTACTAAATGTATCTCTGACCACAACAAAAATACATAATTATTTCTCAGCCATACATTTTAAATAATGCGTCAAAACAAGCTGAATATAGCTGTATACATGCTCTTTTTATTTAACAAAACTTTTCTTTAATTGTCCTGGCTAAAGGTCCCAGATCACCAGTAAACCAAACAGTGAGTTAATCTCCTATTAAAGCAATCTTATTATATACACACACACACAATTAAACCATATTAACAAAAATAACAATAAGCAAAAGAAAGCTGGTGAAAAGCATACCGTGTGATAACAGGATCACGTTAACATTAGACCTGTTAATCTGTTTAAAGAATGGGAAAAGAAAAGAGAAAGCAGTAACCGGCGCCGCTGCTGCTTACAAAAATACATTTATTTTAAATCTGGAGCTCTTGAAAGCAGCAGGTCTGCAGATTCACAAGCATCACCTTTTGTCCAGTCGATTTTAAAGAGAGCGGATCGCACCAGGTGAGTTTCCAGGCACGGCTGCTTCGCGGAAGAAAACGGGAGCGCGCACGCTTTGTAAACAGCCGCTCGCATCACATGACCTGTGCGCGCGAGTGATCTTTCTTTTGCTCGCGTGAAGACAGCTGTTTTTATCAGTCCTGCTGCTGCTTCTCGATTCTAAGATCACATGTGCATACTGGGCTATCTTTATTGTCAAACCCTGCTTTTAAGAAAGCTACAATTTGAAAAGTGTTTCCCGCCAGGAGGGTTTGTCTTACTCGCCGCTGCTGAAATATATACATCCGCATTCTTTCTGTTTATGGAAGCTGTTTTCACTTTCGATTTCGTGACTGTTTAAAGTTTAATTTGTGCTGAATGATGTAAATTTATCGAGTCACCCTGATATAGAAGTACAAACACTTTCAAGAGATGAAAATAACCCATTATAATGTTAAAATGACCGTGTTTTGACCGTGTTTGGTTTGAGGCTTTGAGCTTCAGGAGCAGACAGTGCTAGAAATCACGCTTATTAAACACGCTTATACACAAATAAACCCTTCATCATCTCCACAAACAAGCGTAATGTAGAAGTGTTAAACTCACATGCAGAAATACAGACGCTCTTGTGCAGCAGGAACACAATCTGATCTCTTTCACTTAAGTAAAACACACCTGTGTGAGCTACAGGTATATCCTAAAATGGCGCTGACATTAGTATTCATGAGATTCTCCTGACTGTGGGCGTGTCCTCGAGACAACACTGGAGCTAAAGATATCTGTGCAGCTTCTCTGAGCACGGGGGTGTTGAAGGAGGATTTCGAGAAAGTTTTAAGAAAACAAATGAGTATTGGAGCTATAAAATAAGAATATAGATAACATTATGGGTCTCTATATGAATAGAGCACTTACAGATCTCTGTGTTAGTTCATATATTCTACAGGACATTTTACAATAAGACCTACATTAGATCAGTCAGTACTGGAACTGATATAACAAGCAACTCAAGATGATCAGGATGCTGAAACTAGCACAGAATATTAATGTTAGACACAACATTAGCTGAGCCCAGTGAATATACAAGGGAGAATCACATCAAGTGTTAATAAAGATGAAAAATCAAGAGAAAATAAGACTTTAACTTCAGCTGAAATGTTGTTTTATTCAATATCTCATTTGACTTTACATTTAAATTCAGTTTTCTTTATCAAATACAAACTCATACACACGACAATATCCAGTGAAATGCTTATACGACCAGCCATGACCTAAAGACAACAAGATTATAGATGAGAAATAAATTACTGAATAAAATAAGAAATAAAATATAGACAAACATTATTCATAGGAAATATATCTGTAGAGAATAAAATAAACATATTAAACCCCGCGGCTATACAACTGTAGAGAACTTTAGCTGTAGACTGACTCCATGTACAGTGACATCATAACTGACCTGAAGTAGAATACACACAGAGATGTGTGTGTGTGTGTGGAGTGTGTAACTGTGGCTGAATGTGCAGATGTGTCCACAGACGTGCTGAATGTGTGTGTGCTGTGTGTGTTGTGATTGAGAAAGCGTCTGGTCTGTGTTCAGAAGCTCCTCCTCAGTGTCTCTGTGTTGGTCTTGATGGAGCAGAAGCCTTTATTTCTCTGAGCGCAGCAGGAAAGCTTCAGCTAAACTGTGTGTTTTCCTACTTTAGTCAATCCAACACTGAAAACTCCTCATCTAGTCAAGAGTTACAGGCTTATTACTGGACACAGACATTACTGAGCTTGATTTATTCGCTTTATTAAGCATTATTAATGCACAGTTGTGCTGGTGAACATCAGTTAATGCACTGAGAGTCAACAAGAACTAACAGAGAACAACTTTACTGTCATCAACTAACATGAACAGATCAATAAATACTGGAATAAATGTGTTTTTATTGTTCAGTTCAAGTCAAATCATGAAGAAGAAGAAGACCAGAAGAGCAGAAACAAACGTCACACTTCATTTCTCCTTTATTCATTGAGCTGCTGGATTTCTCTACAGTTGATTCAATATTTGACAGAGATTCAGACATTTCCATGTTCATCATCACATTCTAGTATCATCACCATGTCTCAGGATCTGCAGTGGGACATTCAGATCGACCCTATCGTAAAGAAAGCCCAGCAGAGACTGTACTTCCTTCGTCAGCTGAAGAAGTTTAACCTGCCACAGGAGCTGCTCCTACAGTTCTACTCGGCTGTCATCCAATCCATCCTCTGCACTTCCATCACCGTCTGGTTCGGCCAAAACCTTCCTCCGTAGACTACAGCAAATATAACGTTAAATTGAATGATTGATTCTGACAATATCAGGTATTAATTCAGAGAAGTGGGATAGGAATGTGTATAATTTGTTGTTACATTTGTCCAACAACTACACATGCTTAATGGTCTGTATGAAATATGGTGTCAAATTTGATAATATTTGAAATATATAATGTTTAATAAAACTGAAAGGTCCCGTTAGACTCAAATTTAAAGAATTAAAAGATTTATTTCTATTGTCTATGCTTTGAGATTCGTGGATTTTTCTTTTATAATATTGTGTAATAAATGACTTACTGAGTAATTAAGTTTTTAATTGAATAAAAAAAGTTATTTAAAATAAAATTGTATTTATTTTTAAATGATAATTAGTAATAATTAGTAATGAATACCGTTTTAAAAGTGACTTACCCAACACTGCACAGAATCTGCATATCAGATGAAAATCAACTGAAGCACAAGTATATTGAACTATACCTGTTAGAGTTTAGATGTTTAATAACTGCAAATGGGACCAACATATGTTCTGCTGGGCTTTCAAATATGGCTTTCATTTAATGCTAAAAACTAGTTAAAATTGATCATAATATGATTCTTCTCACAGTACCTTTTGTTTTACCTTTAATGTACTTTTCTGACTAGAAAATGAGAATAATCAGTTGGACAGGAATAATATTCATTGTTAGAGGCCTCCCATAAAAAATAAATAAATAATACCCATTTTGGTAACACTTTATAATAACTACACGCTATGAATTATTTATTAATCATTAGCAAATTTAATTCATTATTTGTTAAGCATTAACTCTACATTAGCAGATGTTAGTAAGCAGTTTGTAACTACAGATACAAATGCTCTATTCTTGATTTAAAAGCACATCTATAATGTGCTTAATGATTGTAGTTTCATACTTTGTCAATAATAATTTTTTCAATACTTAAGTATTGTATCATTTACAAACCAATTATTTGAGAGTACTTTGTGGCTTTCAAAGATCATTCAGAATGCATAAGTAAATGATTAATAAACCATTCAAATTAACGTTTATATATCTTATTATTCAGGCATATTCTAATAGTTAATTTGTATGTTAATAAATGCTTTAGTAATTTAACTTCATCCAGTTTTGTGACCTAATCTAAAGTGAGGACTATTTATGCTACACTGTTAAAAATTGTCCCGTTAAAAAACAGTAAAATACTGGCAGCTGCAGTTGCCAGCAATGTACTGTTATTTTACAGTATGTTGCTGTAAAAATACATGGACTACATTGATATACACAATACTCAAGTGAACTCATTTTGCTCACTGAAAGCAACTGCCTCAACTTGGTCAACTGCTGAATGAGTTTATGAAGTAATGTGCCATATATGCTTAGAAGCATACTTATAATGATAACTTATTTTAGTTAATTAGAAAAGTTCGGCTTAACTCTAATGTCTTATTTTTCACAACAGCACACATACATGTAAATCTGGAATCACCAGAGAGATTCTGACTGCATCAGCAACTAAACAGCCGCTATCTTTAAATAAAGAAACATGCAGAATAACATCAGCAGTTCATTGTTCATCTTTAACTCATACACTGGCTCTACTCTCCTCCACAACGGTGACACACAGAAGAAATTTGCTTCAGGTTTTACAGTAAAATACTGTTTTTTCTTTGATTTAACGGTAATCTACTGGCAGCTGTGGTTGCCAGCAATCTACTGTTTTTTTACAGTCTACTTCCGTTGTGTAAATTAACAGTATATTACTGTTAAAATACATTTTTACACTGTGTTTTTACCTGTCACACCTTTAACCCTTTAAACCCCAGAGCATATACTTCGGTTTTAATTGAAGTGTCCACACTACTGAGTGTTCAAGAAACATGGAGCAAAGCTGAAGTAAATTCATTAATTAACTGACTAATTAAATGATAATTGAGGATTAACAATGAACAAATGAAGAAATACTGAAGGGAAAAAACAAGAACAGAACATACAAAACTTTAGTCACAGCTTTATAATGAAATAACCTGAAGAACAACAAATGATTAAATCATTTAAATGATCAGCGGATGATTAAACAACTCTACAAACATCATCACCAGCTACACTTATTACTTAATACATGTATTTTTGTATAACATCTACTAAAGTTCTTCTTGAGAAAAAGTGAAAGTTTTACGTCACCATCATGGAGAACAGAGTTTGCTTTAGTTGGGCTCTTAGCCCTGACATTTTTAACATTTATATGTCTTGGCTGCTGCAATTGTTAAGAACTTAGTTTGAAAAGCTCCTTTATTGTGGCAAGTCAGCCAAAAACCTAAATAAGATCTGGTGATGTTCATGTTGCTATTAAATGGCAGAGTCTGTTCTCATTTACTATAATAAAATTTACTGCTCCTGTTCAATGTTAAATCTATTGTTTTACATTATATGTGGCAATGATTTCTGGAAGTTTTTAAGATTATCTTGGAAAATAACACTGCTCTATGGTGTAAATCGCACTCAAAGAGACATCAATAATCAGCATATGAACCTCAATAATGGTGACAACAAATTTGACAAAATTTAACAAAATTAAAAGTTTAACTCACAAACAGGCAACTGAAAGTCTAAACATAAACAACAGCAGAATCAAACACAAATAAAGAAAACCGTTAGACCATTATACAACATTTATTTATATCGCAATGCATGCTGGGATATTTGTACAGTGCTACTCCCAGCATGCATTGCAGCATGAAACATTTGAGATGTTACCATTGTTGAGATACAAGGTCAGATTCATGAGGTCTGAGTGTGTATTTGTCATAACTGAACTGTTTATGTATGTTATTTCTTAACTGTTAAGTAATTTCAGAGGTATCTTTTCTGTTTCCACTTCTCATTAATTAAATTAATACCTGCAACTAAGCATAAAATCTATTGCATGAGGCCCTTCATCCAGATTTATACCAAAACATTTATCAGAACTAATTTAAGACAAATAGATTTCTCTATTTATTGACTTCCCAACTTTATTGCTATAGTACAATCGTTTCGTAAACTCTGTATTACAGCAGATGGAAAGTCTTCTTAAATGAGTTCAAGGGTGAAGAGCCCAACTAAACCAGCCCCTCACTCACAAAAAACACCTTAATTTCTGTTGGATCTCAATGAGAATAGTATGGAAGTCAAATCAGTCAGTAATAAGTGTGTGTCTGCTGTTTGTGGAGTTGTTTAATGATCCTCTGCTGAGACTGAAGCTGTTTTATTTTATTTGATTTTATTTAATGTTGTAACTCAAGTCACTGTTTGTGTTTCTTGTTTATTTTCTTCAGTAATTGTAATTATTAACAGCAGGTGTTCATCAGTGTCTGAATTCACTCATTAGTGTTCATTAAAACTGTCAGGTGAACTATATTAGTGAACTAGTGTATGAAATAGTGAACAAGGGCACAAAGCGTGATTTCAAACACAGACTTCAAAACATCGAATCTGAACTCTGTTAGCTCACAGTTTTCTGCAGTTGGTTACTTTCTCGAAAACAAAAATGTTACCCAGAAAGCACTGTTTTTAACAGAATATTACTGTTTTAGTGAAAAAACATTATTTTACCGTAGAATCTGACCGTTTTTAACAGCAATTTTTTACAGTGTATATAAATCCTTTATAACTGACAATTAAAGGCTCGGTTATCTTCTAAACAGGGGAAAAAACACGACTTTATTCATTTCTAATCATTTAAAGACACATAAATAAATCTGCATCAAATGAAAAATATTTTTTTGCAATCTTAACTAAATCTTAACTAAAATAAACTAAAATAAACGAATAAACTTCGTTAAATAACATTGTAATGTTGTTTCATAATATATTGTTAAATTATTATATTGTTGTTTTTATCCAATTTTATGTCCTATTTTGACACTCCTGTTATTCGGCAATGTTTAAACTTTACAGTAATTTTATTTTTTAGATAAGATTACAAAGATGTACTGTTCATTTGACACTGAGCCTTTAATTGTCATTTATTAGGGATTTATAAAGCATAAATTGTCCTTACTTTAGAAATAGGTAGAGTGGCTCTGATAGGCTAGTTGGCTTTAGCAGAAGTGGCCAATCTTGGAGCTCAGTTGGTGGCATCAGTTGCTCTGGAAGCGTTGGCTATGTCAGCAGCAGATCTGCCAGCTCTAGCACCACAGGCTCTGGCAGTTTTGCTGGAATGGGCCTGACTGTGGTTGAGGCTTTTGTGAGCGGTTCTGTTGACAGTACCTCTGGTGCATGTGGCAGTAATAGCTCTGGTGGCAACTGGCAGCTCAGGCTCTGACATGGTGGCATCTCTACAGCGTTAACTCTTGCGGTGGTGGCAACTACAGTGACCCCTACATCCTTGTGCCTCAATGCACATTGTACAAGCACACAGAGGTCGAGTAAGTGGGAATATGGGGATTATTGTTCCTGAAAAATAAAAACAAATCACACAAAGATACTTTAAAAAAAAATATATATTATTAGTTCAACTTTGACATTTCTAACTCACCTACTTGATCCTCCCCTTTTGTCTACAGTTTTTAATAAAGTGCAAACCATTTTTTGCCCCACAGCATGTTTTTTTTGACAGCCGTCGTTGACTAGCCGTGCCTGATCGAACATGAACATTGTGCTGGCACCTGTAATGAGCCAACAGAAAAAAAATATGAATGTTTAAATGTGTACAGAAGTGTGCAGAAATGTTAGATATTTTATTTTACATTTAGAAATATCAAACATTTACAACAATTATGCTGCAGTATTCTAAATTATCTGTCAGCAAAACATATAGGAAATCTGAATTGCATGTATGTATTACTCCTGTAATCCTGCAAATGGAATAAGCACCTAGATTATCAGATGACACTTCCTTTCACACAATCTCCTTACTGTTCAATGTATACACCATGAGTTTCAAGAGTTCCAAGTCTTGAACAAATGGGTGCAAGACAACCATGCTGTTTTACAGTGCTAGCCCCCTGCAGTGGTGGGTTATTTTCGTTGCAGTGGTGGGTCTTGGAACAGAAACAAAGATGAACAGGACTATGACCAGATAAGGAATCAGGAAGGCTGAATTACCTGGTCTGACTGTGACAGCTGTGAACTTAAAAAGGTGCATTCAGTAGCTCACTGTAGAACTTCTTTGTCAACTAAAGAGATTCAAGTTAATTTAATTATTGGCCAAGCTTTACTGGTTTTAGATAAACTGAGAATAACTTATTCTGCTTAAAATAAAGGTGGCTGTTACTCCATCATTCTAAATAATCTTTCTATTTCTAATTTTATCATCAAAGATTTTCAATGAATTAAAGTCAGTTTAAATTAACAATTCAGTAAGTTGTTTTTGCTGTTATTTATTTAATTTACTTTCTGTAATAAAGCTGTTTGGTAAATCTCTTACATTGATTTTTAAATCTCCATGTGTGTTTTGTGAAACTTGAAAAATGAAAGTTCAAAATAATAGTTTTCTAAATAGTTTGCAATATTTTAAACATTATTATAACATGTACAATGTTAAAAAAATTGCAATGTTTAACAAATTATTAATTTGAACTTTCTTTTTAATAATTATAAGAATAATTGTTAGTGATTTTGTACCAATAACATCTGATCATAGAAAAACAGCAGATCTCCATGCTGAAAATGCAACTTTGAATCAGAAGAATAAAAGACATTTAAAACGACATTTATAAAGAAAACAGTTTTTACTGGCCTCACTAACACTGGCTGCCTGACTGTTCAGTCAGCAACATAAAAGCTTAAAGAACCACAGATGCAGTTTGAAGATCTGTCTTTTTTTGTCTTGATTTTGTCTTTAAAATGAAATAAATCTCTTTGACTCTCTCATATAAATCTTGTGCAGTGTGTTTTATCACATCATAATGTTCTCCTGATGAAATCAGCCATCATGAATGAGCAGTTATACAAAACAAAACTATTCTTTAACAGAAAAAAATCGTTACATTTATCAAATCAGTTTACAAAAAATTGTGCTTACAGGGTATTATCCTTGATGGAAATATCTAAACTATTAGCACAACCTTTTAACGCTGTTTATTTCCAAATGAAAGTGAAACTGAAAGCAACACTTTCCGCTACCGATATCAACCAGCAGATGGCGCTCGGACAACACAGAAACTCAAGTCCATTTATTATGTGCCACACATATTACCACTTGCCTTGATTCAGTCATACCTCAAGTATTCTCCAATGCATTTTTGATATTCTAAGACTACGACACAGTTATTTAAAATGGTAAATTAACTTGAAATAATTCTGTGGCATTATTCTAAAAAATGCTAAATTCAGTAAATGACCAAATGCCTCTTATTTGCATAACCATGTAAACCTAACTGACACATACACACATTCTCTGTTCTAATCTATTTGTTTATATATATATATATATATATACACACACACACACACACACACACACACACACACACACAATAGATTAGAAATTAAAATGTGTGTGTGTGTGTGTATGTGTTAGGGTTTGGTTTACATACACTGTTAAAAATTGTCCCGTTAAAAAACAGTAAAATACTGGCAGCTGCAGTTGCCAGCAATGTACTGTTATTTTACAGTATGTTGCTGTAAAAATACATGGACTACATTGATTTACACAATACTCAAGTGAACTCATTTTGCTCACTGAAAGCAACTGCCTCAACTTGGTCAACTGCTGAATGAGTTTATGAAGTAATGTGCTATATATGCTTAGAAGCATACTTATAATGATAACTTATTTTAGTTAATTAGAAAAGTTCGGTTTAACTCTAATGTCTTATTTTTCACAACAGCACACATACATGTAAATCTGGAATCACCAGAGAGATTCTGACTGCATCAGCCACTAAACAGCTGCTGTCTTTAAATAAATAAACATGCAGAATAACATCAGCAGTTTATTGTTCATCATTAACTCATACACTGGCTCTACTCTCCTCCACAACGGTGACACACAGAAGAAATTAGCTTCAGGTTTTACAGTAAAATACTGTTTTTTCCTTGATTTAACGGTAAACTACTGGCAGCTGTGGTTGCCAGCAATCTACTTTTTTTTACAGTCTATTTCCGTAGTGTAAATTAACAGTATATTACTGTTAAAATACATTTTACACTGTGTTTTTACCTCTCACACCTTTAACCCTTTAAACCCCAGAGCATATACTTCAGTTTTTATTGAAGTGTCCACACTACTGAGTGTTCAAGAAACATGTAGCAAAGCTGAAGTAAATTCATTAATTAACTGACTAATTAAATGATAATTGAGGATTAGCAATGAACAAATGAAGAAATACTGAAGGGAAAAAACAAGAACAGAACATACAAAACTTTAGTCACAGCTTTATAATGAAATAACCTGAAGAACAACAAATGATTAAATCATTTAAATGATCAGCGGATGATTAAACAACTCTACAAACATCATCACCAGCTACACTTATTACTTAATACATGTATTTTTGTATAACATTTACTAAAGTTCTTCTTGAGAAAAAGTGAAAGTTTTACGTCACCATCATGGAGAACAGAGTTTGCTTTAGTTGGGCTCTTAGCCCTGTCATTTTTAACATTTATATATCTTGGCTGCTGCATTTGATAAGAACTTTGTTTAAAAAGCTCCTTTGTTGTGGCAAGCCAGCCAAAAACCTAAATAAGATCT
The DNA here is from genome assembly GCF_052040795.2 of Danio rerio. Classification (NCBI taxonomy): domain Eukaryota; kingdom Metazoa; phylum Chordata; class Actinopteri; order Cypriniformes; family Danionidae; genus Danio; species Danio rerio. Next base: position 64,517,499 of record NC_141024.2, on the reverse strand, counting down.
GGTGATGTTCATGTTGCTATTAAATGGCAGAGTCTGTTCTCATTTAGTATAATAAAATTTACTGCTGCTATTCAATGTTAAATCTATTGTTTTACATTACATATCTATATATGGCAATGATTTCTGGAAGTTTTTAAGAATATCTTGGACAAAACACAGCTCTATGGTGTAAATCGCACTCAAAGAGACATCAATAATCAGCATATGAACCTCAATAATGGTGACAACTATCAAAATTAACAGTTTAACTCACAAACAGGCAACTGAAAGTCTAAACATAAACAACAGCAGAATCAAACACAAATAAAGAAAACTGTGAGACCATTATACAACATTTATTTATACCGCAATGCATGCTGGGATATTTGTACCGTGCCACTCCCAGCATGCATTGCAGCATGAAACATTTGAGATGTTACCATTGTTGAGATACAAGGTCAGATTCATGAGGTCTGAGTGTGTATTTGTCATAACTGAACTGTTTTTGTATGTTATTTCTTAACTGTTAAATAATTACGGAGGTATCTTTTCTGTTTCCACTTCTCATTAATTAAATTAATACCTGCAACTAAGCATAAAATCTATTGCATGAGGCCCTTTATCCAGATTTATACCAAGATATTTATCAGAACTAATTTTAGATAATTAGACAGCAGGTGTTCATCAGTGTCTGAATTCACTCATTAGTGTTCATTAACTCTGTCAGGTGAACTATATTAGTTAACTAGTGTATGAAATAGTGAACAAGGACACAAAGTGTGATTTCAAACACAGACTTCAAAACATCGAATCTGAACTCTGTTAGCTCACAGTTTTCTGCAGTTGGTTTCTTTCTCGAAAACAAAAAATGTTACCCAGAAAGCACTGTTTTTAACAGAATATTACTGTTTAGTGAAAAAAACATTATTTTACCGTAGAATCTGACCGTTTTTTAACAGCAATTTTTTACAGTGTACACTGTAATTATGGGTTTGCATTCATAAAGTATTTATGAAGTTAATAAGTGATCAATAAATAAAAACATCTAAAGGAGTATGAAAAATTGTGAATAATGCAAAAGAGAGAGTAATTGTATTATGCTCAATTACCAGAAATGGCTGAAAGAGATGAAGAAGATCCATCAAGGCCAAAGCTCAATGAAAGATGTGAAAATAATAAACTTAATGGGATTAATGTGTTAACAAGTGCATTGGTGAATGATGGCATGGAAACTGACAGAAACAGGCATCTAACACCGCATCGCATGAACTACTATTGGGTTGACCCTTGCAAGAAACCATATGAAACTTTGCATAAAACCTTGCATATAATCTCACTTATAACCTTGCACATAACCTCTTGGAATGTTTTGCAAAGATGTCTAATGCAGTAGGGACTTTTATGTAGAAACAATTAATTGCCATGTGCAAAGCGATATCTGTGCAGGAAACCAGAAAGGAGCCATGTGAGAGAGCAGAGATACAAGGTCCAAATAGTCCAGCTGATCGAGTCTATCTGTGGATGTTCTGGAAAAAGGAGAGAGCTCAGGAGGAAAGGACCATATCTGGATGAGGGCAAATCCAACAGCTGCCAAAGTGGATGCCATTAATGGGGTACCAATGCCTCAAAGGAGCGAAAGAAAACAACTCCAGCAAGGGAAAGCTGACCGGAAACAGAGGAGCCTGAATATTCCAAAGCTCTAAACTACTAAGTGCAACGTGTGGAAGGAGAAGTTAATCAGAACAAAGTAAAGAGTGATTCTGATAATATGCCTGAATACCACATACAGAAGTGCCACAAGTCAAGGGATGATGAATGCACAACTGCAGATTTCAAAACTCAGACTCTTAACCACAGATCTCCATTAACATATATTAAAGTCAAGTGAAGATGCTGGTAGCTTAGAAGAAGAGAAACAAGGATGACCAAAGATCAAGATCAACATTTAATGCTTTTTATGTTTGTATATTGAATTTGTTTGCATATTGCTTTTATGGTACCTATATATAATATCACTTCAGTATATTCTACAGTGTGAAAACTAGCAGCTAGCACTGAACCAACTGAATACTTATGCTTAAAACTTTATTGTCTTTGATGTGTTAAGAGAAAAAACAGAGTACAGTCTTTTACTTCCTTCAAATCAAAAGAGAGGGGAGATGTTTGGCTGGACTTCTGTCAAAGTACAGTGGCATAATCTAGTCAATTGATAACAGCTATGTGGCTTATATCAGTCACTAGATAGAGGTAATTAAGAGAACTGGATTATGAAATTGCACTTTGGGTTAAAAGACAATAATATTAAGACTAAAGTCTTAAGAGGAGGGATTAAAGAAGATTTCTATTCTCTCAGTGTGTAGTATTTTCTAAGTGTAAAGCAGTTAATTTTCTCTTCACAAAATGTATGTAGTGTTTGCAGCAAACATGCCAGCATGTGTTAAAAATACTGTGTAATATGAGTATGCCTGCACAGAAGCAACACTAGGAGAAGGCTATTACTGAATGGCTGATTGTGTAGAATAACTGAATATGTAAAGCACTGATTATATATGTTAAATACTTGTATGAAGCTATATGTGGCAGAAGTTAGAATGAGTAACATATTATCAAGTTATTATCCTATCATAACAATGTATGTAAACCCTTAGTTCCTTTGCATAAGTTGTATCTATACTTTGCTGACATAGACCTGTAACATCTCTGTTGACATGAGCTGGTGGGCTGAGAGCCAAGAATAGCAGGACCCCTTAGACTAGAAAACCTATTCAAAAGGGGTCAAGAGTTAAAAAGAGACACAAAGGGGTGTGTCATAATTACCTGTATAAAGATTATGGAGAACACAGATACTTTAGAAGGTGTCCCGGAGAGACTTCAGAATGCTCTGGGGTCTGCTCTGCTCTTTCTCGGCTTTATTATGGAGAATAAAGTCTATTTTCTGATATTCAAAACCTCCGGTCTGATAATTTCTAATTGATGAAAAGTCGAATTCACGACATGACCCCGTTCAACCCGGGGATGCTGCGGCCACAACGCAAAGTTCTAACCACTATACGATCACGGCAAGCTACGAGACAGCTGTTGTGACCCTTGTGTGGTATGTTCCTCCCTGTGATAAGCCCCTCGGTCAAAGTACCCAAAAGCTGTGGCTCCACAAAATGAGCATCACACGCCCGAACAGGGACTTGAACCCTGGACCCTCAGCTTAAAAGTCTGATGCTCTACCGACTGAGCTATCCGGGCTCCACAACAGTAATTTACAAGTAGGCAAGGTTTGGGTTGTGGTCGGCGCAGACCTTTACAGTACACTAAAGTTTACCGTGAGATGGGGTTTTAAGCTTATGGTTGGTGTGGATGTTGCTAAAACACGACAGGTTACTTTGAGGTTGGGTTTATGGTTTTTGTAGGTGTAGACATCAGTACAACACAATAGTTTGGACTTCATGTCATGTAGGAGACATTAAATAGATCAATGATAACTGCAAAATGTCTTTGTGCTGTTGTGGCAATGAATGGACACTCAACAATTGAAAAGATTCCTTCCATGCCTTAGAAGCGTGACTTTATCAGTACTTATCTACACAGCATGCTGGCATCAAAGATCCTATTTCTCTTATATCATATCCCTAGTCTTCCACACTTTAGGAAACGTAAACATTCAGGACGTGCCATTAGCACAGCCTGCACTAAAAGAAGGCTGGAGATAACGGATGGCAACACAGAGTGCGACACCAATGTCACCTTGAAAAACCTGCCATGACCCGGATTCGAACCGGGGTTGCTGCGGCCACAACGCAGAGTACTAACCACTATACGATCACGGCGAGCTATGAAACAGACCTTGTGACCTATGTGTGGTATGTTCGTCCCTGTGATAAGCCCCTTTCTCTTCAGTGAGAACACTCTGTTGTTTTTCTCCTCCTACCAGCACAACGCTTTTCCCAAGAAACAATGGAAATGCAAACAATTGACGACTGCTGCAATTTTAAAAAGGGGGAGGACGTAGTCGGCAGGATTCGAACCTGCGCAGGGAGACCCCAATGGATTTCAAGTCCATCGCCTTTTTTTTATTTTTTATTTTTTTATTTTTTTATTTTATTTTTTTTTATTATTATACTGTTCAAAATTCATACAATTCACTTATTTATACATATTTCACTTCAGACAAAACATTAAAAAGGTCCGTATTACATCATATCTTCACAATAAAACATTTTAAATATAAAATGTTGCAAGTAGAACTCCTTAAAGGGTATAATCACCTTTTTTAAAAAGGCATTTTCATTCCTGTGTCATTTAAAATCTTTGAAACTTCTTGAGTAAAAACATCATAAAAAGCCTCCTGCATGTCCTCCAACTTAAAATAATAAAACAGACATTCAACATATTTCTCCACCTTCCTCTTAAATACATTCCACACATCAAATACAGCTTTTTCCTTTTTTGCAGCAACTCTTCTCTCCCATATTGCACTTTTCATTAACATCACAAGTAAATTTATGAGCTTTTCATTATTACATTCTTTGTTCACTCCCAACATCAACACCTTTTCCCACTCAAGTTCGTCATCTCTTTCTCCTTTCAAAGTTAAAATAATGCTTTTGCATTTCTCATTAAAATCTTTCAACTCATTACAATATAAAAACAGGTGTAAGAATCCTTCATCTGCATCTTGACATACTTTACATGTGACACTTTCCTCCATCCCTATTTTGTTTAAAATTATATCTGTAAAAACTGCTTTATTTCTGATCAAATATTCCAAATTCTCCACTTTTGACTGTTCTAATTTGCCCTTTATATTAGCCCATATGTTGTCTTCATTTACATCTTTAAACATCCGTATCCAGTACTCATTTGCACGCGGTTTCTTAAAAACCCCATCTCTAAAAAACCCATAAATCATTTTCACAGTACTATCTTTCAAGTTCCACCATTTCTCTCCAAATCTTACAATCACATCTTTACTTTGTTTATTTTCTTCCATGTTTTCTATTCTTGTTAACCATTCTGCAGGTATGGCATTTTTGATTATGTCATATTCCTTTATTAAGTCTTGTCTGTTAAAATCCTCCTTCGCTTCATCCATTACGTCAATAACATACTGTACCGGTAAAAATCCTTCCTTAAATTCATATAAAACATCCCTTACTCTTGTTATTCCCACCTCCCACCATTTCCTAAAAAACACCACTTTCTCTTGATTAAGAATGCCACCGTTTAAGAATAAAGGCTGATTTAAAATGTTCTCGCGTCCTTGTATGTTAAAATGTACACAAGTTAAAAATTTCCCCCATGCTCCAATCAATTCTTTATAAAAATCTGGTAGACCCTCTGTCATGAATTTTTTCATCCTCATGCATAAAATATTATCTCCCATATTAAAATTGCCACTTTTACTTAAAAAATATTCCATTGTTCTTTTCCATGCTGCCTTATTGTCTTCATCCAAATATTTCCTTACCATTTTTACTCTTAAACTGTTTTTTCTTTGCTCCACGTCTATTAAACCTAGACCCCCTTTGCCTACTTCTCCAATTAACGTTGCATATGCTATTCTTGGAGGTTTCCCTTCCCATAAAAAATCTAAAAAACATTGTTTCAGCCTTTTTTCCATCCACAGTGGCATTGATGACACATATAAAATATTCCATAATTTAGAAACCATTAAAACATTCAAAATTAAAACCCTCCCCTTTAAAGTTAAAGACATTAATTTCCAAAACCTCAGCCTCCGTTCAATCCCTCCTAAAATTTCCTCCCACATGGTTACTTCTGCTTTCTTTTCATCCCTCCCAATTACAATGCCTAAAATTTTTATTTCATCCATTTCCTTAAAAGTAAAATGTCCAGATAAAGCCTCAGTTCTCCCAAATCTCAAATACCCTGTTTTATCTTCATTTATTTTAGCCCCTGACCCCTTGCAAAAATGCTGTACTGTTTCCATTGCTTTCTTTACACTTGCCAGATCTTGTAGTATTAATGTGGTATCATCAGCATATTGAAATATTTTATTCACTCCCCCCTCTACCTCTATTCCTTTTATTCTGTCCTCGTGCTTCACAGCTAATCCCAGTGGTTCTGCAACTAAAGCATATAAAAGTGCAGATAATGGACAACCCTGTCTGATTGACCTTCTTATCTTAAAACAGTCTGTTAAAAACCCATTGCATTTTATCCTTGTTACCGCTCCTCTATATAAAATCTGAACCCACTTTATAAAATTTTCCCCAAAACCAAAACTCTTTAACACTCCAAATAAAAAGTCATGCTCCACCCTATCAAAAGCTTTCTCGAAGTCCAGACTAATTAAAAAACCATCTTTCTGCTTATCATTTATATATCTAATTGTGTCTTTAATACTCATAGTTGTATCCGCAATGTCTCGTCCTTTTATACTATATGCTTGGTTTGTTTTTATTATGCTTGGCATCACTTCTTTTAGTCTATTAGCCAAAACTTTGGCTAAAATCTTCAAATCAGTATTAAGCATTGTTATAGGTCTATAGTTTTTTAAATCTACTTTATCCCCCTTTCCTTTGTATATCACCTTCATTAAGCCCATCCCCATTCTTTTATTTATCTCACCATTCTCAAAAATCTCATCATATACTTCCTTTAAAATACTAGATAAAATATCTTTAAAAACAATATAAAATTCACTTCCCAACCCATCTATTCCTGGACTTTTCTTTTTGTTTAATCCACTAATTGCTCTTTTTATTTCTTCTTCTCTTATCTCCTCGTCACATTCTCTTTTTTCCCCTTCTTCTACTCTTGATTTTATTAGATTTAGTAATTCCCCTTTTTCTTTTTCTTTTATTCCCTCTGTGCAAAACAATTTCTCATAATATGATCTTATTTCTTCCAAAATCTCCTCATGTTGTTCTACTACGTTCCCATTTTTGCTCCTTATTTCTCTAATCATTTCTGACTTCCCTCTTCTCTTCTCTAGATCAAGAAAAATTTAGTGCACTTTTCTCCCTCCACTGTAATTTTTGCTTTGCTTCTTAATCTTGCACCTTCAAATTTCTCCTCCTCCATTTCATTTAATCTTCCTTGCAGTTCTTTAATCTTTTGTATATTTTTTCCATTCTCATTTTTCAATTCGTTTTCTAGTTTTTCTTTCAGCTCCTTTTCCTTATATTTTTTACAATTTTGTAATTGTCTACAATATTTTATCGTAAACTTTTTAACTAAATACTTCACATTCTCCCACCACATTCTTTTGTCCTCATTATAGATTTCATTCCCTTTTTCCTTTTGAATAATTTCCTTTACACTTAAAACATAGTCTTCATTCTTTAAAACCGCTGTGTTTAAAACCCATACCCCTGGCCCTCTTTTCACATTACTCCAGTCTAGCTTCATAAAAAGTGGCTTATGGTCACTCAGACTTGTTTCTTCATATTTAATCTTGTTTATAAATCCTTCAACATTTCTTGTGCATAAAATAAAATCTATTCTTGTTTGACAACAAAAATTCCCCACTATCTGTCTTCTTGAGTACTCTTTTGTCTGTTCATTCCTTTCTCTCCACACATCAATTAAATTCATTTCCTCCATCAATATTTTTAGTTCTTTTCTTCCCTTATCCGTTTTAAAAACCATTCCCTCAGCCATTTCTAATTTACTAAAAACAGTGTTAAAATCACCCATGATAATAACTCTTTCGTGTTTCTTTAAATAATCTCTAAGTACATTAAAATACTCTTTCTTTTTGTTCTCCTCTGTTGGGGCGTGAACATTCACCATAATTACTTTTTTCTTTTCATACTCCATTTCACATATCATACACTTCCCCTCTTTGTCATTATAGATTGTTTTACATAAAACCCCACTGTTTTCTTTTAATAAAATTGCAACTCCTCTCCCTAGCCTCCCATCCCCATTATTGTATAACATTTCCCCACTCCACCTTTTTCTTATTTCGTTCATACATTCTTCCCTCCAGTTTGTCTCTTGTAGTAAAATCACATCTTCTCGTTTACACATTTCTTTCACTTTTTCAAATTTCCTGATGTCTAAAAGCCCTCTTGCATTAAAAGACACAATTCCTAAAACCATAAAAAATATAAAAACATTCATAAAAGACATAAAAACATTCATAAAAAAACATCTTCTCAGTCCATGTCTTCCAAGCCCTTTAGCAACTCATACTTATTTGCGCATTCAATTTCTTCATCTTTTAGCAGTTTTTTTCTTGCAGTCTCTAAATTAGGTTTTATCTTTAACGATCTTCTTCTTTTTGCTGATTTCCCCTGTGTCTCTTTGTTTCCATCCTTTTGTAAATGTCCCTCTAAATCGGCTTGCTCGTCAATACTTTGGCCTTTTGTCTCCTCTGTGTCCAATGCCTTTTGAAAACTGTCTGTCATGTCCATTTGTGTCCAAAATGTGTCTTCCTGTTGTCCTTGATTTAAGTCTTTATTATTCGAATCGCTCAATTCTGCTGCTTCCAAAACACTCTTTAAACTGTCAGTCATATCCATTTGTGTCCATGTTGTTCCTTCCTGTTCCGTGACTCTGTCTATTCCATTAGTCTCATTCTCTTGTAGTTTTTCACTTTCAGATTCTGTTCTTTTTTCTTGTGTTGTTGTTTTGTCCTCTGACTGGATATTGTCTCCTTCATACATCTGCCTGCCTACCTGCTGCTCTACCTCCTCCTCCTCTTCCCCCATCCAACATTCACATTTATTTAAAACCTTATTACAATCCGGGCACTTCACAGCAGTGCAAAACTTTGCAAAGTGCCCCCTTTCCTCGCACTTATAGCACCTAAAATCAGGACAGTCTTTTACCACATGATCTGGGCTCATGCACAGCCTGCACGTTTTCACCTGATGACTGTGCATCACCCTAAAGTATTGTGGACCTTCTGCTGTCTCTATTCTTGTGCTGTACGGGAGGGACGCGACTTCTTTGGGGAATCTGGTTTTCACAAACCTCGTCCCATCTTCAATATTTGTGCCCGGATAAAACCTTCTTTTAATTTTTGAAATGGGACAAACTCCCCAATGATCCAATTTGTCTAAAATATCTTTATCAGCAACATAGACAGGCAGATGCATGAAGGAGACAACATAATCACGGTTTTGTAGCCTCTTAACTGCACAGTTTATCCCTTTAATAGTCAATTCGTCCGTTAACTCATCAGCATCTTCCTCTCTTTCAAGTGTTACTTCATATTCCTTGTTGTGTTTTGGTCTTACAGCCAAAATCTTTCCATCCCCAATCCTCTCCGTCACTGCTTTAATTACATCCATTGCTCTCACCTCTGTTGCTTGTCCTATGTCCACTGTTACAGTTGCTTCTTTTAGATAAATCCTTTTCCTTGCTTCCTTCTCCGATTGGTTTGTTTCTCGTTGTCGTCTGTCCAGTCCATTGTCATTTGCCTTCTCAACTCCGTCCGCCATTGCCAGGTCAGTCACCGTAGATCCGTCCATTGCAAAAAAAAACTAAATAAAAAACACTCCTCCCGAACAGCTCACGCTGCTGGGAGGACAAACTAAACAAACAAAAAAAGTTTGGCAAAAATGTATTTAAGACAAAAACAAAAATAAACAAAGAAAATCTGGTGAGCCTCTCTCACCAACTGCAGCCAAACACTTCCTGGAATGTACCACTATCACACATGCACAGGGTGGTATGGCCGTAAGCGAAAGAGGCTGTCAAGCGTTGGCTATTTAAATCAGCTGCCAAATGAAGCACTTCGAAAAGCTTACAGCACCTGGTATTCCCAGGCGGTCTCCCATCCAAGTACTAACCAGGCCCGACCCTGCTTTACTTCCGAGTTCAGATGAGATCGGGCATTTCCAGGGTGGTATGGCCGTAAGCGAAAGAGGCTGTCAAGCGTTGGCTATTTAAATCAGCTGCCAAATGAAGCACTTCGAAAAGCTTACAGCACCTGGTATTCCCAGGCGGTCTCCCATCCAAGTACTAACCAGGCCCGACCCTGCTTTACTTCCGAGTTCAGATGAGATCGGGCATTTCCAGGGTGGTATGGCCGTAAGCGAAAGAGGCTGTCAAGCGTTGGCTATTTAAATCAGCTGCCAAATGAAGCACTTCGAAAAGCTTACAGCACCTGGTATTCCCAGGCGGTCTCCCATCCAAGTACTAACCAGGCCCGACCCTGCTTTACTTCCGAGTTCAGATGAGATCGGGCATTTCCAGGGTGGTATGGCCGTAAGCGAAAGAGGCTGTCAAGCGTTGGCTATTTAAATCAGCTGCCAAATGAAGCACTTCGAAAAGCTTACAGCACCTGGTATTCCCAGGCGGTCTCCCATCCAAGTACTAACCAGGCCCGACCCTGCTTTACTTCCGAGTTCAGATGAGATCGGGCATTTCCAGGGTGGTATGGCCGTAAGCGAAAGAGGCTGTCAAGCGTTGGCTATTTAAATCAGCTGCCAAATGAAGCACTTCGAAAAGTTTACAGCACCTGGTATTCCCAGGCGGTCTCCCATCCAAGTACTAACCAGGCCCGACCCTGCTTTACTTCCGAGTTCAGATGAGATCGGGCATTTCCAGGGTGGTATGGCCGTAAGCGAAAGAGGCTGTCAAGCGTTGGCTATTTAAATCAGCTGCCAAATGAAGCACTTCGAAAAGCTTACAGCACCTGGTATTCCCAGGCGGTCTCCCATCCAAGTACTAACCAGGCCCGACCCTGCTTTACTTCCGAGTTCAGATGAGATCGGGCATTTCCAGGGTGGTATGGCCGTAAGCGAAAGAGGCTGTCAAGCGTTGGCTATTTAAATCAGCTGCCAAATGAAGCACTTCGAAAAGCTTACAGCACCTGGTATTCCCAGGCGGTCTCCCATCCAAGTACTAACCAGGCCCGACCCTGCTTTACTTCCGAGTTCAGATGAGATCGGGCATTTCCAGGGTGGTATGGCCGTAACGAAAAGAGGCTGTCAAGCGTTGGCTATTTAAATCAGCTGCCAAATGAAGCACTTCGAAAAGCTTACAGCACCTGGTATTCCCAGGCGGTCTCCCATCCAAGTACTAACCAGGCCCGACCCTGCTTTACTTCCGAGTTCAGATGAGATCGGGCATTTCCAGGGTGGTATGGCCGTAAGCGAAAGAGGCTGTCAAGCGTTGGCTATTTAAATCAGCTGCCAAATGAAGCACTTCGAAAAGCTTCCAGCACCTGGTATTCCCAGGCGGTCTCCCATCCAAGTACTAACCAGGCCCGACCCTGCTTTACTTCCGAGTTCAGATGAGATCGGGCATTTCCAGGGTGGTATGGCCGTAAGCGAAAGAGGCTGTCAAGCGTTGGCTATTTAAATCAGCTGCCAAATGAAGCACTTCGAAAAGCTTACAGCACCTGGTATTCCCAGGCGGTCTCCCATCCAAGTACTAACCAGGCCCGACCCTGCTTTACTTCCGAGTTCAGATGAGATCGGGCATTTCCAGGGTGGTATGGCCGTAAGCGAAAGAGGCTGTCAAGCGTTGGCTATTTAAATCAGCTGCCAAATGAAGCACTTCGAAAAGCTTACAGCACCTGGTATTCTCAGGCGGTCTCCCATCCAAGTACTAACCAGGCCCGACCCTGCTTTACTTCCGAGTTCAGATGAGATCGGGCATTTCCAGGGTGGTATGGCCGTAAGCGAAAGAGGCTGTCAAGCGTTGGCTATTTAAATCAGCTGCCAAATGAAGCACTTCGAAAAGCTTACAGCACCTGGTATTCTCAGGCGGTCTCCCATCCAAGTACTAACCAGGCCCGACCCTGCTTTACTTCCGAGTTCAGATGAGATCGGGCATTTCCAGGGTGGTATGGCCGTAAGCGAAAGAGGCTGTCAAGCGTTGGCTATTTAAATCAGCTGCCAAATGAAGCACTTCGAAAAGCTTACAGCACCTGGTATTCCCAGGCGGTCTCCCATCCAAGTACTAACCAGGCCCGACCCTGCTTTACTTCCGAGTTCAGATGAGATCGGGCATTTCCAGGGTGGTATGGCCGTAAGCGAAAGAGGCTGTCAAGCGTTGGCTATTTAAATCAGCTGCCAAATGAAGCACTTCGAAAAGCTTACAGCACCTGGTATTCCCAGGCGGTCTCCCATCCAAGTACTAACCAGGCCCGACCCTGCTTTACTTCCGAGTTCAGATGAGATCGGGCATTTCCAGGGTGGTATGGCCGTAAGCGAAAGAGGCTGTCAAGCGTTGGCTATTTAAATCAGCTGCCAAATGAAGCACTTCGAAAAGCTTACAGCACCTGGTATTCCCAGGCGGTCTCCCATGCAAGTACTAACCAGGCCCGACCCTGCTTTACTTCCGAGTTCAGATGAGATCGGGCATTTCCAGGGTGGTATGGCCGTAAGCGAAAGAGGCTGTCAAGCGTTGGCTATTTAAATCAGCTGCCAAATGAAGCACTTCGAAAAGCTTACCGCACCTGGTATTCCCAGGCGGTCTCCCATCCAAGTACTAACCAGGCCCGACCCTGCTTTACTTCCGAGTTCAGATGAGATCGGGCATTTCCAGGGTGGTATGGCCGTAAGCGAAAGAGGCTGTCAAGCGTTGGCTATTTAAATCAGCTGCCAAATGAAGCACTTCGAGAAGCTTACAGCACCTGGTATTCCCAGGCGGTCTCCCATCCAAGTACTAACCAGGCCCGACCCTGCTTTACTTCCGAGTTCAGATGAGATCGGGCATTTCCAGGGTGGTATGGCCGTAAGCGAAAGAGGCTGTCAAGCGTTGGCTATTTAAATCAGCTGCCAAATGAAGCACTTCGAAAAGCTTACAGCACCTGGTATTCCCAGGCGGTCTCCCATCCAAGTACTAACCAGGCCCGACCCTGCTTTACTTCCGAGTTCAGATGAGATCGGGCATTTCCAGGGTGGTATGGCCGTAAGCGAAAGAGGCTGTCAAGCGTTGGCTATTTAAATCAGCTGCCAAATGAAGCACTTCGAAAAGCTTACAGCACCTGGTATTCCCAGGCGGTCTCCCATCCAAGTACTAACCAGGCCCGACCCTGCTTTACTTCCGAGTTCAGATGAGATCGGGCATTTCCAGGGTGGTATGGCCGTAAGCGAAAGAGGCTGTCAAGCGTTGGCTATTTAAATCAGCTGCCAAATGAAGCACTTCGAAAAGCTTACAGCACCTGGTATTCCCAGGCGGTCTCCCATCCAAGTACTAACCAGGCCCGACCCTGCTTTACTTCCGAGTTCAGATGAGATCGGGCATTTCCAGGGTGGTATGGCCGTAAGCGAAAGAGGCTGTCAAGCGTTGGCTATTTAAATCAGCTGCCAAATGAAGCACTTCGAAAAGCTTACAGCACCTGGTATTCCCAGGCGGTCTCCCATCCAAGTACTAACCAGGCCCGACCCTGCTTTACTTCCGAGTTCAGATGAGATCGGGCATTTCCAGGGTGGTATGGCCGTAAGCGAAAGAGGCTGTCAAGCGTTGGCTATTTAAATCAGCTGCCAAATGAAGCACTTCGAAAAGCTTACAGCACCTGGTATTCCCAGGCGGTCTCCCATCCAAGTACTAACCAGGCCCGACCCTGCTTTACTTCCGAGTTCAGATGAGATCGGGCATTTCCAGGGTGGTATGGCCGTAAGCGAAAGAGGCTGTCAAGCGTTGGCTATTTAAATCAGCTGCCAAATGAAGCACTTCGAAAAGCTTACAGCACCTGGTATTCCCAGGCGGTCTCCCATCCAAGTACTAACCAGACCCGACCCTGCTTTACTTCCGAGTTCAGATGAGATCGGGCATTTCCAGGGTGGTATGGCCGTAAGCGAAAGAGGCTGTCAAGCGTTGGCTATTTAAATCAGCTGCCAAATGAAGCACTTCGAAAAGCTTACAGCACCTGGTATTCCCAGGCGGTCTCCCATCCAAGTACTAACCAGGCCCGACCCTGCTTTACTTCCGAGTTCAGATGAGATCGGGCATTTCCAGGGTGGTATGGCCGTAAGCGAAAGAGGCTGTCAAGCGTTGGCTATTTAAATCAGCTGCCAAATGAAGCACTTCGAAAAGCTTACAGCACCTGGTATTCCCAGGCGGTCTCCCATCCAAGTACTAACCAGGCCCGACCCTGCTTTACTTCCGAGTTCAGATGAGATCGGGCATTTCCAGGGTGGTATGGCCGTAAGCGAAAGAGGCTGTCAAGCGTTGGCTATTTAAATCAGCTGCCAAATGAAGCACTTCGAAAAGCTTACCGCACCTGGTATTCCCAGGCGGTCTCCCATCCAAGTACTAACCAGGCCCGACCCTGCTTTACTTCCGAGTTCAGATGAGATCGGGCATTTCCAGGGTGGTATGGCCGTAAGCGAAAGAGGCTGTCAAGCGTTGGCTATTTAAATCAGCTGCCAAATGAAGCACTTCGAAAAGCTTACAGCACCTGGTATTCCCAGGCGGTCTCCCATCCAAGTGCTAACCAGGCCCGACCCTGCTTTACTTCCGAGTTCAGATGAGATCGGGCATTTCCAGGGTGGTATGGCCGTAAGCGAAAGAGGCTGTCAAGCGTTGGCTATTTAAATCAGCTGCCAAATGAAGCATTTCGAAAAGCTTACAGCACCTGGTATTCCCAGGCGGTCTCCCATCCAAGTACTAACCAGGCCCGACCCTGCTTTACTTCCGAGTTCAGATGAGATCGGGCATTTCCAGGGTGGTATGGCCGTAAGCGAAAGAGGCTGTCAAGCGTTGGCTATTTAAATCAGCTGCCAAATGAAGCACTTCGAAAAGCTTACAGCACCTGGTATTCCCAGGCGGTCTCCCATCCAAGTACTAACCAGGCCCGACCCTGCTTTACTTCCGAGTTCAGATGAGATCGGGCATTTCCAGGGTGGTATGGCCGTAAGCGAAAGAGGCTGTCAAGCGTTGGCTATTTAAATCAGCTGCCAAATGAAGCACTTCGAAAAGCTTACAGCACCTGGTATTCCCAGGCGGTCTCCCATCCAAGTGCTAACCAGGCCCGACCCTGCTTTACTTCCGAGTTCAGATGAGATCGGGCATTTCCAGGGTGGTATGGCCGTAAGCGAAAGAGGCTGTCAAGCGTTGGCTATTTAAATCAGCTGCCAAATGAAGCATTTCGAAAAGCTTACAGCACCTGGTATTCCCAGGCGGTCTCCCATCCAAGTACTAACCAGGCCCGACCCTGCTTTACTTCCGAGTTCAGATGAGAACTGGCATTTCTTTTTTTTTTTTTTTTTTTTTTTTTATTAAAAATTAATCACATTACATTAACATTTAAATACTTCAAGAAATTTCACAAAACAATTACATTAAAATCAACATTCTTCATAACAAAACATCCTCTTTGGGCATTTTCCACTTTAAACCATTTAAAACATTATACACTTCATCATTAAACACATCATAAAAGCTTGGTAACATATCTTCTCCTTTAAAATACCAGTACAGTCTTTCAATTTATCTTTCCATTTTTCGTTTTAGTACATTCCACACATTTAAAACAACTCTTTCCTGTTTTGCTACATTTCTTCTTTCCCACACACACTTTTTAATCATCATTATAAGAAGATTTACAAACTTTTTGTTTTTGTTTTGCATATTCCATCCGAACATCACAAGAGTATTCCATTCCAATTGTTCTTCATCCCAATCTTTCAATAAATCTTTTAGCATTTTTTGGCATTTCATGTAAAAACATTCTAATTCTTTACAGTATAAAAACAGGTGTAAAATTCCTTCATCTTCTTGAAAACAAACCTTACATGTTGCATTTTGTTCTATATGTATCTTTGTTAAAATGCACTCAGTAAAAATTGCCTTGTGTCTTATAAAATATTCAAAACATTCCAATCTTGTTTCTATTATTTTCCCTCTCATGTTTTTCCATATATTTTCCTTTTTTACACTATTCAATCTTTGTACCCAAAAGTTATTTGCTATTGGTTCTTGAAATACACTATCTCTAAAATACACATAAAAGTCTTTCAGTAAACAATCTTTAAAATCACAAAGCTTTCCTTTTAAATTGACATGTATGATTTTTTCATTCCCACCTTCTTCCATATTTTCTATTCTTGTAATCCATTCTTTTGGTATGGCACTTTTGACCGTTTCAAGTTTATTTTCTATTTCCTTTACACTGTATTCCTCTTTAGCTTCTTCCATTAAGTCTACTATATATTGCTTAGGTAAAAATCCCTTTTTGAATTCATAAAGAACATCCCTTATTCTTAAAATCCCTACATCCATCCATTTTTTAAAAAATAGTTCCTTCCCTTCTTTTAAAATACTTTTATTTAAAAACAAAGGTTGATTTAACAAGTTTTCTCTTGCCTTTACTTGATAAAATACTCCGTCTAAAAATTTCCCCCATGCACTTAAAATTTCTTGATAAAACCCTGGTAACTTTTCCGTCATCCAGTTTTTTGTTTTTAACCAAAGAATGTCTTCTCCTAAGTTAAAATTGCCAACTTTGTTTAAAAAATATTTCATAACTTTTTTCCATTCTGTTGAGTTCTCCTCTTGTAAAAGCTTTTTAACTATTTTGATTCTAAGACAATTCTTCCTTTGTTTAATATCCATCAATCCTATCCCTCCTTCTTCTGTTGCTCCTATTATTGTATTGTACGCAATTCTTGGGGGTTTCCCCTCCCATAAAAAATCTTGAACACACTTTTTCAATCTCCCTTCTATCCAACATGGCATTTCTGTTATATATAATTTATACCATAGCTTTGATGTCATTAAAACATTTAATATTAAGGCTTTCCCCTTTAAGCAAAGTTCTCTTATCCTCCAAAAATTTAATCTTGATTCTATTCCTCTTATTAGATCATCCCACATCTTTTCTGTTGCTTTTCTTTCATTTTTACCAATTAAAATTCCTAAAATTTTCCGTTCTTCTACTTCTCTAAACTGGAAACAATCTGTTAAAATATCTGCTTTACCAAACCTCATATATTGTGTTTTATTTTCATTTATTTTGCTTCCTGTTCCCTTACAAAACTCCTGTACTTTTTTCATGGCTTCTTTTACACTCTTTTTCTCCTTCACTATTATTGTTGTATCATCAGCATACTGGTATATTTTTCCTTCATCCTCCTCTTCTTCTATTTTTATTCCTTTAATTTTAGTTTCTTGTTTTATTGCTAACCCTAAAGGTTCTGCGATTAGGGAATATAATAGTGCTGAAAGAGGACATCCTTGTCTAATTGATCTTGTAATTTTAAAGCAATCTGTTAAAAAACCATTACATTTTACTTTTGTTAAAGCCCCTTTATATAAAATTTTAATCCAATTAATAAAATTCTCTCCAAATCCAAATGTTTTGAGTACATCAAATAAATAAGTATGTTCTACTCTGTCAAAAGCCTTTTCAAAATCTACACTAATTAAAAAACCATTCATCTTCTTTTCTTGTAAATAATCTATTGTGCTTTTAATACTCATTGTTACATCTGCAATATCTCTCCCTTTTATTGCATATGCTTGGTTTGATTTAATTAATTTAGGCATTACTTCCTTTAATCTATTCGCTAAAACTTTTGCTAAAATCTTTAAATCTGTATTCAACATTGTTATTGGTCTATAATTTTGTAATTCAGTTTTTGCTCCTTTTCTTTTATATATTAACTTCATTAATCCCATCCCCATTCTTTCATTCATCTCTTTACATTTAAAAATGTCTTTAAAAACTTCTTTAAGTATTCCTTTTAAAATATCTTTAAAAACAATATAAAATTCATTTCCTATTCCATCTATACCTGGACTTTTCTTTTTATTTAGTTGATTTATTGCAATTTCAATCTCTTCTTCATCTATTTCTCTGTCACATTCTTTGTTGTCATCTTTTTCTAATTTTACTTTTATATAATTTAGAATCTTCCTTTCTTTTTCTTCATCAATACCTTTTGCTTCAAAAAGATCTTCATAAAAATGTTTGATTTCTTCTAGTATTTCTATGTTTCCTTTCACAATTTTTCCATTTCTCCCTTTAATTTCCTTTAGTATTCCTGCTTTACCTCTTTGCTTCTCTAAATCAAAAAAGAATTTCGTGCATTTTTCCCCTTCTACTGTGTATTTAGATCTGCTCCTCAACATTGCCCCCTTATATTTGTCTTCTTCTAAATCTCGTAATTTTTGCTCTATTTCTTTGATTTTTTCAATATCTTTATTTTCTTTGTTTAATTCTTTTTCTAAGGATTTTTTAACTTCTTTTTCTGTATACTTTTTACATCTTTGTAGTACTGCGCAATATTTGATTGTGTATTTTCTTATTTGGTATTTTGTGTTTTCCCACCATATCCTTTTATCTTCATCATACATTCTATTTTCTTTTTCTTTCTCTATTATTTCTTTGACTTTTTGAACATAATCTTCATTTTTTAAAATGGTTGTGTTTAAAATCCAAGTTCCTGGTCCTTTTTGTATGTTATCTACATTCACTTTAAAATGCAAGAGCTTATGATCACTAAAACTGTTCTCTTCATACTGTATGTTTTCTATAAAATTCTCAATATTCCTAGTACATAATATAAAATCTATTCTTGTTTGACATATAAAATCTCCAACTATTTGTCTCCTTGAAAACTCTCTTTTTTCTTTGTTATTTTCCCTCCATATGTCTATTAAATTATTTTCTTTTATTAGCTCCTTTAGTTCTTTCCTTGCTGTGTCAGATTTAAAAACCATTCCATCTGCCATGTCTTGTTTATTAAAAACTGTATTAAAATCTCCTACCATTATTATTTTTTTATGTCTCTCAATTACCTTATTTAAAATCTTAAAAAACTCTTTTTTATCTTTCTCTTCCGTAGGTGCATGTATATTGGCTATAATCATTTCTTGTCCTTCATAGTTTACTTCTATCACTAAACACTTTCCATTATTGTTTTTATACACGATTTTTTTAATATTAAAAACATCTTTTTTTAATAAAAATGCCACCCCTCTTCCAGATTTGCCATCACCATTGTTATATAAGATATCCCCCTCCCACTTCTTTTTAAAATCTTCCATTACATAATCTTTCCAGTTTGTTTCTTGTAATACTATCATGTCCTTATTTTTAAATTTTTCTCTTATTTTCTCGAATTTCCCTTTTTCCATCATACCTCTTGCATTAAAAGATACACATTTTAAAACCATTAAAAGAAATAAAGATAAAATTAAAAACCTAAAAATCATTATTACTCATCATCTCCCTCCATTTCCTTTAACACTTCATATCTGTTCATGTTTTTCATTCTTGTAGTCAATTTTCTCTTTGTACTTTCTAGATTAGGTTTAATCTTTAATGTCTATCTTCGAATTGTTCTTCTCTCCTCTCTGTCCATTTTAATTTCTTCTTCTCTTCCAATTTCATTACTTTTTTCTTCATTTCTTTGTCCAGTCTTCACCTCATTGTCTCCACACATCTGAGAATTGTCCATTGTTTCCATTTCTATGTTTTCATTATCCTCTTCTTCTCTTTTTTCCTTTTCTTTGAAAAGCGTTTGCCTCTCCCTTTCTTCCAATATCAGTCTTTCATTTGCTTCATTTTGCATTTTTCCTCTCTCTTCTTCATGTCTTTCTTCACAAAAAATGTCATCTTCATTATTCCTCTCATGCATTTTCTTATCCTCTTGAATTTCTTTTCCATTTTGTTTCTCTTTCGGTAAGTCTTTTGGTTGTAAAACTCCAGCTTGTTCTTCTCCTTCATTTTGTTCTACATTGTTTACTTTATGCACTTGCCTGCTTATCTGGTTTCTTTCTTCTCCTTCCTCTGCCTCCATCCAACATTCACATTTTGCTAAAATTTGGAGGCATTCCGGGCATTTAATTGCATCACAGTTTCTTGCAAAATGTCCTCTTTCTTCGCACTTAAAGCACCTAAAGTCTGGGCAGTCCTTCATCACATGCTCCGGGCTCATACACAGCCTACAAGTCTTAACTTGGTGGCTGTGCATCACCCGGAAATATTGTGGTCCTTCTGCCGTTTCAAACTTCGTGCTATATGGAAGCGAAGCCACCTCCTTGGGAAACCGTGTCTTAATGAACCTTGTCCCATCCTCAATCTCAGTGCCCGGATATGTCCTCCTTTTATTTTTTGATAAGGGGCTAACACCCCATCCATCCAATTTTTCTAATATTACACTATCCTCCAGATAAACAGGCAAGTGCATAAAGGAGACAACATAGTCTCTGTTTTGTAACATTTTAACTTCACAGTTCTCTTCATTTATTGTTAGTCCATCAATCAGTTTGTCACAAGTTTCTTCCTCTTCTAAAGTTATTTCATATTCTTTGTCCTTTCTCGGTCTTATTGCCAAAATTCTCCCATGTCTACATTTTTCTGTTAACGCCTTAATAATGTCTGAAACTCTCACCTCTTTTACTTTGTCCACGTTTAGTATTACAGTTGCTTCCTTCAAGTACTTCTTTCCTCTCCTTTCATGTTGTCTTTCCTGTTGCTGATTTTCTTGTCATTCCATGTTAGCCATGTTTGTTTCTCCTCCTCGTGCTGTGTTGTTTCCCATCTGTTTTCCCTCTCGTACTCCCGTGTCGTCTCCTCTTTGCTTTTCACCATCCATCTCTGTGTTATTTTCTCCTCTTGTTTTGCCCGAAAGTCCAGTGAATTTGTCCTTTGTGCTTTCCATTGTCCCAAAAAAATCCAAGCAAAAAAGGTGAATAACCACCTTCCAGCTAGCACATGTGCTGCTGTCAGGTGGTTTAAACTCCAAAAATAAAAAATAATAACTCCTTAAACTATATTAAACACCCAAAAAAATAAAAAAATAAAACAACAAAAGAAAGGGAGAGCCTTTCTCTCCCGTCTGCAGCCTTTCACTTCCTGTTTTCACACTAACTCCCTGTAGCGCACTCAAGGTGGTGTAGCCGTAAGCAATGACAGCTGTCAAGTGTTGGCTATTGAAACTAGGCGCAGCCCCAGGAGGCGAGCACAGCTTAGCTGCCTGCTGCGCCAATGAGCTGGACAGCCGGAGCTGGGCAAGCTGTGAAACGCCAGATTCCATGTCACGGTACTGCGGTGTGGCTCCCAGGAGACAGCTCCTGCCAAGTTCGCATGTCAGGATGGCCGAGCAGTCTAAGGCGCTGCGTTCAGGTTGCAGTCTCCCCTGGAGGCGTGGGTTCGAAACCCACTTCTGACAAACTGAACCTGTGGCAGTGCGTTCAGGCTGAAGTCTTTAACTCTCTGCCCCCATGTCCGAATGATACAGTAACACTGACAAGGTGCCGTATCACGCGGGCTTTAATGCAAGTGCACCGAAAGGGGATCAAAAGAATTGTTCTGGGATGGTGTTGGTTTGCAGATGCATTTTTTCGTCAAATCCTCGTACAACGTCAAATCATGACATTTGACAGATCCACGCCCTAGTATCGTGGATCATCCAGGGAGCAGAGAACCGATTGAGAATGTGCGTAAAAGCAAATCTGAATGTTTCCGCCCAGTTTCTAACAGGAGACCCTCCGCTTGTAAAGCCATCGTGATAACCACAGGAGCCTCCGGTTAGGGTGAGAGCACTGTCTTGTGGTGCCATCGCAGAGAGACTGAAAGTCACTTTCCACAATGTTTTCATTCAATGTTCTACGCTGGTGGAATCACCTTCCCAATCCCACTCGGATTAGGGATACACTGGTATCCTTCAAACGACAGCTAACACCCATCTCTTCAGAGCACACCCGAACCCAAGGGGAATATCCCTCTCCCTAAAGAAAACGAAACTCCTACTCCAGCACTAAATTCTCTGAGCACAAACAAATTACTTGGGATAAATAGCCCTTTTTCGTATGCATTGCCTCGTCTTGTTGAATACCTCCACTATTGTATGTCGCTTTGGACAAAAGTGTCCGCTAATTGTATGCTTCCGCCCAGTTTCGAACAGGAGACCTTTAGTGTGTAATGCAAACATGATAAACACTACACTACGAAAACCAATAGGCTAGTGCTGCTTCAAGTATTTATAGTCTTTTTTTTTATAGGGCTGTCTTGTACGGTCTGCACCGTGGAGGGCCAGCAAACGCACTGGCCACCTGCTCATGCACAACACAAAGCTAAAAGAAATCAGATTCTACGCAAGTTTGCGACACCGCGAGGGGAGGTAAACACTGAGATGAATACAAACTTCTAGCCTCACACCGCTCTGCAGAAAGAATGTTTTCAGTGAACGTCAGTACTCAACAGAAGCATGATTTGACAATTGTCATAAAAGCCAGAGGTTGTTTCCGCCCAGTTTCGAACTGGGGACCTTTCGCGTGTGAGGCGAACGTGATAACCACTACACTACGGAAACCTTCAGGCAGAACAAGCAGATAACCCATTTTGATTGGGTGCCTGTTGACGATCATTGCTGGGGGCGCAGTGGATGCTATTATTTTCTCGCCAAAAGAAGAGCACTGTTTCTGCTCAGTTTCGAACCGAGGACCTTTCGCGTGTAAGGCGAACAAGATGACCACTACACTACAGAAACCCCACAAACGCTTTCGCCAGCGAAGTTAGGCCTGCAAGGATAAAACAAGGTGTACGCGTTTGTCAATCAAGAGGACAAAGCCAACTCAGTGTGACAAGCTCCCTGCAGGTATTAGGGCCAATTTACAATCCGGGCACAACACAGCTGTACAGGTCCTTGCGAAATATCCCCTTTCGTCACATTTGAAGCACCTGAATTCTGGGCATTCCTTCATCACATTTTCTGAGCTCATGCATAGTCGACAGGTTTTTACCTGATTGGTGTGCATGACTCTAAAGTGCTGTGGCCCTTCCGCCGTCTCGATTTTGGTGCTGTATGGTAAGGAGACCATCTCTTCTGGAAATCTGTTTTTTACAAACCTTGTTCCATCTTCTATGTTTGTGCCAGGATACAATCTTCTTTTAATTTTAGATATGGGGAAAACTCCCCATCCCTCTAGCTTGCTTAAAATTTCTTCATTTGCTAGGTAAACAGGCAGATTCTTGAACGAAACAACATAGTCTCTGTTTTGTAACCTCGTACTTCAGATTTCACTCCTTGAATTGTCAATCCATTGTCTATTAAAATTTCGGTGTCATCTTCAGTCTCCACTGTTACTTCCTCCTCCCTTGTTTGTTTGGGTCTCAACGCCAGAATTCTTCCTTCTCCATTCAGCTTCGTGACGGATTTGATTATATCAAATCTTCTTGCATCTTTTACATTTTCTACTTCTACAGTTACTGTTGCTTCCTTTGTGCATACTCTTCTTTGTATCTCTTGCTTATCCTTACCTTTTTCACCTCTTCGTTGGCCGGGCTCTTCATTTAATTTATCTCTTTGTCTGTTGTCAAGTCCATTTTCTTTATCTCTTCGTCTATTATCCAGCCTATTTTCTTTATCCTTTCGTGCAAGTCCCTCCATTTCCATGTCGTTGCCGGGGAATCTGTCCATGATTAAAAATAAAACACTACATAACCACCCTTCAGTCAGCAAAATGCTGCTGTTAGGTGGTTTTTAAAGACAAAAACAAAACAAACAAACAAAAACACTCAAGGTCAATAAACAAAAAGGTAGACAAACAAAATGGGGAGAGCCTTTCTCTCCTTACTGCTGCCAACTCACTTAGGGCCTGTTTGCTCTATAGCGCCTTCAGGGTGGTGTGGCCGTAAGCATTGACAGCTGTCAAGTGTTGGCTATTGAAACTAGGCGCAGCCCCAGGAGGCGAGCACAGCTTAGCTGCCTGCTGCGCCAATGAGCTGGACAGCCGGAGCTGGGCAAGCTGTGAAACGCCAGATTCCATGTCACGGTACTGCGGTGTGGCTGCCAGGAGACAGCTCCTGCCAAGTTCGCATGTCAGGATGGCCGAGCGGTCTAAGGCGCTGCGTTCAGGTCGCAGTCTCCCCTGAACCTGCGGCAGTGCGTTCAGGATTAAGTCTTTAACTCTCTGCCCCCATGTCCGAATGATACAGTAACACTGACAAGGCGCCGCATCACGCGGGCTTTAATGCAAGTGCACCGAAAGGGGATAAAAAGAATTGTTCTGGGATGGCGTTGGTTTGCAGAGGCATTTTTTCGTCAAATCCTCGTACAACGTCAAATCATGACATTTGACAGATCCACGCCCTAGTATCGTGGATCATCCAGGGAGCAGAGAGCCGATTGAGAATGTGCGTAAAAGCAAATCTGAATGTTTCCGCCCAGTTTCTAACAGGAGACCCTCCGCTTGTAAAGCCATCGTGATAACCACAGGAGCCTCCGGTTAGGGTGAGAGCACTGTCTTGTGGTGCCATCGCAGAGAGACTGAAAGTCACTTTCCACAATGTTTTCATTCAATGTTCTACGCTGGTGGAATCACCTTCCCATTCCCACTCGGATTAGGGATACACTGGTATCCTTCAAACGACAGCTAACACCCATCTCTTCAGAGTACACCCGAACCCAAGGGGAATATCCCTCTCCCTAAAGAAAACGAAACTCCTACTCCAGCACTAAATTCTCTGAGCACAAACAAATTACTTGGGATAAATAGCCCTTTTTCGTATGCATTGCCTCGTCTTGTTGAATACCTCCACTATTGTATGTCGCTTTGGACAAAAGTGTCCGCTAATTGTATGCTTCCGCCCAGTTTCGAACAGGAGACCTTTAGTGTGTAATGCAAACATGATAAACACTACACTACGAAAACCAATAGGCTAGTGCTGCTTCAAGTATTTATAGTCTTTTTTTTTATAGGGCTGTCTTGTACGGTCTGCACCGTGGAGGGCCAGCAAACGCACTGGCCACCTGCTCATGCACAACACAAAGCTAAAAGAAATCAGATTCTACGCAAGTTTGCGTCACCGCGAGGGGAGGTAAACACTGAGATGAATTCAAACTTCTAGCCTCACACCGCTCTGCAGAAAGAATGTTTTCAGTGAACGTCAGTACTCAACAGAAGCATGATTTGACAATTGTCATAAAAGCCAGAGGTTGTTTCCACCCAGTTTCGAACTGGGGACCTTTCGCGTGTGAGGCGAACGTGATAACCACTTCACTACGGAAACCTTCAGGCAGAACAAGCAGATAACCCATTTTGATTGGGTGCCTGTTGACGATCATTGCTGGGGGCGCAGTGGATGCTATTATTTTCTCGCTAAAAGAAGAGCACTGTTTCTGCTCGGTTTCGAACCGAGGACCTTTCGCGTGTAAGGCGAACGTGATGACCACTACACTACAGAAACCCCACAAACGCTTTCGCCAACGAAGTTAGGCCTGCAAGGATAAAACAAGGTGTACGCGTTTGTCAATCAAGAGGACAAAGCCAACTCAACGTGACAAGCTCCCTGCAGGTATTAGGGCCAATTTACAATCCGGGCCCAACACAGCTGTACAGGTCCTTGCGAAATGTCCCCTTTCGTCACATTTGAAGCACCTGAATTCTGGGCAATCCTTCATCACATTTTCTGAGCTCATGCATAGTCGACAGGTTTTTACCTGATTGGTGTGCATGACTCTAAAGTGCTGTGGCCCTTCCGCCGTCTCGATTTTGGTGCTGTATGGTAAGGAGACCATCTCTTCTGGAAATCTGTTTTTTACAAACCTTGTTCCATCTTCTATGTTTGTGCCAGGATACAATCTTCTTTTAATTTTAGATATGGGGAAAACTCCCCATCCCTCTAGCTTGCTTAAAATTTCTTCATCAGCTAGGTAAACAGGCAGATGCTTGAACGAAACAACATAGTCTCTGTTTTGTAACCTCCGTACTTCAGATTTCACTCCTTGAATTGTCAATCCATTGTCTATTAAAATTTCGGTGTCATCTTCAGTCTCCACTGTTACTTCCTCCTCCCTTGTTTGTTTGGGTCTCAACGCCAGAATTCTTCCTTCTCCAATCAGCTCCGTGACTGATTTGATTATATCAAATCTTCTTGCATCTTTTACATTTTCTACTTCTACAGTTACTGTTGCTTCCTTTGTGCATACTCTTCTTTGTATCTCTTGCTTATCCTTACCTTTTTCACCTCTTCGTTGGCCGGGCTCTTCATTTAATTTATCTCTTTGTCTGTTGTCAAGTCCATTTTCTTTATCTCTTCGTCTATTATCCAGCCCATTTTCTTTATCCTTTCGTGCAAGTCCCTCCATTTCCATGTCGTTGCCGGGGAATCTGTCCATGATTAAAAATAAAACACACTACATAACCACCCTTCAGTCAGCAAAATGCTGCTGTTAGGTGGTTTTTAAAGACAAAACAAAACAAACAAAAACACTCAAGGTCAATAAACAAAAAGGTAGACAAACAAAATGGGGAGAGCCTTTCTCTCCTTACTGCTGCCAACTCACTTAGGGCCTGTTTGCTCTATAGCGCCCTCAGGGTGGTGTGGCCGTAAGCAATGACAGCTGTCAAGTGTTGGCTATTGAAACTAGGCGCAGCCCCAGGAGGCGAGCACAGCTTAGCTGCCTGCTGTGCCAATGAGCTGGACAGCCGGAGCTGGGCAAGCTGTGAAACGCCAGATTCCATGTCACGGTACTGCGGCGTGGCTCCCAGGAGACAGCTCCTGCAAAGTTCGCATGTCAGGATGGCCGATCGGTCTAAGATGCTGCGTTCAGGTCGCAGTCTCCCCTGGAGCCGTGGGTTTGAATCCCACTTCTGACAAACTGAACCTGTGGCAGTGTGTTCAGGCTGAAGTCTTTAACTCTCTGCCCCCATGTCCGAATGATACAGTAACACTGACAAGGCGCCGCATCACGCGGGCTTTAATGCAAGTGCACCGAAAGGGGATCAAAAGAATTGTTCTGGGATGGCGTTGATTTTTAAGGTTTACACTACGGAAACCTTCAGGCAGAACAAGCAGATAACCCATTTTGATTGGGTGCCTGTTGACGATCATTGCTGGGGGCGCAGTGGATGCTATTATTTTCTCGCCAAAAGAAGAGCACTGTTTCTGCTCGGTTTCGAACCGAGGACCTTTCGCGTGGAAGGCGAACGTGATGACCACTACACTACAGAAACCCCACAAGCGCTTTCGCCAGCGAAGTTAGGCCTGCAAGGATAAAACAAGGCGTACGCGTTTGTCAATCAAGAGAACAAAGCCAACTCAGCGTGACAAGCTCCCTGCAGGTATTAGGGCCAATTTACAATCCGGGCCCAACACAGCTGTACAGGTCCTTGCGAAATGTCCCCTTTCGTCACATTTGAAGCACCTGAATTCTGGGCATTCCTTCATCACATTTTCTGAGCTCATGCATAGTCGACAGGTTTTTACCTGATTGGTGTGCATGACTCTAAAGTGCTGTGGCGCTTCCGCCGTCTCGATTTTGGTACTGTATGGTAAGGAGACCATCTCTTCCGGAAATCTGTTTTTTACAAACCTTGTTCCATCTTCTATGTTTGTGCCAGGATACAATCTTCTTTTAATTTTAGATATGGGGAAAACTCCCCATCTCTCTAGCTTGCTTAAAATTTCTTCATGTGCTAGGTAAACAGGCAGATGCTTGAACGAAACAACATAGTCTCTGTTTTGTAACCTCCGTACTTCAGATTTCACTCCTTTAATTGTCAATCCATTGTCTATTAAAATTTCGGTGTCATCTTCAGTCTCCATTGTTACTTCTTACTCCCTTTGTTTGTTTGGGTCTCACCGCCAGCATTCTTCCTTCTCCAATCAGCTCCGTGACTGCTTTGGTTATATCAAATCTTCTTGCATCTTTTACATTTTCTACTTCTACAGTTACTGTTGCTTCCTTTGTGCATACTCTTCTTTGTACCTCTTGCTTATCCTTACCTTTCTCACCTCTTCGTTGGCCGGGCTCTTCATTTTATTTATCTCTTTGTCTGTTGTCAAGTCCATTTTCTTTCCCTCTCCGTCTATTATCCAGCCCATTTTCTTTATCCTTTCTTGCAAGTCCCTCCATGTCCATGTCGTTGCCGGGGAATCTGTCCATGATTAAAAATAAAACACACTACATAACCACCCTTCAGTCAGCAAAATGCTGCTGTTAGGTGGTTTTTAAAGACAAAAAGAAAACAAACAAACAAAAACACTCAAGGTCAATAAACAAAAAGGTAGACAAACAAAATGGGGAGAGCCTTTCTCTCCTTACTGCTGCCAACTCACTTCCTGTTTGCTCTATAGCCCCCTCAGGGTGGTGTGGCCGTAAGCAATGACAGCTGTCAAGTGTTGGCTATTTAAAGTAGGCGCAGCCCCAGGAGGCGAGCACAGATTAGCTGCCTGCAGCGCCAATGAGCTGGACAGCCGGAGCTGGGCAAGCTGTGAAGCACCAGATTCAATGTCACGGTACTGCGGTGTGGCTCCCAGGAGACAGCCCCTGCCAAGCTTGCATGTCAGGATGGCCGAGCGGTCTAAGGCGCTGGGTTCAGGTCGCAGTCTCCCCTGGAGGTGTGGGTTCGAATCCCACTTCTGACAAACCGAGCCTGCGGCAGTGCGCTCAGGCTGAATTCTTTAACTCTCTGCCCCCATGTCCGAATGATACAGTAACACTGACAAAGTGCCGCATCACGCGGGCTTTAATGCAAGTGCACTGAAAGGGGATCAAAAGAATTGTCCTGGGATGGTGTTGCTTTTTAAGGTTTGCAGGGCATTTTTTTCGTCAAATCCTCGTACAACGTCAAGTCATGACATTTGACAGATCCATGCCCTTGTATCGTGGATCATCCAGTGAGCAGAGAGCCAATTGAGAATGTGCGTAAAAGCAAATCTGAATGTTTCCGCCCAGTTGCTAACAGGAGACCCTCCGCTTGTAAAGCCATCGTGATAACCACAGGAGCCTCCGGTTAGGGTGAGAGCACTGTCTTGTGGTGCCAGCGCAGAGAGACGGAAAGTCACTTTCCACAATGTTTTCATTCAATGTTCTACGCTGGTGGAATCACCTTCCCATTCCAACTCGGATTACGGATACACCGGTGTCCTTCAAACGACAGCTAACACCCATCTCTTCAGAGTACACCCGAACCCCGGTGAATATCCCTCTCTCTAAAGAAAACGAAACTCCTACTCCAGCACTTAATTCTCTGAGCACAAACAAATTACTTGGAATAAATAGCCCTTTTTCGTATGCATTGCCTCGTCTTGTTGAATACCTCCACTATTGTATGTCGCTTTGGACAAAAGTGTCCGCTAATTGTATGCTTCCGCCCAGTTTCGAACAGGAGACCTTTAGCGTGTAATGCAAACATGATAAACACTACACTACGGAAACCAATAGGCCAGTGCTGCTTCAAGTATTTATAGTCTTTTTTTATAGAGCTGTCTTGTACAGTCTGCACCGTGAAGGGCCAGTAAACGCACTGGCCACCTGCTCATGCACAACACAAAGCTAAAAGAAATCAGATTCTACGCAAGTTTGCGACACCGCGAGGGGCGGTAAACACTGAGCTGAATTCAAACTTCTAGCCTCACACCGCTCTGCAGAAAGAATGTTTTCAGTGAACGTCAGTACTCAACAGAAGCCTGATTTGACAATTGTCATAAAAGCCAGAGGTTGTTTCCGCCCAGTTTTGAACTGGGGACCTTTCGCGTGTGAGGCGAACGTGATAACCACTACACTACAGAAACCTTCAGGCAGATCGAGCTGATAACCCTTTTTGATTGGGTGCCTGTCGACGATCACTGCTGGTGCGGCAGTGGATGCTATAATTTTCTCGCCAAAAGAAGAGCACTGCTTCTGCTCGGTTTCGAACCGAGGACCTTTCGCGTGTTAGGCGAACGTGATGACCACTACACTACAGAAACCCCACAAGTGCTTTCACCAGCGAAGTTAGGCCTGCAAGGATAAAACAAGGCGTACGCGTTGGTCAATCGAGCGGACAAAGCCAACTCGGCGTGACAAGCTCCCTGCAGGTATTAGGGCCAATTTACAATCCGGGCCCGACACAGCTGTACAGGTCCTTGCGAAATGTCCCCTTTCGTCACATTTGAAGCACCTGAATTCTGGGCGTTCCTTCATCACATTTTCTGAGCTCATGCATAGTCGACAGGTTTTTACCTGATTGGTGTGCATGACTCTAAAGTGCTGTGGCCCTTCCGCCGTCTCGATTTTGGTGCTGTATGGTAAGGAGACCATCTCTTCTGGAAATCTGTTTTTTACAAACCTTGTTCCATCTTCTATGTTTGTGCCAGGATACAATCTTCTCTTAATGGTAACACTTTATTTTGATGGTCCCCCTTTAGATAGTCTGTTGACCATAAGTTACTTTTCAAGTTCTTATCTGTTTACTCTCATCTGGGTAGTATCTTTAGATTGTCTTTTAAATGTTCTTAGGCAATCATTACAATTTTTACAACACGTAAACATTTATTAAACTTTTAGTAAGTTGTGTTACCAAAATAAGTTCTAGATGGTCAACAATCTATCAGTAGATATGCAACAAATCCTCAACATTTATTAAACTTTTAATAAGTTACATGCTACCAAATTAGGTTGTAGTGTATTACAGTGTATTAGTAGATATGCAACAAATCTTAAACAAGTTTTCAGAACATTTACCATCAAGATTTTTTTGTTGTCGTCTGCATGTAGTTGTTAATCAGTTTATCAATAGACTTTCAGTAAACATTCAGATGCCTATTAGCAACACAACATAATTTAAAATGAACTTTAAACAAATATAAATTTAGGGTTAGGTAAAAATTTCATACATGCATTTGCAAAAGTCTTCAACTAACTATTCGTTGAATTTAACCCAACTTTCAGTAGACAGTTAGTGTAGTTTAAGTTACATTTATCTGCTCATCTGTTGTCACACTAGGCCCATCAAAATGAAGTGAAAAATTAAGAAATGCTGTTGAATGACTGTAAGGAGCCAACATCACAGACAGCATGGTTACTATTCTGTAAATGTTCAGCAGATAGTCAACTTACAGGTAGTAGCAACACTGATGCAAATATTTGAAGACACACAACAGCACCACACATACAAGAACATAAAATAAATACCAGAGTCATTAGTTCATCTAACTGCTTTTAATGTATTGCTGTCAAAAAACAAAATAAACAGCCCAGATAATTAAGCTGAGGAAAACATTCACTTCAGGACAACTAAAAACAATTGTTACATTTGAAGAGTTCAGATGCAAAACCTTTAATTGCCATATAACATTCATTCATTCATTTTTTTAAGTTTAGTCCCTTTATTAATCAGGGGTTGCCAAAGTGGAATGAACTACCAACATATTCAGCATATTTTCTCAAATTATCATTAAACGTGGAGCTAACAGATTACTAGATAAAATAAGAACTTAATCGGTTGCCATCAGCCGAGTCCTTGCCAGAAGCGGCCAGGATATGGTTGACCGGAATCGGGCCAGTGCTTTACAGCCGCATCACAACCGCATGTGCGCGAGCGAGCTGCGGGCCGCACTCGGCCCGGATAACACTCGCCGATGCAGAGTCGGAGCCGGAGGCGCCGGAGGGCAGCCGAGCTCGGGCCGATTACTGCCTGCTATCTGGGATGATTATATTCAGAGGAACTGGGATGGTATTTTTGAAAAAGTTGTTGGACGTTTGCAAGGGTGGAAATGGCTATTATCTTATAGAGGAAGAGTGCTTATAATTAATAACTTGGCAGCTTCTATGTTGTGGCACCGCTTAAATGTACTTGAACCACCAAAAGACTTGCTGCAGCGATTACAGAAGATTTTTGTAGATTTTTTTTTGGGATGGATACCATTGGCTTCCCCCTGCAATCCTTCACTTGCCAGTAAATAAAGGGGGCCAAGGAGTAATTGATTTGGTAGCTAAGGTTAAAGCTATGAGGCTAAATGCAGTCCAAAACCTACTCTACTCTGTAGATGCTAGACCTTGGGTGTCTTTTGGTCGAGCTCTGCTCAGGTCTTTTGGCGGTTTAGGCCTTGATGGACATCTGTTTCTGTTGTCTTCTTATAATGGAAATTTTTCCACTGATTTAAAATTTTATGCTTCTGTGCTAAACGTTTGGAAAGGGTTTAAACTGATTAGACATGAAAACAATCATTTTGGTCTTGAAGAACCATTTTTTAATAACTCACTTTTAGAAGTAAATGTTTGCACATACAATACAATTGTTAAAACTTTTATGGAGAAGAAATTGATCAAAGTTTCTGACTTGATAAATACTTCAACTAAAACTTGGAAGTCAGAGGTTGACATTTGCAGTCAGGCCGGCTTCAGATCTGTTAGAATGGTAAAGCAGCTCATTGGTGGGGAAAAAGCCGCATTTCCCTCTACACTTCTCCTGTTTGTCAATTGTTTCTTTTCTGGAGGTCCATAAGTTATTTGTGTCTCCCAAGTGCTGTGTTGAAGATGATTGGAAAGAAAAACTTCTGAAATTTAACAACTTACAAGAACTTTACTTCCAGGTGGCAGGAAAGAGAGATCTCTATCAGATTTGTGTTAAAAAAGCTTATTTTGAGCAGATCAAAGACAGAGCTGATACAAAGTGGAGAAGATTTTTAACCGTCCCTGCTGAACTTCCTCCCTCTTGGAGGCTTTTTTATAAAGGTCCTCTGCCTAAACGATCTGGAGATTTGCAGTGGAGATTATTACATTGTGCATTGCCCACTAATTCTCATACTTCTAAATTCAACCCAAACGTTTCCTCATCATGCAATTTCTGTTCCTTGCCGGAATCTGTTGTTCATGCTTTCACTGAGTGTTTCAGATTGGACCCATTATTTTGCTTTGTTAAAAGTCGTACTACTGAACTTAGGTTTTGTTTTTACCAAAACACTCTTTGTTTTTGGGTGTAAATACTTAAGAGTGCATAGACAAAAGTGTACGGTAACAAATTTCACAATTGGACAAGCTAAATTAGCCATCTGTAATCATGTAGACTAGCTGCTGAGGGGCGAAACGTAAATCTTCTTCAACTTTTCTTAGCCTTGGTGGAATCCAGAATAAGAACAGAACATCGATTCTTTCAAATGACAAATAATTTGCTTGAGTTTGAGTTTAAATGGTGTGTTAATGGGGCTTTGGTGTCAATTTGTGAGTATGGGAAAATAATATTTAACTGGTGATAAATGATAATTTTTTTGTGTAATTACTGATTTTGGTGTATAGCTTTTCTATTATATAATTTTTATTTATTTATGTATATATATTTAGATTTTTGTTTTTCCACCTCTTTTGTCTCCTGAACATGTTTCAGTGTGACTTGTTCAGTGACACACACGCATGCACACACACACACACACACACACACACACACACACAGACACAAACACAGACTTTCTATCACACACACATGCTTTATCTGTCACACACGCACACAGCTGCTGACTGCTCCTGCAGAGGATTCTGGGTAAATCTCTCGTCAGTCTTCAGCTCAGTTTCACTGATGATCCAGAACCAACAGTAAACCCAGGGCAGAGCGGCTCAGTGAATGTGGTCTGGACTGAGTGGATGAGGCTCATTGTGTCTCTATAGATGTTGTAGAAGATCAGAGTTCCTGCACTGTGATCCACAAACACTCCTATTCTCCTGCTGAGCGGCTTCACTGGGAGATCAGTGAGTGTGTTATTGTGACTGAATGAGAAACTGGAGGAATCACAGATCAAACTCCAGGACTGATCATTACATCCAAACACACACTCAAGACCTCTTCCCTTCCTCCTGATGCTCTTATATGACACTGATATACACACACCAGCATCTCCACTCCAGTCAATCTCCCAGTTACAGCGTCCACACACACTCTCTCTGCACAACACCTGAGGATCATAATCAAATCTGTCTGGATGATCAGGATACGGCTGATTCTCCCATACATGCTTCACCTCTCTGTTCTCCTCAGACAGAATGAGTTGAGTGTTTGCTGTGTTTGGATCCAGAGTGAGGAAACAGACATCTGAACACAAGAACACACACATTTATAACCACAGCTGTGTGTGTGAGTGTGTGTGTATTCATGTGTCTGTGTGAGAGAGGGGTAGGTGGGGAGTGTGTGTGTGTTTTTTGTGTGTGCATGTGTTCACTGCTGTGTGTGTGTGTGTGTGTGTGTAAAACTTCAGAAATTTTACACTAGAGAGAGAGAGAGAGAGGGAGTGTGTGTGTGTGTGTGCATGTGTTCACTGCTGTGTGTGTGTGTGCATGTGGTAGGGTTGTAACAACATACCGGTATAACGGTCTACCACGATTTGAATGTGCACGATTATCATACCATGAACAATTGCATATCAACGTCTTAAGGAGCATATTGTAGGTTAAAAAACTGTTTAAAAAAAGGTAGAATCGTTTGTAAAAGTACTCTATAATACCATAAAATACCACATTAAAATGTTTTACGAAGTGCAAGGGCACAAATTTGAAAGAAAATGTGTGTTTTCCCACTTCCGCTTTTTTTTCTAACCACCCCGGTGACGTCAGTGCAGGGACTTATCTGACAGACGCGCGCTGTTTACAGTGGGGCAGAGGAGCTAATAGCAGAACTGGTTGTTAGTTTTGGCGTAATTTATTATCATCGTGGCATATTATTGTGTTTATGGAAACTGCACAAACTCCAGCCTGTCAACAGATCAAGTCCACAAGTTTCCTCTTGCTATTTTGGTTCGTGAAATGGGATGAATCCGATAAGAGTGATAGCTGACGCGAACGGCGAGAAACACTCCTGGATCAGTCGGAGATGCAGCTCGGTGAGCTGTACACGGTAAGACAACTCGTTTTTCATTTATGTTTGTCAACTTTCAAGTCCGTAAGCATTATTCTTTGAGTAATTTGAAGCAACGTGATGTGTTTACTTTGGAGTAGCCGATAGCACGGCTGCTAGCTTGTATTGTTAAGCATATTAAATATACTTTTTAAAGCGTGTAAAAATGTACACATATGATAAGACGGCTAAGTTAGTAGCATCAGTGTTCTAATATAATAAATGTCTTGTATAGTTACAGCGTTGTGACTGTTTGCTTTGTGGTGTGTTTATTAGACTTTGGGAGACAGATGATGACCCGGAGTTGTTTACCATATTACTTTTATTATAATGACTGAAATCACACGCAAATATGACTTAAAAACAACATTAGCACTATTAAACTGACAGTGAACAATGTTGTACTTTGATAGTCATTGGCTGCTAACATGATATTAGGGATTAGCAAATAATACTCTTCTGAAATTATATTATTAGGGAGAAAGTCAGAATGTGTGATTATAAAACCAATTTTCCCTCAGACATTCACCTCATTCATCGGGTAAAATATTATGACCCCTATCGTGAATTATTTGTGCATGGTATTATTTGATAACAAAAACTAGAAGGGCAAAGAATTACTACAATATTTATATATAATACAGGCAGGTAAACTCACACTATCTTTGACTTCCTTATTTTTTTTTTTTAAATATTGGAAACGTGTAACCATTGACTTCCATATCTGTTTTTCCCACTATAGAAGTCAATGGTTACAGATTTTTAGCTTTCCTCAAAATATCTTGGTTTGTGATCAACAGAAGAAAGTCAATAAGGTTTGAAACCACTTGAGGGAGAGTAAAAATATTCTGTCCTGTCAATGAGGAAAGGCACTTTTTATTCGCATATGAGGAATATTCATCTTGTAGAAGAAAAACAAATAACATTCAAAAAATTGAAGTTTGTTATTACATGCTCAACTTATAATGGGTACAGTCTACTGTATATGTGAGATGGTTTGCAGTTCACTATCCAGGGGTCTGCAAATGTGGTTGGGTTTTCTGTATTGTGTTATATTAAAAATCATATGGTGAATTTTAAAATATACAATATTATTAAACATGATTAAACTTTTGCATTATTTCCCCAGAATATATGCATCAGCCCTCACTGCGTGTCTGACGGTGGACTACTCGAGTTCATCACAGGCTCGACGAGAATGCAGAAGTGGCCACTACATTTGCTCTCCTTTCTAGATCCTTCCAGCGGGTTTACAAGGATGAAGCTGTCGGCATCTTTTTACACAGCATTCACAATTTAACACACATTAAAGACATGATGGTGTGGTACCCACATAAACGTTGGCCAACATACTGAAAAATTATTTTAGG
This sequence comes from Danio rerio, assembly GCF_052040795.2. Taxonomy (NCBI): domain Eukaryota; kingdom Metazoa; phylum Chordata; class Actinopteri; order Cypriniformes; family Danionidae; genus Danio; species Danio rerio. Next base: position 64,481,683 of record NC_141024.2, on the reverse strand, counting down.
TTTACTTTTAAATGGGTCAGATGATATATTTTCCTTTCAGTATACACACACTCACACAGATACTTATGCATAACGAATAAAAATGCTGGGTACTAACACTGCATATGATTTTGTGCTATATAAATAAAACTTGAACTTGAGTTGCATTTAGAATTTGAACTTGAATTAGGGTTGAAGTTTATTTAATCATAAATGCAGATCAGATCTGTTGATCAAATCTTTGTAAATATTTTATACTATAACAACTGTACTTGTCTTTTTATGGATAGTAGCCTAAATGGGATCTGATACAGATAATCTTATACCCAATGAAAAAATGACATATTTAAAAACTTATTTTAATTGTTTTAATATTTGATGTTGTTTTTATTTTAATACAAAAGCTCTGAAAACCTTTTGTAAAATAAAAAAGATTTTCCAGTACCTTGTTTACATGTTTCTGCATTATTCCAGACGTTCTGTGTTATTTGTGTTTTGTATTCACTTATCTACTATTAAAAATAGTGTCAATGTGGCATAACTGTGTTAAATGCTCATTAGTTTCTGTAACTGGTAAGTATTAATACTTATAGATGATCAATACTAGCTTTGCTCTTGCCAGATAAGATTTTGTTATCTTACATATCTCTCTGTAAGCCAACACTGGCCTCACCATAAACCTGCTCTATTCTCCCTCACAAAAGAGTTAAATTACACTTCTCTGACTGCTGTTCTGTCTGCTGGTCTGTCCACAGGCTTATAATTGTATGGCTGTGGTCTGTCGTTTGTGTGAGTCTCTCAGAATATCTTATCTCGGCATCCAAACGCGCACCACAATCAATTGTCTTCATAGTGTTTATTTGCGCGAACTCCCTGGTCCTACGTTACTTCCGGTCTGGCGATTCAGACGCGGAAGTAAATTTCCGTGACTTAAAACGACTCCAAACGGCTTAATAATAAACTTTAACGTTTATTTTAAAGAAAATCTAATTCTTACTTTACTCTTACACACATTGTCTCACTGGGGTGTCTAACCTACAATATGCTCTTTAAGGTCTGAGGAGTTACTGAAACTCTTACCACACCGAAGCTGCGGTCACACTAGAGTTTGAGCATGCAAAATTCTGTTGTATGGTGCTGTGAAAAGGGGTGGAATTAAACAAGATGATTAGACATTTTTAAAAAGTGAGTGATTGGTCCCTATTTTACATATCTGTCCAGAGAGGTCATGTTTTGATCTTCGATTGGTCTCACACAGTCAAGTGATGCGATTTCGCAGGTCAGAGTTCATAAAGCTTGAACTTTTCCACGCAGTGAACTGCAAAACTTGTGTTTTCGATCTGATGCATTTGCGTGCGTAGGAATGGAAGTCTATGGGGAGAAAAGTCCAGTGTGACTACAGCTTAAGTGCATGTGAATGGTTTCTCTCCAGTGTGGATCCTCATGTGTATTTTAAGGGATGATGGTTTGCTAAAACTCTTCCCACACTGAGTGCAAGTGAATGGTTTCTCTCTAGTGTGGATCCTCATGTGTTGATTTAAGTTTGATGATTGGCTGAAACTCTTCCCACACTGAGTGCATGTGTATGGTTTCTCTCCAGTGTGGATCCTCTTGTGTTTATTAAGGTGTGATGAGCAGTTAAAACTCTTCCCACACTGAGTGCATGTGAATGGTTTCTCTCCAGTGTGGATCCTCATGTGTAGATTAAGGTGTGATGATTGGCTGAAACTCTTCCCACAATGAGTGCAAGTGAATGGTTTCTCTCCAGTGTGGATCATCATGTGTTTAATAAGGTTTGAAGATAGGCCAAAACTCTTCCTACACTGAGTGCATGTAAATGGTTTCTTTCCAGTGTGGATCCTCATGTGTTTAATAAGGTTTGATGATAGGCTGAAACTCTTCCCACACTGAGTGCATGTGAATGGTTTCTCTCTAGTGTGGATCCTCATGTGTTGATTAAGAGATGATGATATGCTGAAACTCTTCCCACACTGAGTGCATGTGAATGGTTTCTCTCCAGTGTGGATTATCATGTGAATCTTAAGATTGCCTTTTTTTCCAAAACTCTTTCCACACTGAGTGCAGGTGCAGATGAAAGGATTACTGTCTCTCCTTTTTAAAATACCATCAGTCTGTAAATGTGTTTTTCCCTCAATTTTGACATGATGTTCCACCTCTTTACTCCCCTTATTCTCTTCAATTAGGTCTGAAATAAATAAAATAAAAAAAAACATTAGTTTTCATTAAGTCTTAAAAACTTTCATCAAAAGCTAAAAATTGAAAAGACACTAGAAACATTGGCTACACACACTGTAATTTTGATGCACATTAATTTGTAAAATAAATCAGGTCATATTGTGTTTGTTCAACATTTAGGCATATTCAATTCAATTCATCTTTATTTATCTAGTGCTTTTACAATGTAAATTGTGTCAAAGTTGCTTAAAGAGCATATTGTAGGTTAAAAAAACTTTCAAAAAAAGTAGAATCGTTTGAAAATGTGTCTGTTTTCCCACTTCCGGAAAGTCCCGGTGACTTCAGAAGAGTGAGTTATCTGACAGAAGCGCGCTGATTACAGTGGGGCAGAGGATCTAATAGCAGAAATGGCTGTTAGTTTTGGCGTAATTTATCATCATCGTGCTAGAGATCTGCACGGGACTAAATTTTGAATCCCGCCCGCACCCGCCAGGTTTTAGCCCGAACCCGACCGCTCCCGCTTATATTCAGCATTTGTTGTCCTGCTGCCCGCCCAGCCCCCTTCTCTACCCGCCATGCCCGATCCTGCTAAAGAGCGGGGGAGAACAAAATCAAAAACCACCCAGCTATATAGAGTCCAGACAGCCTATAACAAGCTGTCTGTATAAACACACACACATAAGCACCAAGCACACACACACAGACAAAGCTCTCTCTCTCATTCGCACTAACACACACAGCAACAAACAAGCAAGGAATCAACAAAAGACAGGAATCCCCAAACAAATACATTCATAAAAATATCTCCTTACAAGAGGAGAAAAACTCAAATACTACTACTAATACTACCACTAATAATAATAATAATAATAATAATCATCCCAATTTAAACTTACGCAAAAGAATAAACTTCCCACAGGAAGCCCAAATAAAACACACAAAACAATGGATTAAGCACAAATGAAGAAAAATAATAAAAGCACAGAATACATATGAACTCGCACACACACCCACACACAAATGTATCAGCTGCTATACCCTTATTGATACACAATTGACTGAATCCGTGTGTAAAGTTCACAATGTGAAGGCAAATAGCATCAGTGATTCACAGCGCAGTAGTTAGAATCTTCACATTAAAGTTTGCACATTAATCCAGTATCATATGATGAAAGCACGCATCAAAACAAACTCCAAGCAGCATACTCAAACAGACTTTAAAAGCAGCATCAATAAAAGCAACAAGATAAAAGCAGCAGTATCACAATTGTTGCTCCAGACTCTCCAACAGTCCGTCCCCCAATCAGTTATCCTTACTAAATGGATAACAATATGTTAAGTTAGTAATATTGCCCATATTGTACATGAAATAGGGTCATATTTTGGTTGTAAGGGTCTCCAACAACAGTCTAATATGCATGCAAGGTCAAAAAAACACTTTCATGGTCTTGTAATCTGCATTTATTTTTACCTAATTATCCCAGTGACTCCCGTATGAATCGTCCAGCGATTCATTTGGTCCCAAAACCCTCTTTAGCGCGAAGCTAATCTGCGCTGATTGGACCGATGACAGTCTGTTGCGATTGGTCGACACTGACTGCCTTCAGCGCGAGACAGAGTAAAATGCCCAACAGCTAATCAACAATATAAAAGTAGTCACAGTGCATACACGCTTCATAGTGTAAGGCGAGGATTTTGGCTGCCAGTGGGTGAATGTAAATACAGACAATGGACTTGAAAATAGCGATGACTAACTATTTTATTGAGCAAAAACTCCAAGAAATGGCAAGGAGATCTCCTAGCTTGTCATACTCTGCTCTTTTCAGACTCACACATACACACACACACACGCACGGTTATAAGTAACAAATCACAACTAAATATATTTGCAAGCTAGAGTAAACAAGGCAACAACTTTAATCGCACGTGCTTACACTTGGGAAATGGAGGAAGAAACCGGTCCAGCTTCTGACATAGTCAATCAGTAGTCTTTAGTCTGATCCTTCCTTTAACAAACGGCCGATGAAGTCTTCTTTGTAAGCATGTAGTTTCCAGAAGCACTCAAACTGCTCAAGGCTGGGCTATAATGCTGAGGTTTCATCTTTGGGTAGAGACTCAATAATATCCATCTGCACATTGCAGCTTCATTTGACCAGCAGGTTTGTGTTTGTGGCTTTTTCTTTGATAGTGAGCAGAGCCGCAGGTTTCAAATCTCCCGGGTTTGTGCGCGCAACTACTTGGTTTCGTTATCATGTCATGGCGAAACACCTAATGACTCGTTATCAAGATGACTTGTTTGAAGCACTATGGGTCGACTCTTTTATAGATGAATCAACAGTTTTAAACACTGTACACTTACAGATTTAAGCCTTAGCTGGATATTTAACTTCACTTAGAGCTGTGTTACACACTACATGGAAGGGCATTTTCAAAAAACCATAATATGCTCTTTAAAAAGCAAAAAGATTCCAATGGTGGCACCTGCTGGTACGTGAAGCATATGGTAAATACTGACGAACTTTACACTTAAATGTTTGCGTATCATCAGCATGCTGTAATCCATTTCTTAAAGCAAAAGTCATTTTTAGACTGGTTTGTTGGCCAGTTGTACTCAGTGCAATGCTAAACGTTATTGTTCCACAATCATTTGTTTGTTTTGTTTCACTTCGCCCCACAGCAACATCATATAATTTAGAAAACTGTACAATGTTTTATAATAATTAATTACTTTCATTAATTTTTTAATTTTATTCAGCATATTTAAAATTTGGGTCATCCACGTTTTCTGACATACTTTAAATCAGGGTTTCTACAGGTGTCACCAAGTAAAATTTAAGACTTTTATAGACATTTTTAAGACCATTATGAATGAAATTTTAGATTAAGGATTTTTTTCAAACGGCCCAGATGAAAAAATAATTTTATATATAATATTTAATAAATCAATAATAATAATAATGATGATACTACAATATTTTAGATATTTCTGATCAAAAGATCTAAAATATTGTGTAAAAACAAAAGAGCTCTACTTGGATCCACACACTTTTTTATCCAAAATAAACTTTCTATAAAATAAAAAACAAATGAACAAAAGTTTTAAAAACTATAATAAACTAAATCTACACACAACAATATGTCCAGGTCGATATCCTCAGTAGTCCTTACCATTATGATAAATGTAGTTAAAATGTGATTTTTTAAATTAAAAAGTTGAGATGGATTGTTGGTGATTGTGTGGCTTTTGGCCAGATTGGGTAGCAGAACATAGAGGTAAAGTTGGTTTTATATTCACACATTCGTTCATTTAGAAGCCTCTATATTGTTTACCATGTTACTTTGAATATTCAATAGGAATTAGCATGCAAGTGTGACTTGAAAACAACATTAACACTGTTTATTTGACTGTGAACAATGATGTACTTTGATAGTCATTGAGTGCTATTATGATTTCGCTATTTAGAGTTTGCAAATAATACTTTAAAGAAATTATATTATTAAGGGGAATGTCTGAATACCCAAATATAAAACCAACTTTACCTCTATTAGCAGAACATGAACTAAGGAAAATGAAGACTTGTTAAAAAAAAGATTTAAGACCTACAACAAAATATTTCAGTAAATTTAAGACTTTTTAAGGCCTAAAATTCTGAGTTGGTCTTTGAGAAAGAAAACCAACCTGTTTGTTCCTGCAGATCTTCCTGTTTGACTGTGAATGTTTCTTCAATCTTCACATCTTCACTCTCCTCTTTAATAAACGCCATCTTTATAACAGTGTGTAGATCAGTCACTTCAGCAGTTTTTCTGTGTTTGGACACTTTATCCTGTTTAAAATTAACAAAACAATGAACAGAAACAAAATAGCTTCACTTCAACACTTGCTTCAACAGTTTCTTTGTATGATAGAGGTAAAGTTGGTTTTATATTCACACATTCGTTCATTTAGAAGTCTCTATATTGTTTACAATGTTAATTTGAATATTCGATCTGAATTAGCATGCAAGTGTGGCTTGAAAACAACATTAACACTGTTTATTGGATTGTGAACAATGTTATACTTTGATAGTCATTGAGTGCTAATATGATTTCGCTATTTAGAGTTTGAAAATAATACTTTAAAGAAATTATATTATTAAGGTGAAAGTCTGAATGTGTGAATATAAAACCTACTCTAATATAAAACTTTACCTCTATGAAACAATTGCAACAAATAATCTGATAAAAACTAGTACTCAATTTCTCATATATAGTGATGTATACTTAGCATAGAATGACATTTTGCTATTTAATAAATTAAACCTTCATTAAAACACTTAATACACACATGTATGTTGTTCAAACAATAGCCCTCGATTACTGTTATTAAAATAGTACTTTGTTGAACGAAGGATTACAATAATAGTGAACAGCAGATACATAATATCGGAAAACCTGAAACTTGAATCAATTGGTTTATATCTGTGTAAAAGTTGTAAAACAAACCTTCCTCCAGTTGAATCACAGCGCAGGAGCGGCGCAGCCTTATGACGTCACACACCACGCCAAAATAAAAGTCTTTTTTGTTCAGCTTTTTTTGCCACTCACTGTTGCAGTCAGGACATAACAAATTTCTCCCTCGTTTTCCATCTCACACAACATATCTGCTATCTCTCTCACATACACAGACATTCAGTATTTGAAGTTTATCAAAACTTTTCATCCAAACATTTTAACACAATTTTGAAAAACTTGTTTAATCCACTAAGTCTAAGTTTTTTTATTTAATTTTTTATTTGAAATAATTTAACATCACAAAACAGGGAACAATCAACATCACAAGGCATATTTACTATTAAAATAAATAAAATAAATAAAAATTGTTACAACTGCAACAAGGAGCAAGGAGCTGTATAAAAGATCTGCATCAAAGGACAAAAAAAACATTCTAACAATAAATATTATGAAAATAAAATACAGAGAGCCTCAGTTATTTTACTTTGATTTCTGAAGCATTTGAAGCTTTGAGCCAATTTCTCTACCTCAGAAAGAAAACACTTAAAAGAGGGTCTGCACTTCTTCCACTGACAGCAATGAACATGACATTTACCCATTGGTAAAATAAAATTCACAACATCAGAGAAAGAACAATGTAAATCAGCTTTGCTTAAAATGACATCACAAAACAGAACTGACATCAGGCCCGGCACCCTCCGAGACTAAAAGCAGGGAATTACGGAAATTCATTTACGTAATTTTTTGTTTTTTCTTGTTAGACAGGGTCTGTCAAGCTCAACCCAACCACACCCGTCATGCAAAACAGATAGGGTAAACTTATTTATTTATTTATTTTACATTTTTAAAGAAGAGTAAATTTAGATTGAATTAATGTAAGCTAGGTGAGGAACATGACCACAGGTGATTTGCGGCCATTTTTGGATGCTACCACCTTGTCACATTTTTTATTGTGATGGGGTGGTAAGGGATGTGATGGCATGGTTCTGCATCCTATTTGAATGTGAAGATGTATAAAAAGCAAAGAGGGGTGACTCAGTGGCGCAGTGGGTATTGCTGTCGCCTCACAGCAAGAAGGTCGCTGGTTTGAGCCATGGCTGGGTCAGTTGGCATTTCTGTGTGGAGTTTGCATGTTCTCCCTGAGTTAGTGTGGGTTTCCTCTGCTTGCTCCGGTTTCCCCCACAGTCCAAAGACATGCGGTACAGGTGAATTGGGTAAGCTAAATTGTCTGTAGTGTATGAGTGTGAGTGGGTGTGTATGGATATTTACCAGGGATGGGTTGCGGCTGGAAGGGCATCCGCTACGTAAAACATGTGCTGGAAAAGTTGGCGGTTCGTTCCGCTGTGGCAACCCTAAATTAATAAAGGGACTAGGCCGAAAAGAAAATTAATGAATGAAATCAAACATTCTAATATAGGGCTAATCAATTCATTTAGTCATTTTCTTTTAATTTAACTCTGTTTGGTTTCCCAAACACTTCATTACTTTCTCTTTCACACAATCAGTTTTAGTCATTCACTGATTATGCTTCACTCAAACATTCATAATCTGTTTTTAATAAAAAAAAAATCACATTTTATAACAATTGCAGACAGATCTGTTTCCATCAAGAGTAGTACACAGTTCAGATTAAACATTATTGGACATACAGTGCTCAGTGTAACAGGGTTAAAATAATGTTTAATTGTCTTTCACCAAAATGGGGTATTTTGTTTATTTTGTGGTTGTTGGGAGACCTCTTGTGGCAACAGTGTTTGATTGTTTCTTTTACCTTTCACCTGCAAAGCCCCGCCTACAGCTGAAAATGGTTGCTGAATGCAGAAAGGCGGTAGGTAAAATGTGCTCCAGCTAAATGTGACAAATTTAGTATTTTAACACATATTAATAACACATACAAGCCCAATATAAACATTAAGTGATGTTTTAGATCAAATCGGTCGAATGATTGCCGTGTGTGACCTACTTTGTGTGGTTAAATTTGATCATGCTATGTGTAGCTGGAATGATGACATTAGTATGTGCAGGGGTGTTTTCTTACTATTTGTTTGGTTTTTTTAGATGCATGTTTAAATGCATACTGTTGCCAGAGGATGTATATTTCTGTTACAGAATAAACAACGCAGAACGCAGTTCTCTGTGTCCGCCTGAGTGATTTGTGTCATCAGGAAGAAAAGCGTTACATCAGCACTCATTCTTTTTTGGCTTAGTCCCTTTATTAATCTGGGGTTACCACAACAGAACGAACCACCAACTTATCCAGTATATGTTTTACACAGCGGATGCCCTTCCATCATGGGAAACACATATACTCATTCACACATATACACTAAGGACAATTTTGCTTACCCAATTCACCTATACCACATGTGTTTGAACTTGTAGGGGGAAACCGGAGAAAACCCACACCAACTTGGGGAGAACATGCAAACTCCACACAGAAATCCCAAGTGATCCAGCCGAGGCGGTCCATCTTACCTCTGGTCTAATTTTATTCATTCATTTTTTCACTCATTTTCTTAGTCCCTTTATTAATCTGGGGTCGCCACAGCGGAATGAACAGCCAAATTATCCAGCAAGTTTTTACGCAGCGGATGCCCACCCAGACGCAACCCATCTCTGGGAAACATCCATACACATTCACACACACTATGGATAATTTAGCCCACCCAATTCACCTGTACCGCATGTCTTTGGACTGTGGGGTAAACCGGAGCACCCAGAGGAAACCCACGCGAAGGCAGGGAGAACATGCAAACTCCATAAAGAAACGCCAACTGAGCCGAGGTTCGAACCAGCAACCTTCTTGCTGTAATGCGACAGCACTACCTACTGCGCCACTGCCTCGGTCTAATTTTACATACCCCAAAATAAAAGTGATATATTTTTAACTTCAATAATGAACCTGTTAAAAGGTTTACACTGGTTAAATTACTTTTAAAACATATTGTCCTTAACACCCTGTCACAGTGAACAACCCCGTCACAGCAGATGCCACACTGTCATTTTCATAAAAGGTTTATGAAAAGGAAATGAAATGTTACATAAATTAATGTTGAATGATGTTCTTGCTGTGTGGATTTAATGAATAAAAATGTAAGTTGATTTGTATTGTTTTAAGTGAATCTGTTTTTTCAGTGAAAACAATGAGGCAATTGAGAAGTCAATTTTATTTTTAAAGTAAAAAATTTAATGATAAAAAATAATTACACTACAGACTTTTTATTGATAGCTGCATAAAAGAGGACATTTTATTATTTGGAAAACATTTTAAATTAAAAACCAATTCGTTTTTTTACTACTGTAATATCATACATATTGTGCGTAACGGTGTGGTACAAGAGAGGCTCTCTTGCCTAAAGAAACGCTACAATTAATAAGGATTTTGAGCCTGAGGTGGGAAAATAGCTGTTTTGGAGGGTTAAGATATCTTGCAAGTTGTAGTTTTTTTAATATTAGTACTTAATGAGAATTTAGAAAATTGCAATGTGGAAATGGCACCCTTTCATATGAATTGTTGTCTCTTATTATCTGTATTCTACGTTTCTTGCCATTCTTTAGCAATATCTTCAGTAATAATATTTAATTTTACCTTTACTTTAAGAAGCATTAAGGGTAGTACACATAAAAATTACAATTCTGTCATTTACTTATCCTCTACTTGATCCAAACCTGTTTGAGTTTCTTCTGCTGAATGCAAATGAAGATATACTGAATAATACAGCGGCAAAAAACAGAGACAGAGAGAGCAGATATAGTGGAAAGTGGAAAACGAGGGAGAAATGTATCAATAAGTCATGACTGCAACAGTAAGTGGCAAAAAAAAAGCTATACAAAAAAGACTTTTATTTTGGCGTGGTGTGTGACGTCATAAGGCGGCGCCGCTCCTACGCTGGAATTCAACTAGAGAGAGGTTTGTGTTTAAAACGTTTACAGAAATATAAACTGATTGATTAAAGTTTCAGGATTGGAATCCAATGCTAAATTATAAACCTGCTGTTGACAATACCATTTAACCCTTTATACAACGTAGTATTATTTTACTCACAGTAATGAAGGTCTATTGTTTGAATAAGTTAACAGAAATGTGTGTAATACATATTTTAAAGACCTTTTCCTTTACCTGATTTCTTTTTGTTAATGACTCTTATATAAAGAAACTGTTGAAGAAAAATTATTTTGTTTTGTTTTAAACAGGACATTTTTATTGTTTTGTTCATTTTAAACAGAATAAAGTGTCCAAACGCAGAGTAAAACTCCCGCTGAAGCGACGGATCTCCACACTGTTATAAAGATGGCGTTTATTAAAGAGGAGAGTGAAGATGTGAAGATTAAAGAAACATTCACAGTCAAACAGGAAGATCTGCAGGAACAAACAGGTTGGTTTTCATTCTCAAAGACCAACTCAGTCATTTGATCCTCATTCAGATATATTTTAATGATAAGAACACTAAATTAATCCATCTTGCAGTTCTAAATGTGTGCTGCCTAGTTCTCCTTAATTCACATAAGCACTCATTGAAAGACAGGAATGAGTTTCTTTCGTTACTTCTTCTCAGGTCTTTTGTCATTCATTTTATGTATTATTAGTCTCCCATTTTCTTTACCTTCTTAAGGATATTGCTTCTCTTGTTCTCCTACTGTTTGTAAAGTGTCCTTAAGCACTGGCACTATATAAAATGAATAAAAACAATAAATAAATAAAAAAGTTTAACTGAGCTGAGGATATTTGACTTACAGTATTCCAATAGAACAGGGGTGTCCAAACTACGGCCCGTGGGCCATCTGCGGCCAGCAATCAGTTTTGTGGCGGCCCGCGAGGCTTTTTATAAATATTAATAGAATCTGGCCCGCTATACAAAAATAGACCTAATTCAATAAATAACCACCGGGTGTCGCTATTACATGCCTTCAATTAGGCATTACTTCTTGTTATGAAGTAAAACTAACCGACCAAATTGAAGGAAACATAATTGATAATCACATTTTGGCGAGCCATGACGCACCAAGAAAAAGGAAAATCAACAGTCAGTGCAAGAAGTTTCAGTCACGTTGGGGCAAATACTTTTTCTTCACAGAGGTCAGCGGGAAATGTATCTGTTTAATTTGCCAGGAATCAGTTGCAGTAATGAAGGAATGTAATATTAAAAGACATTATGAAACAAAGCATCACGCCTTCAGCTCTTACACTGGTGCCGAATGAGATCAGAAAGTAAAACAATTAGCAGCGCCCTATCAGCTCAACAACAGCAGTTTTTTTGTGCTATTAAAGTGCAAGAAAATTCTACACTGCACTGCAAAAAAATTTTTTTTTTAAATTAGATTTTTTGTCTTGTTTCAAGTCCAAATATCTAAAAAATCTTAAATAAAGGAGAATTTTCTAATTTGTTTTGAGAAATAATATGCCAATATTAAGTGAGTTTTTCCTTAAAACAAGCTAAAATAATCTGCCAATGGGGTAAGCAAAATAATCCTGTTTTTTCTTTTGACATGAGATTATTTTGCTCACCCCATTGGCAGATTAATTTGCTTGTTTTAAGGAAAAAATTGCATATTAGGGAAAATATTAGCATTTTATTTCTCAAAACAAGACAATTTTTTTTGAGAATTTTTAGATATTTGGACTCAAAACAAGACAACATAACATCTAAGTAAGAAAAGCATTTTTTGCAGTTTGGCTAGTTATGAGGTAGCTCAGCTGATCGCACAGCACAGGAAACCCTTCACTGAAGGAGAATTTATAAAGGATGAGTGTTGCAACTAATTTGCCCAGAGAAGATTCAAGTTTTTTAAAAACTTAAGTCTTTCTAGAAACACAGTTGGACGACCAAAATAAAATAATTTCTTAATAAAATACACGCACACATCCATCCATCCATAAATAAATATATATATATATATATATATATATATATATATATATATATATATATATATATATATGTGTGTCGGGGATCAACCTACGTTTTAATATCGATCAGGGATTAATTAGCTCATTTCAATGAATCGGATCCTGAAGATTCGATTGAATCTTCAGATTGAATCAGATCAAAAGATTCACACTTTATCTACCATTTGTCCCGCAAATAGAAGACATCGTATCTTACCAATCTTGTTTATATTATTTACGTGGCCAACGATAATAACATAACACAGTATTGGGTTAACTTTTAGCAAGGTAACAAGATCTACAGCTCGAGGCAATGACTTAGAAGCACATAAACAAGAACACAGTTCTTACAAAATGAGTACAAAGATTTATTGAGCTACACTACGATAAATGAAACTAACTACGTAATAAACAAACAACAAACAAACACACACATTCACACATACACACAAGGGCAGTTCAGAGGATGCAAAATGAGTTGACAACGTCCCAAATTAATTCTAATACTTCTTGAAAAATCTTAGAATAACACCTGAGAAACCACAAAAGCAGAGATATGGCTTATCTTTAACTGCTTAAGATCAATCTGCACAAGATCAGCAAGAGACAACATTAGTTTGCGTTACTTGCGCCCTTTTTGCTGAAGTCGAATCTCCCTCGCCGGCTGGCCTTGGGGAAACACGGTGCTCCTGATTGGGTAGTTTCTCGCTTCGATGACGTCTATGGGATTCACATGCTCGTGAATGGCTGTTGTCCTGGGTTACCTAGGTGACGGACTGCTGAGAGTCGCTTTAGCAGAAGTTCGTGGAGTTGCGTGAATCCCCAAACTTAAAAGGTTTGCGTGGAAGTTCGTAGTGACCCAATCGCGTGGCGGCGCGGTGTCCGGGCAGGCGAAAGGGGGCAGAGAGCAAAAGCATGCGCAAGCTAGCTGATGCAAAAAGCAAATTTTCTTTGTCGCAGGGCGTTTTTAAGTGACCAGGGGCCTCATGTATCAACACTGCGTACGCACAAAAACTTTGCGTACGCCAGGTTTCACGCTCAGAATCGCTCACGTTTGGATTTACTAACAATGAACTGAACGTGGGAATGTGCGCAGCTTTCTGGCAGGCGTACGCACATTTTTTGTGCGTGTCTGTTTTATTTCCATTGGCGACTCCTAGAGGCAGTTGTGTTAAATTCCTCTCTACAAAGTGTCTGAGCCTTGCAATGGCAGCTGTATGAGACGGGTTCAGCAGGTATATAAGGTTTCCATACCATACATTTGACCAGCTAAACATTAAAGCACAATTTGCAGCTGTCGCCTGTTTTCCCAATGTAATCTGAGCGATCTACTGCACGCACATTGCTATAAAGACACTATCTGAAGATGAATTTGCATGCGTGAATCAGAAACATTTACATTCAATAAAATATGATGCTTATTGATATGAACTTATTGATGATTCCTACTTGTCTTTCTCGTGATAAATAGTTGGCAAAATCTGATATGTAGCGGGGGAAAAAACAAGAAAGAGTTCATCAGACGCTGGATTCGAGCCGTGTTCAAGCTCGAACGTATCAATTCATGATCACATGCGTCTAACGAGGGCGCCACTGAGACTGTTAAACGTACTGCAACATTTTACAGATATAAACCACACTATTTCTTTTTTTTTTTAATTCACTCAGTGCGATGTTCAGACCCAACTGTGTTAACCGTATCAGCTAAACTCTCCCACTCTCATTTTTTTCTTTTGTTGTTAATTCCGGAGAACAAACTTGCAAATAACACCGCTTTTCTCTGGTCTACCTCCGAAAGCAGCACCTCCAATTCACATTCTGTTCAAAGTTTCTCTTTTTGCTTGCTTTTGCCATTGCTTTTTCGTTGGGTTTTGCCATTAGCATAGTCATTAGCATATTCATACGGAGGAGGAGGCAGGGAGGGGTTTTGTGCTCGTGCATGTTGCGCTCAGTTTCACGTTCATTCAGATGTACAAAAGAATATGCGTGAGATTCGGCGTACGCAGTGTTTCATACATCTAAAATTTTTTCTGCGTACGCACATTTACAGCTTTGTGCGTACGCAATGTTTTAGTAAGATTTCCACGCAAGTCTTCTAACATGAGGCCCCTGGTCTGGTTCGTCCCCATGGCACTGTCTGCCAATGAGCACCCCGTACTGACGTAGGAAAGGTCATTAATTAACAGACTGCATGTAGATTTCACGTGGTAGAACTCTTGCAAGATCTTACATCAAACGTTACAAGATGAATACTGTTTGTACTACTAGTTTTTCATTTACACCAACGTATTGCAAATGTCACTAGCTTTCATTCAATACCAGACACCATACATTTCAGACACATACAGATTATTTTACTCTGTTATAAGGGTTAAAACAACACATTGATTAACCTAGTTGATTGGAATAAACAGCATATGAGGAACATTATGGCATATTATTCAAAGATACATCTGCCTTAGTTCTAACATTAAGAGATTAGCTTTTATTCATATGCATTAATGTTTCTAGAGATCTCTTTGTCTCTACGAAATTGTGCATCTAGCAGGATGTGCCCAAGGCGAGCACATGACCAAGAGTCATTTAAAAGTCTTGTGAAATGGTTTCCGCTGAAGATCCTGTAAGGGCCATTGTTTTAATTTAACTGATTTAATTAATCATTGGCTAGTTAGCCGAAGGGTACCAGAACATCTGCATAGAAGTACTGGTCAGAGGAGCCCGAAATCAATTGGAGCTCTGTTATCTTGATGGTATAAGCCCTCAGGCTAGTTCAATGAATGAGACCATTGGAGATGCCCAAGATTTCAGATTCAACTTGTGTTGACCACTGCAATATGCCGATGAGTTCCTACATATATATATATATATATATATATATATATATATATATATATATATATATATATATATATATATATATATATATATATATTTATATATATGCGGGTCTGTGTGATGTATGTAAAATTTGGCCCGGGACAACATTTTTTTTTGCATCTGGCCCTCGGCCCAAAAAGTTTGGACACCCCTGCCATAGAAGATATCTGCTATTACAGTGAGGGTGTTGGCTTAGTACTTTCCATTTGCATATGTCACGTTGATCACAATTCCCCTTTTTTCGATCAACTTTATGGGTTTAAAGTTGTTTCTAGAAGTTGTTGCTAGTTCTCACAGATAGTATTTGAGTTAGAATTACATCATTATTATAATAATTTCCAGGACTATTTTAAACAGGGTTTCCGCTGGGTCTTAAAATGTCGTAAATTCCAAAATCAAAATTTCAGGCTTTAAAAAGTCCTAAATTTACTGAAATATTGTGTTGTAGGTCCTAAATCTTTTTAAACAAGTCTTAATTTTCCTTTGTTCATGTTTTGCTACCCAATCCGGCCAAAACCCATAAAATCACCAACAATCCATCTCAATAAAACTTTCCACTTTATATTCAAAAAGGTTATTTTAACTCCATTTATCATAATGGTTTAATTATTTACTAATGCACTATGCACTAATTTGAAATCTGCTGAATGAAATGGACACTAAAGTAATTAATTATTATAAAACATTGTACAGTATTCTAAACTATATGATGTTGCTGTGGGACGACATGAGGGAAAAAAAATTATAGTGGAACAATAACATTTAGCATTGCACTGACTTCAAGTGGCCAACAAACTAGTCTGAAAATGACTTTTGCTGATTAAGAAATGGATTACAGCATGCTGATGATATGCAAAAAATTGTTAACCCAGGGTCATTCTAACTCTGGGTCATTCTAAGGGTGCTTTCACACCTACACTTTTGTTTCGGAACGTATCTTGTTTGCCCAGTTAGCGCGGTTCGATTGGCATATGTGAACAGGGCAATTGTGCTCTGTTCCGCGCCAAAGTAATCGCTCCGAGATCGCTTGAATGAGGTGGTCTCGGCTCGATTGAAACGAACCCTGGAGCGGTTCGATTGCAGTGAGAAAGCGATCCGATCCTAGCGCAGTTATATCACAGTGTTTTATGGATATGTAATAGGCTTACGGCTATATGAAGAGAGAGTTATGAGTAGAGCGGGAAGTTTCGCGAGTCTCCGGATGCCCGCAAATGAGTGATGATCTCCCGGTAATCTTGCGTCTCCCTCCCGGTCCTCAAATAGGCATCGTTGCGCACCCTTCTCACCTCTCCTCACTGCATCTCTCCTCAAACACGTCACGCGTGCGCACCCTGTTAATCACCACCAAACCACCACCTCTCCTGACAGCTTAGCGGGACGCTGCAAAATAAACCCTGACACTCTGACCAATGTAAGGAGAGTTTACTCGCACGTGACTTGTTTTAGCTCTTTTAGTCCGTTTAGAAACTTTGCAGTGTAAAAGCGAACCGCTCCAAGAGCAAAGAGCAACAATGTAACATTTGTAATCTCTTTTTCGGGACAACTGAATCGATTCACAGGTGTGAAAGCACCCTAACTCTGGATAAACAGAATCCTGACCACCGTAAAACAGGAAGAAAAAGAAATTGTCTTTCTCGCCTCATTATGGATTTAGTTTCATCGGCTAGACACCGGCCTCACAGCTCCGTGAATGTCAGTACTGTCACTTATTGTTCTGCGATCGGTAAATGTAGCCTGTGTGAACGCTACTTGACTAAAATAATAGCTTTGCTACACAAAAGCTATTTAATTTAAAAAGTAGTGACGCTACCACCACACTACTGAGAAATGTAGATAAGCTAGTAGCGTCACTACTTGCAGCGACGCTACTGCCCAACACTGTGTGGTGGCAATATTTCTAATGTAGAAATATCTTCATTACTGATAGCCAAAGCTGTTTCAGTAACCAAAGAGGTCTCCAGTGTACAGAACTGCACAATAGGTGATTGGTGCTGATGAGCAGTATTTCACACGGTGTGTTTGGCACCCCTCATATAGTAATCCAGGGCCGTAACACCCATCTGTACCTCGGGTACTCTGATTAGGTTTTGCATATAAATACTTGCGCTTGACACATTTGTTTCAGACTGTTATTTGCCTATTACAGTCTAAATGATGTAAATTCTAGTACATAATTTTTTAACTGTACCTTTAGAACCTTATAACAGCACTAAAAGCAGCATCGAAGCAGTCTCCTTTTAGTCATTCCACCTCTTCACGGAGATCAGACTGATCTGGTGTATTAAAAAACTATTTTGGGTTCTGGAACTGAACAATAATGGTGTTCATGATGCTGGACATCCACTGGCACTAGATCCTCATCAATTTAAGAGTAAATCTCCCTTCTTTGCCATCCTCTGATGCGTTTAGGTAAAAATTAAATTTTTGCTGTAGAACGCGCAATGCGGACATAAAGAACCTGACTGATATTCTACCGGAACCATGTCAGCAGAGTTCATGCATATCCATAAACTATAACTTCTATGTTAAGCGGTTTTGAAACAATTTACATTGTAAAAGCACTAGATAAATAAAGATTAATTGAATTGAATCTGCTTAAATGTGTACACGTTAATGGACCAAACACAATATGATTTGATTTATTTTACATTTACTGTGCATCAAAATTACAGTGTGTGTAGCCAATGTTTCCAGTGTCTTTTCACTTTTCAGCTTTTGATGAGAGTTTTTCAGACTTGATAACAACTAGTGTTTTTTTTCAGACCTAATTGAAGAGAATGAGGAGAGTAAAGAGGAGGAACATCATGTCAAAATTGAGGAAAAAAATAATTTACAGACTGATGATATTTTGAAAAGGAGAGACAAGAATCATTTCACCTGCACTCAGTGTGGAAAGAGTTTTGGAAGAAAACACAATCTTAAGATTCACATGAGGATCCACACTGGAGAGAAACCATACACATGCAATCAGTGTGGGAAGAGTTTCAACCAATCATCAAACCTTTATAATCACATGATGATCCACACTGGAGAGAAACCATTCAAATGCACTCAATGTGGGAAAAGTTTTAACCGCTCATCAGACCTTCATCAACATATGAGGATTCACACTGGAGAGAAACCATTCACATGCTCTCAGTGTGGGAAGAGTTTTTACTGCTCATCACACCTTCATCAACACATGAGGATCCACACTGGAGAGAAACCATTCACATGCTCTCAGTGTGGGAAGAGTTTCAGGCAATCATCAAACTTTAAGCAACACATGAGGATCCACACTGAAGAGAAACCATTCACATGCACTCAGTGTGGAAAGAGTTTCAACCAATAATCAAACCTTAATCGACACATGAGGATCCACACTGGAAAGAAACCATTCATGTCTAATCTTCTTGTTTAATCCCGCCCCTTTTCGCAGTGGCGTACAACAGAATTTTGCAAACTCAATAGTGATGGGAAGCATAAGAGATGAGTTATTTAATAAATCAAATAGTCTTTGTTAATAGTTTTGTAACATATGATGCTGCCAGCATTAGACACTTAAACACTGTTTAATTGTTGTTTATTGTTTTATAAACATTGACTTGAGACTTGAGAATAGAACAGTGCATTTAATAAAAAAATAAAATTAAATAAGCTTTAAAACAACATTGTGTGGCTTTACTTGTTGGACTTGGCTTAAGGTTTGTGAGCATTTAAAAACCCAATCTCTGAACTTTTGGTAGGCTGAGTCTGTTTCTTCTTTTGTCATTAGTTGTTGTCGCAGGATAAAAGATGCTAAATGAGTAAATGCAAATGCAAACTATCTTTATACAAATATTAGACCAATACATAAAGTCTGCATAGAAAAACATTATCAAACAAAAATGGGGTATAAAAGAACAAATTACAAATCACTTGTAATTGTAGAATTTAATTAATCTATCCCCTAGCTTAGTGTTTGTTTTCTGATAGCAAGCCAGCAAATAGACAAATCAATATATATATACTAGATATAAACCACATATCCAGTAGGAAAAAAGTAACAATAACTTAGTGAAAATAGGACAGAACTTCTTTTATTTGTTAGAAAATGCTATTTAAGTTCACATTGTTTGATGATTTTATGAAAAGTTTAAAATATAATCATATGATGCAACAAAAATTCAGTTTTACATAAATATTATTGACTGAGGTTCTCGTTGCAGTGTACAGTGGAACTACAGTTTAAGATTAGATATGCACATAATAATGTAAGGATGGCTATATCTCTCCATAATATTAAAATCTGCAAACTGTTATGGAACTCCACACGAGACAAGACCATGAGA
This sequence comes from Danio rerio, assembly GCF_052040795.2. Classification (NCBI taxonomy): domain Eukaryota; kingdom Metazoa; phylum Chordata; class Actinopteri; order Cypriniformes; family Danionidae; genus Danio; species Danio rerio. Next base: position 64,461,943 of record NC_141024.2, on the reverse strand, counting down.
ATGGTCAGTCACTAAAACAATAAACTTTCTAATGTGAGAAGAAGATCAGCTAGAAAACCAGTTGTTCAGGTTGTCTCGATCATGCATCCTGAGTCGCCCTCTTTGCCCTGGACTTTACCTTCTCCACCAGAGCAGCTCACTCACATTCCACACCGAATGTTTAAATTCTTAATACGGTGTATCTGTGGCTTTTTATTCATGTTTGGTGTGATTTTAAATGTCTCTGTGTGATTGGTAAAGTAATTTCACTGTAATATTTTACAATCTCCTTTATATCAGTTAACTTGGGTTTTGACTTTGATAAGATCTTTGCCAGATGCTCCACTCCAGGCAAAATGGTCTTCGCATCAACTCATGACCAGGCAAGAGTCTTGGTGAAGCTTTTATTGTCTTGAATTTAAGATGATTTGAGTATTTAGGCAAAGGGTGCAGAAGTGTCCGTGTGATCCTGTAGGCAGGATACCCCATTGCAGGTTGTGAGTCTCTGAGCTCTGCATCAGGACTTATATGCTGCAATGTATTTCTACATGTTCAGGTATTCCTCTTTAACTCTTAAATGTATCTTTGAGTAGTTGATGTTGTACAATCTTGATTGGCTTATTTTGTTTAATTATGTGAACTGCAATGGAAAATCTTTTCCTGACAAATAAATGTAAAATTCTTGTTTAACTCTAATATCTCCCGAAATCATTTAAATGTAGTAGACTGTTTAGGCTGACGTTTCCGCAGCCTACAACCAGGATTAGTCATCTATTTAGGCACAATGGATGGAGCATGGGCACAGCATTAGAGACTTGTTGATTTCTGACAATCACTGATTATATAATCTAGGGGTATGATATCATCTAGGGGCTAAATCAAACTTTCTTTAAGTATGAGCAAGCATGGGGCAGCCTATTATTACTTAAAGGAAATTAGCTTATCTGCTAAGAATCGGAACTGGCGATGATATGTCCGTGAGCAGATGAAACTGGCCAGCATACTGACTCTAAGCGACTTTGAGTAAACGATGAAACATTAATTGAATATAAGGATTTATTAGGTTAATCAATCTAAATTAGACCTAATCACGACCTATAAGGTAATCAGCTTGAATTAGATTAATCTATATCTAAAATTATTATAAATTGGAGACAGATTAAAATTCAGAGCTAGAAACAAATTAAAATAAATTATAACGAACAAAAATATTTCTTTTCACATGTGCTAAAAGGCTTCAACGCATTTAACCTTCACCCATGCTGTTAGTTCCGTCATGGGACTAATAGATGGACCTTCACATGTGTGTGTATTTATATAGTTTATAACCATAACAGTTCTACAGTTTCTTCTATTTTACTTGTTGATTTCTATTTTATTTAAATAGTGTATTTATTTTGTTAAAGAGCCCATATTATGTTTTTTTGAAAATGCCCTTCCATGTAGTGTAACACAGCTCTACGTGAAGTGAAATATGCAGCTAATGTTTAAATCTGTAAGTGCACAGTGTTTAAAACTGTTGATTCATCTATAAAAGAGTCGACTCATAGTGCTTCAAATGAGTCGTCTTGATAACGAGTCATTAGGTGTTTCATGAGATTGTATCTACGAAACACAAGTAGTTGCGTGTGCAAACCCGGGAGATTTGAAACCTGCGGCCTCGCCCACTAACACAGAAAAAAGCCACACACACACACACGCGCGCGCCGGTGGAATGTGATGTCACACTGTGCAGATTGATATTATTGAGTCTCTACCCAAAGATGAAACCTCAGCATTAGCCCAGCCTTGAGCAGTTTGAGTGCTTCTGGAAACTTCATGCTTTAGACTGGGTGTATATTACATGCTTAATATTCAATTTTTAGACTGTGTGTGTGTGTGTGTGTGTGCGTGTTTTTGTGACATATCAGGACACAAATCTGTATAATGACATGGGTATGACACAGGTATTACAAAAAGGAGGTGAAATATGAGGACATTGGTGACGTCCTCATTTCTCAAAATGCTTATAAATCACACTGAATGAGTTTAATCAGAGAGTAAAGCTGCACACAGTCTCCTGTGATGGTTGGGTTTAGGGGTGGGGTGGGGTGAGGGCAATACAATATACAGTTTGGACAGTATAAAATGAATGGAAACCTATGTAATGTCCCCACTTTTCACAAAAACAAACATGTGTGTAGGCCTATTATTATTTAAAATAAAATTTTAAAATAAAATTGATTATATTATGTACAAAATATTATTCTTTATAATTATATCCAGTTACCCTAAAACTTTGCTTAAATACCATATACATTTATTAAATAAATAAAACCAAAAAGTAAATAACTGTTTGAGCTGACAAGTTTTCAGGACATATCAAATTTCAGCACAACACTAACTAACTAGTCTCACTCACACACACACACACACACTTGTACACACTCTCACTAACACACTCACTCTTGTACATACTCTCTCTCACACACTTACATTCTATCTCAATTCAATTCAGAAATACTTTTTTAGCATGACTGTAAATGATACAATGTTGCCAACACAAACACATCGACATCTCACAGACACATGTACAAGCTCTCATTCACAAAGATAAGCCCTCCCTCTCACACACACACTTCTACATGCTTTCTCATAAACGTACTGGCTCTCTCTCTTACACACACTACTACATGCTGTCTTTCACTCACACACACACACACACACACAAACAAATGTGCATTTGATACTTATATAATTTTACGTGCTCATTAGGCTTACGATAGGTGGTTGCATTGTAATTATTTGGTCATAAAGGTATTAATTGTTTTAAATAGTTTTTCAGCTAATAATGTTTGTGATGTCATACATGCTGCAAAAGGCTTTTAAAGCTGACAAGACGTGGAGCAACCATGACCAGAGCGTTCCAGAGAGAAGGTGTCTCTCAAAATGCAGTGGCCCAGCTCGCTGCAATTGCAGAGCTGTACTTTGCGAACAGGGAGCAATTTAACAGAATCAGCTTCACACCAGGAAAATGAATAGAGTTCGCTCAAAAGTGTAGAGAGCTCATTTTTGGAGATTTTTGCATAAAGGTTGTATCAATGAAAAGGAAGGGTTCTTTTGTATGTTTCTTTGTTAAATAATGCTCCGGTTTACTGTTGGTAAAATGTAGAAGCAAAAACCTACAGCACAATAAGCTTAGCTTATAATGCCAAAAAAAAAATATATATATTGAAATCAGATGCAAAAACCTTTAAATTCCGAATAAATTCATTAATTTTCTTTTCAGCTTAGTCCCTTTATTAGTCTGGAGTTGCTACAATGGAATAACCCAAGAGCTTATCCAGCACCATCCATGTTTTACACAACAGATGCCCTTCCAGCTGCAATGCATCACTGGGAAACATCCAAACGCACACATATATATATATCTGAGCCTACTCAATTTACCTGTACCACATGTCTTTGGATTTGTGGAGGAAACCAGAGCACCCAGAGGACACCCACACAAACACAGGGAGAACATGCAAACTCAACACAGAAATGCCACCTGACCTAGCTGAGGCTCGAACCAACGACTTTCTTACTGTGAGGCGAACGTTCTACCCTCAGCGCCACCACATTGCCGGCAATTTAATTGTTATTCTAAAATTAGTTTTTTTTTCAGCCTACTGTTTGAAAGATAATGAAAAAAATATTTGCCACAAAAATAGTTAAATTGCAGAGCTGAGACTTAAAATATGTATACATTTTAGAAAAAAAATGTATATGGTGGCTGCATGGTGGTGCAGTGGGTAGCATATTCGCCTCCCAGCAAGAAGGTCACTAGTTCGAGCCTAAGCTGGGTCAGTTGGTGTTTCTGTGTGGAGTTTGCATGTTCTATCCATGTTCGTGTGGGTTTCCTCTGGGTGCTTTGGTTTCCCTGACAAATCCAAAAACTTGTGATCAAGACGGCGGAAGGGCCACAGCACTTTAGAGTCATGCACACCAATCAGGTAAAAACCTGTCGACTATGCATGAGCTCAGAAAATGTGATGAAGGAGCACCCAGAATTCAGGTGCTTCAAATGTGACGAAAGGGGACATTTCGCAAAACATTCTTTCTGCAGAGCGGTGTGAGGCTAGAAGTTTGAATTCAACTCAGTGTTTACCTCCCCTCGCGGTGTCGCAAACTTGCGTAGAATCTGATTTCTTTTAGCTTTGTGTTGTGCATGAGCAGGTGGCCAGTGCGTTTGCGGGCCCTTCACGGTGCAGACCGTACAAGACAGCTCTATAAAAAAAGACTATAAATACTTGAAGCAGCACTGGCCTATTGGTTTCCGTAGTGTAGTGTTTATCATGTTTGCATTACACGCTAAAGGTCTCCTGTTCGAAACTGGTCGGAAGCATACAATTAGCGGACCCCTTTGTCCAAAGCGACATACAATAGTGGAGGTATTCAACAAGACGAGGCAATGCATACGAAAAAGGGCTATTTATTCCAAGTAATTTGTTTGTACTCAGAGAATTTAGTGCTGGAGTAGGAGTTTCGTTTTCTTTAGAGAGAGGGATATTCACCGGGGTTCGGGTGTACTCTGAAGAGATGGGTGTTAGCTGTCGTTTGAAGGACACCAGTGTATCCGTAATCCGAGTGGGAATGGGAAGATGATTCCACCAGCGTAGAACATTGAATGAAAACATTATGGAAAAGTGACTTTCCGTCTCTCTGCGCTGGCACCACAAGACAGTGCTCTCACCCTAACCGGAGGCTCCTATGGTAATCACGATGGCTTTACAAGCGGAGGGTCTCCTGTTAGAGACTGGGCGGAAACATTCAGATTTGCTTTTACTCACATTCTCAATTGGCTCTCTGCTCACTGGATGATCCACGATACAAGGGCATGGATCTGTCAAATGTCATGACTTGACGTTGTACGAGGATTTGATGAAAAAATGCCCTGCAAACCTTAAAAAGCAACGCCATCCCTTTCAGTGGACTTGCATTAAAGCCCGCGTGATGCGGCACTTTGTCAGTGTTACTGTATCATTCGGACATGGGGGCAGAGAGTTAAAGACTTCAGCCTGAGCACACTGCCGCAGGCTCGGTTTGTCAGAAGTGGGATTCGAACCCACGCCTCCAGGGGAGACTGCGACCTAAACGCAGCGCCTTAGACCGCTCGGCCATCCTGACATGCAAACTTAGCAGGAGCTGTCTCCTGGGAGCCACACCGCAGTACCGTGACATGGAATCTGGTGTTTCACAGCTTGCCCAGCTCCGGCTGTCAGCTCATTGGCGCCGCAGGCAGCTAAGCTGTGCTCGCCTCCTGGGGCTGCGCCTAGTTTCAATAGCCAACACTTGACAGCTGTCATTGCTTACGGCCACACCACCCTGAGGGGGCTATAGAGCAAACAGGAAGTGAGTTGGCAGCAGTAAGGAGAGAAAAGCTCTCCCCATTTTGTTTGTCTACCTTTTTGTTTATTGACCTTGAGTGTTTTTGTTTGTTTTTTTTTCTTTTTTGTCTTTAAAAACCACCTAACAGCAGCATTTTGCTGACTGAAGGGTGGTAATGTAGTGTGTTTTATTTTTAATCATGGACAGATTCCCCGGCAACGACATGGAAATGGAGGGACTTGCACGAAAGGATAAAGAAAATGGGCTGGATGACAGACGAAGAGATAAAGAAAACGGACTTGACAACAGACAAAGAGATAAATAAAATGAAGAGCCCGGCCAACGAAGAGGTGAGAAAGGTAAGGATAAGCAAGAGGTACAAAGAAGAGTATGCACAAAGGAAGCAACAGTAACTGTAGAAGTAGAAAATGTAAAAGATGCAAGAAGATTTGATATAACCAAAGCAGTCACGGAGCTGATTGGAGCAGGAAGAATTCTGGCGGTGAGACTCAAACAAACAAAGGGAGTATGAAGTAACAATGGAGACTGAAGATGACACGAAAATTTTAATAGACAATGGATTGACAATTAAAGGAGTGAAATCTGAAGTACGGAGGTTACAAAACAGAGACTATGTTGTTTCGTTCAAGCATCTGCCTGTTTACCTAGCAGATGAAGAAATTTTAAGCAAGCTAGAGAGATGGGGAGTTTTCCCCATATCTAAAATTAAAAGAAGATTGTATCCTTTCACAAACATAGAAGATGGAACAAGGTTTGTAAAAAACAGATTTCAGGAAGAGATGGTCTCCTTACCATACAGTACCAAAATCGAGACGGCAGAAGCGCCACAGCACTTTAGAATAATGCACACCAATCAGGTAAAAACCTGTCGACTATGCATGAGCTCAGAAAATGTGATGAAGGAACGCCCAGAATTCAGGTGCTTCAAATGTGACGAAAGGGGACATTTCGCAAGGACCTGTACAGCGGTGTCGGTTCGGATTGTAAATTGGCCCTAATACCTGCAGGGAGCTTGTCACGCTGAGTTGGCTTTGTCCGCTCGATTGACCAACGCGTACGCCTTGTTTTATCCTTGCAGGCCTAACTTCGCTGGTGAAAGCACTCGTGGGGTTTCTGTAGTGTAGTGGTCATCAAGTTCGCGTGGGGTTTCTGAAGTGTAGTGGTCATCACGTTCGCGACCTGGATCTCAGGTCTTCTATGGAGGGACTGTCAGGAATCCTGTAAGAGCATCCCATCCACACAACCTCTTGCCATAAAAACAAAGCAGAATGTGTGGTGAAGGAACTCCGGGTTGACAGAGCCTTGTCCTTGCTCCAAGCAATGTGCTAACAAGGTGCTGAACAGAGTGACGGTGGCACAAAGGTTAGCGCTTATGACTACGGATCAGAAGATTCACGGTTACGGAAACCAAGAAACTGTGTATGAGAGAGTGCGTAAGTTTATGAGTGGCACTTGTGCAAGCGGAGCAGGGACGTGCCAGCGATCAGAATGAACTGGAGTTTGTGCCAAGACTGGCTTTCCAAAGTGGCAGCTCCCATATGTTCTAGCGGTTAGGATTCCTGGTTTTCACCCAGGCGGCCTGGGTTCGATTCCCGGTATGGGAAGGCTCCTTTTTGGCCAGCGGTCAGACTGCAGCTACCTTATAGGATGTGGTTGTGGAACTGCCCCGTAAGCCTTCGATAGCTCAGTTGGAAGAGCGGAAGACTGTAGGTGGGATGATGGCAATCCTTAGGTCGCTGGTTCGACTCCGGCTTGACGGACATCTTTTGCGCTCAGAGCCGCTTTCTTGCTTTCGCCAAGTGAGTTCACCAGTGCTCAAAGTTCAGCATGGAGGTGAAAAGGAAGTTCCCTGACCGGGAATCGAACCCGGGCCGCGGCGGTGAGAGCGCCGAATCCTAACCACTAGACCACCAGGGAAGGTCTGGCTGACGGGTGCCCTCAAGTCTAGCTGTGGGCCTCCACCCAGGTGTGCTGCAGCTGCTCTGACAAAAATAACTCTAACGTTTGCAACCTCCTCCTGGGGAAGAGAAAGTCTCAGAGCCTGGATCACAGTTCTTCTTGGGAGGGACTGTCACAATCTCGGTGTAAGAGCATCCTATCGACACCACAACTTGCCATGACAACAAAGCACAGCATGCGTTGAAGGAACTCCATGTTCACCGAGCCGTGTCCTCTTTAAAAGTAGCATGCTAATGAGCACTACTGACACGAACTGGGCCAGTGGCGCAGTGGATAACGTGTCTGACTACTGATCAGAAGATTCTAGGTTCGACTCCTGGCTGGCTTGTTCAGGAATTTTTTGCGTTGCTCTCAGTGCAGTGCGGTCGCGGTTTGCCCCTGCCGTAGTTGTTCGGTTCTACTCTGGAGTGAATCGAGTTTCTGGGGCCGCCAGCACAGAGCCTGTGGGGTGCTCTCCTGGGTTCAAAGGCTGCCCCAACTGTTCTCATGTCTTGGTCCCGTACATCCCTCAGGATTTCCAAAAGAAACCAGTACAGCCACTCTCCTGGGAAGACGGCAGTGACAGCTTGTAGACCAAAATGTTTGCTGTGAGGCTAAGGCGTTCTACTGCAGCACAGATACGCATTCGAAAAGCAGACAATATTCAAAAACAAAGTGCCAACCTAAAACAAGATTGCAGTCAAAATGACCACCTCAGACAAGTGTGAGCAATGTTTCAGTCTCTGTTATATGTCGGCAAATATGCCACACAGTGCAGACGCTCATACTACTGAAAAGGAAGTTACCTGACTGAGAAAGGTATAAATAGAAATCGGAGCCTGCTCCAAATGACTTGGTCAGCTCCAAGCGGGTGAGACTTGAGCTCCAAGTGGGCTGTAAAAACCTCCTGGAGTTATCATTCATTTAATGTCTGGTACAAGACACTGCGTCCAACCAGTTATGTTTGAATGTCAAACCTACCCCAATCCTTAACCCAACCTCACAGTTTCCTGCTGTGTTTTATCAACCTCCCAACCTACCCCAACTCTTAACCCAACCTCACAGTAACAAACCTCCATGTGGGTTTCATTGATTCAATGTCTCGTACATGGCACAGAATACAACCTATCGCAGTTTATTAAAATCACACCTACCCCAGCCCTAGGCCCAACCTCACGATAACCTGCTGTGTTTTATTCAATTTTACTCCTACCCCAACCCTAAACACAACCTCAGAGTAACCAGTTTTAATTTTTTTTATTTTTATGAATGTCTACTACAGCTACATCAATCGCAAACCCAGCCTACGTGCGGCATAAGTGCCTACCACTTAGAGGTCATCCAGCCAACTTGCAGTGTAATCTCCTCCACTTGTAGGTCTCTGAGCTGCAGCAACACCTAAGCGCTCTGACACACAGACACAAAAGAAAATATTGCTTTTAACCTCCTCTTGGAGAGGAGAGAGTCTCCGACCCTGGATCTCAGGTCTTCTATGGAGGGACTGTCAGGAATCCTGTAAGAGCATCCCATCCACACAACCTCTTGCCATAAAAACAAAGCAGAATGTGTGGTGAAGGAACTCCGGGTTGACAGAGCCTTGTCCTTGCTCCAAGCAATGTGCCAACAAGGTGCTGAACAGAGTGACGGTGGCACAAAGGTTAGCGCTTATGACTACGGATCAGAAGATTCTCGGTTACGGAAACCAAGAAACTGTGTATGAGAGAGTGCGTAAGTGTATGAGTGGCACTTGTGCAAGCGGAGCAGGGACGTGCCAGCGATGAGAATGAACTGGAGTTTGTGCCAAGACCGGCTTTCCAAAGTGGCAGTTCCCATATGGTCTAGCGGTTAGGATTCCTGGTTTTCACCCAAGCGGCCTGGGTTCGACTCCTGGTATGGGAAGGCTTGAGTGATTTTGCTTCTGTCCTTTTTGGCCAGCGGTCGGACTGTAGCTACCTTATAGGATGTGGTTGTGGAGCTGCTCCGTAAGCCTTCGATAGCTCAGTTGGTAGAGCGGAGGACTGTAGGTAGGATGATGGCAATTCTTAGGTCGCTGGTTCGACTCCGGCTTGACGGACATCTTTTGCGCTCAGAGCCGCTTTCTTGCTTTCGCCAAGTGAGTTCACCAGTGCTCAAAGTTCAGCATGGAGGTGAAAAGGAAGTTCCCTGACCGGGAATCGAACCCGGGCCGCGGCGGTGAGAGCGCCGAATCCTAACCACTAGACCACCAGGGAAGGTCTGGCTGAAAGTTGCCGTCAAGTCTAGCTGTGGGCCTCCACCCAGGTGTGCTGCAGCTGCTCTGACAAAAATAACTCTAACGTTTGCAACCTCCTCCTGGGGAAGAGAAAGTCTCAGAGCCTGGATCACAGTTCTTCTTGGGAGGGACTGTCACATGCTCGGTGTAAGAGCATCCTATCGACACCACAACTTGCCATGACAACAAAGCACAGCATGCGTTGAAGGAACTCCATGTTCACCGAGCCGTGTCCTCTTTCCAATCAGCATGCTACTGAGCACTGCTAACACGGACTGTGCCAGTGGCGAAATGGATAACGCGTCTGACTACGGATCAGAAGATTCTAGGTTCGACTCCTGGCTGGCTCGTTCAGGAATTTTTTGCGTTGCTCTCAGTGCAGTGCGGTCGCGGTTTGCCCCTGCCGTAGTTGTTCGGTTCTACTCTGGAGTGAATCGAGTTTATTGGGCCGCCAGCAAAGAGCCTGTGGGGTGCTCTCCTGGGTTCAAAGGCTGCCCCAACTGCTCTCGTGTCTTGGTCCCGTACATCCCTCAGGACTTCCAGAAGAAACCAGTACAGCCACTCTCCTGGGAAGACGGCAGTGACAGCTTGTAGACCAAAATGTTTGCTGTGAGGCTAAGGCGTTCTACTGCAGCACAGGTACGCATTCGAAAAGCAGAAAATATTCAAAAACAAAGTGCCAACCTAAAACAAGATTGCAGTCAAAATGACCACCTCAGACAAGTGTGAGCAATGTTTCAGTCTCTGTTATATGTCGGCAAATATGCCACACAGTGCAGACTGGGCCAGTGACGCATACTGGCACCTGTAAGTCGTGGTTATTCTTGGCTACACCGGCCAATCACGTTCTGGGTTGGAACAAAGATTTTTTTTTAATTCATGGTTACGCTGGCCAATCACGTCCCGAGCTGGAACCAAGATTCACCCTATTCTTGGTTACGGCAGCCAATCATGTTCAGAGTTACAATGAACGCTATGGCCAATCAGAGCCCTTATACCATTCAAGATTTGTACTGTAATAACAGATTTAGTTGCAGATTAATTCGGACAACAATTGCAAACTAAGTATTTTTATAACAAGTTGGTTTAAATGAATAACCATTACAGTAACATTAATTACTACAACACGATTATTATATGATTGTTATAGATGTTGTATAACGTTATTTGGTAAGATTAACTTAGCCGACCAAGCACTCTTTAAAGTTTTACTACAAACATTTTAATGCAGTTATTATACATTACAACACTTTATATTATTATTTACTACCATAGTTACAATAATGCCCGTGCATTATTCTAACACATCAATGAATCACTCACTTATAATAAATATAAGGCTCATTTCATCAGTCACTGATTATAAACAAATATTATAATAACGCTCACATATGACTACATCACTAATCATAAACTAATCTAATAAATCAATCACAAAGCAAAAAAACAATATGGATCACGCATGAATGCATCACTAATAATAAACCAATAATAGAATAATGCTCACACATTAATTCATCAATAATAATAAAGCGATAATATAAGGGTCACACATTAATCCATCTTCAATAATAAACCAATAATATAATAATGCACACCCCCCATATGGGAGTCCAGGGCCGTAACATCCACTGTCTCTAACGTTAGCTTAAAAGATTTCCGGCATCAAAAGCAGTAGGCATTGCTGAGGAGTATGGCGTCCCCGTCACTCAAACACATGCACCCCCTGCTGGCCTCACTAACACCACTTCCGGCAGCAATCTAGCTTTCCCATGTGGTCTCCCATCCAGGTACTGACCGGGCGCAGCCCTGCTTAGCTTCTGTGGGCAGCCATGGGAGAGTTGCAGAGAGCTAGCTGCTGGCTGGTAATGGAGTTGATGTGATTGTCTGTTGTGGTGAAGGAGCTGAGACAAAAGGTAATCTAAGTACCTACTGTCACCCATGGTCATGACTGAAAGGACAAGATCTCGGATACAACCGGACACATTTTACAAAGTGTTTTGACCCGCTTGTTTGAGTCGCAGCACAAAAGAGAAATGAGCCAACAAAATAACCTGAATGCAAATTATTTATTATAAAATGTAACTCATAGAACAATCAATCAATGCATCCAACAAATGTTTAGGGATACTAATGAAGATAAAGAACTTAGGATATAATCACAACAACACTTTAACTACATGATATAAGTAACGCAAAACAAAACCATAAGGTTAAAGAATCAATGAGATGGGAGGTCTTGACATGAGGACTCCTGAGTAGCCACAGGTCCTGGGGTAGCTAGCACAACAACTTTTATATACCCATTGATGAGCAATGCAGGCATCCAATCACGATTTACCACATACTCCAACCTGGATTTCTCATTCAGGGAATCAGACAGATAACATCATCCAACACAACACTAGCTACATGAACACACTGGAGAGTGGATAACAGATGAGATTTTAAGCCGCAGAGGTGCTGTTATCCAGATGTTTATGAAACTGTTCTTCTCTCAGCCGCCATTATTGTGTTTACATAAATGCAAGGAGCGCGACACATTTACAACCCCATCTACTGCAGTGTAGGATTGTTGGAAAACAGTATACCTATTATACTGTTATTTATAGCCTATTCAAACATTATTCAGACATGAAACATCCTGTGCACATGAGATAATGTTTTGCTGCATTCATGTCATGTGTGCAACTTTTTGTCCATGTGTTTCTTAAGCTGCGCCGAATGAGTGAAACTCTGTAGACACTGACCAGATCTGTACGGTCTCACTGAGAAGATGTGAATGGTTTCCCTCCAGTGTGGATCTTCATGTGTTCATTAAGGTTTGGTGATTGGTTAAAACTCTTCCCACACTGAGTAGATGTGAATGGTTTCACTCCAGTGTGGGTCTTCATGTGTTTAATAAAGGTCTGAGGAGCTGCTGAAACTCATCCCACATCGAAGCTGCGGTCACATTAGAATTTGAGCATGCGAAATTCTGTTGTACAGCGCTGTGAAAAGGAGCCGGATTAAACAAGATGATCAGACATTTAAAAAGCGAACGATTGGTCTATATTTTACTAACTGTCCAGAGAGGTCATGTTTTGATCTTCGATAGGTCTCACACAGTCAAGTTATGCAATTTTGCAGGTCAGAATTCATCAAGCTTGAACTCTGCAAGGCAATGAACTGCGAAACTTGAGGCACGAACTTGCATTTCCGGTCTAACGCATTCACGTGCGTATGAATGGAAGTCTATGGCGAGAAAAGTCCAGTGTGACCGCAGCTTAAGTGCAAGTGAATGGTTTCTCTCCAGTGTGGATCCTCATGTGTCGACTAAGGGAGAATGAGCAGTAAAAACTCTTCCTACACTGAGTGCATGTGAATGGTTTCTCTTCATGTGTTGATTAAGGTGTGATGAGCAGGTAAAACTCTTTCCACACAGAGTGCATTTGAATGGTCTCTCTCCAGTGTGGATCCTCATGTGGTAATTAAGGGATGTTGATAGGCTGAAACTCTTCCCACACTGAGTGCAAGAGAATGGTTTCTCTCCAGTGTGGATCATCATGTGTCGAATAAGGGAGGATGAGCAGTAAAAACTCTTCCCACACTGAGTGCAAGAGAATGGTTTCTCTCCAGTGTGGATCCTCATGTGTCGAATAAGGGAGGATGAGCAGTAAAAACTCTTCCCACACTGAGTGCATTGGAATGGTCTCTCTTCAGTGTGGATCCTCATGTGATAATTAAGGGATGTTGAAAGGCTGAAACTCTTCCCACACTGAGTGCATGTGAATGGTTTCTCTCCAGTGTGGATCCTCATGTGGTGATTAAGGGATGATGATTGGCTGAAACTCTTCCCACACTGAGTGCATGTGAATGGTTTCTCTCCAGTGTGGATCCTCATGTGGTGATTAAGGGATGATGATTGGCTGAAACTCTTCCCACACTGAGTGCATGTGAATGGTTTCTCTCCAGTGTGGATCCTCATGTGATAATTAAGGGATGTTAAAAGGCTGAAACTCTTCCCACACTGAGTGCATGTGAATGGTTTCTCTCCAGTGTGGATCCTCATGTGTTGATTAAGGGATGATGATTGGCTGAAACTCTTTCCACACTGAGTGCAAGTGAATGGTTTCTCTCCAGTGTGGATCATCATGTGTTGATTAAGGTGTGATAAGCAGGTAAAACTCTTCCCACACTGAGTGCATGCAAATGGTTTCTCTCCAGTGTGGATCCTCATGTGTAGATTAAGGGATGATGATTGGCTGAAACTCTTTCCACACTGAGTGCATGTGAATGGTTTCTCTCCAGTGTGGATCATCATGTGTTGATTAAGGTGTGATGAGCGGTTGAAACTCTTCCCACACTGAGTGCATGTGAATGGTTTCTCTCCAGTGTGGATGATCATGTGAATCTTAAGTTTGCTTTTGTTTGCCAAACTCTTTCCACACTGAGTACAGGTGAAACGATTCTTTTTTCTCCTTTTCAAAAAATGATTTTTTTCCTCAATTTTGACATGATGTTCCTCGTCTTTACTCCCCTTATTCTCTTCAATGCAATCTGAAAGAAATAAATAAAACAATAGTTTTCATTAAGTCTTAAAAACTCTCATCAAAAGCTCAAAAGTGAAAAGACACAGGAAACATTGGCTTCACACACTGTAATTTTAATGCACATTAAATGTAAAATAAATCAGATAATATGTTGTTTGGTCCATTAATGTGTACACATTTAAGCAGATACAATTTAATTCATCTTTATTTATCTAGAGCATTTACAACATAAATTGTGTCAAAGCCACTTAACATTGAAGTTATAGTAAATTGAAACAGTTTCAGTCCAGTTTTCAGTTTCTTACATAATGGATCATAAAAGTCATTTTGATCATATTGATAAGACAGATTTAAAAGCTGTAAACGGCCTATTTTTATTTGTATTGTAACAGTGGTGGTTTTGGATAAATAAGTTTTGTTTAAGTCTTTCAAAGAAAGAAAAAAAAACAAAACAAATGAACTTTCAAAAACTGCTCCCAGCGGGATTAGAAGTTGGGCCGTCAGCATAGTAGTTGAATGCTTTATCGCTAGTCCATGTAAGAAGTGAAATCCGTGTCTTTTCCAGACCCTTTCATCCTACTCCCAGTGGACCTCGAACAAAAAAGTATAGGTTATTTATAACCTATGGGCGCCAAACAAGTTTATCTTGTCAAGGATAGCCACAGCAAGCATTAATTTCCACCATTTCATAATCAAAAATAAAAATAAAATAAATTAAAGATTCTCTTTAAATAAGAACTCACACACACATGTACATTGACTCAACAGTAATATATTTAACCATAAAAAATTAAAAATACAACATCACTGCGGAATCACTCCATTTGTGAAGGTTTCTAAACAAAATCAACCATCCTTGTACAACAAACAATAAAAGAAACAAACTAAAACCAAAACGGTTCAAAAATAAATTATAGCTAGTGTAAAGGGGGAATGATGGAATGAGTAATGAACAAAAAGCCTGTTTTATGGGGTTGCAACGTGTGTAAAGATTTTCAGTGTGGGTGTATGAATGAATTAAAATGAACTGACCCGGGCTATTAGTATCGATTGGTACTGGTCCACCCCTTGATAAGTTTCATTTTGGGAGGCTCCTTCCTACCAGACTGACTTTTTCGTTGGCTTCAGGAAAGGATTCAGCTTCCCACTTACTCCACCGAGGATCCAGGAGACTGCTTGCACAAAATGACCACTGTAAAGTTTGCCGGGCACACTGCGTCCATTCTTGCTACACGCCAGTCTTTTTTTTCTTCACACGCCAAAAACCAACAGCTCTTCAACCTCGCACATTTCCTTTCTCCATTCTCTGCCACAACAAACACAAACCCAAAAGAAACAAAATTCTTCTTCTCACTTTTCCATTTCCTCCCTCTTTAATCTTCTTTTCCCTACCTGAACTTCCGTTTTCTTCAACTTGACCCTGGAGGTTTTTGGAAGGGCAGGTTTGACTAGCTTCCCCTATTGGAGCTTAGAAGAAAATATTTGGGGGAGGCATAGTCTTGCCACACTCTCCCCCTTGAAGAAAAAAAAAAAAACAACAACCCCTGGTTGTTTATAAAAGGGATGTCAGAAACCAAGAAACTCCTCTTAATCTAGTGGTTAGAGCAAAATGGCCTTAAGTTTTTCTTTCTCCTGATTCTCCAGTTCTTCAGCTGTTGGAAAGCAAGGCTTAAGATTACAAACATTTACGGTTCAAACATCCTCTCCAGTGTTTTCCAGTGCAACACGATAGTTCAGAGGTCCTAACTGTTGAATTGTCCTGTAGGGTCCTTTCCATTTTTTTGCAAGCTTTGCACTGAAATTATGCAATAAACTTGACTGAGGAAAGCTTACCCTGACACTGTCTTTTTCTTTATAGGATGCCTCTCATCCTGTTTTATTGTAACTGCGGAGTTGTTTTGCCATAGCTGTTTTTCTGAACTCACTTGCTTTCATTTTCAAATTTGACAGTTGTTTTGTAACGTCGTAGGCCGGAGAATCGGTATAAATTGTGTCCATGCAGTAACTTATCTACAGGACCTTGGAGTTTCCTCCCGAGTAGAAGCTCTGCTAGAGTCATGCCGATGGTTTCTTGGACTGCAGAATTAATGGCAAAGCGAAGTTCTGGTAAGTGTTGGTCCCATTTTTATGGTTATCTTCTACATACGCAGAAATCATTTGTTTTAGGGTTCTGTTCAGTCGTTTTGTGAGATTGGTCTGGGGGTGGTAGGCTATTTGATTTTTGTCATTTTCTGTTTGATTTTCCATTTTTAAACTTCAGAGAAAACTGCTGATGTGAACTGTGTGCCTCGGTCAGATAGAATGGAATCTGGTACTCCCCAACTAGTGAGTATTTCTTCTCTGAAGAATTTGGCTTCTGTCTGGGCAGTGGCCTCTCGCATGGGAAATAATTCCAGTGTTTCCTCTAGGATTGCACAGTAGAATCTCTGTCTGCTAGGTTCTGAAATATCTTGATTATATCTGGGTCTTTGTGTTGCTCTTCCCAGATTTCTGCAATGAAGATGGGTCAAAGTACGGTCACTTGAAAGGTGCAGAAGGGCATCCAGCTGGTTTGATGACAGACTCACTGTGCTTTTGATGAAGGGTTTGCGAACCCAGTCGTACTGGTTCCAATTATGCTGCTCAGAAAAATACCTATTGAAATATGCAGACAGAGATTGCAGATGGAGAGTGATTTCCGTTTTAGTAGTATCCCAGTTAAACACATTTTCTGTGATAAATTCATCCAAGGTCAGGAACATGTTTAGATTTAGTAGGTTTGAACACGGCCTTGAAGGGACAAATTAAGCGAATTAAGCCAATCAAATATGTCAGACAGGTATGTAAGATCTGTGAGCTACTTAGCGTCAGTAAAATAACTCCTAAAGGAAGATCCACAATCAATCCTCAGTTCGTAATGCAATGAAAAAATACGCTGCAGGACTTTGCCTGTGGAGAGCCATCTAACCTCCTTGTGCAAAAGCAACGACTCATATTCGGACCCCATTTCTATGCACAACAAGGCAAACAGTCTTGATTTAGTGGGACAAACTTTATGAAATTCACAATCTGTATTGCTGTTTGAAGCACTGCGTTCAAGTCCGCAGGAAGTGTTTTTGCTGCGAGGACCTCTCTGCGAATCATACAGTGGGTGAAACAAACATGCGGAGCTACTTTATGAACCAAAGCAGCGAGTCCTTTATTTTTTCCTAACATGGATCCCACTCCATCAGTGCCCAAACCAACACAATTGTCCCAACAAAGACCAAGTTCATTCAGTTGACCGCTGAGTTTTTCTAAAATATCTTTTCCTGTAAACGTCTTTTCATTGATGAGCAAAATAGTAGATCCACAAGCAATTTTCTCTCATGACTGTAGCGGACGAATACAAGTAGTTGAGATGAGTTTGATATGTCTGTCGACTCAACTAATTGTAATAAAAAAGAAATCCCATTCTTTATTCTTTTAATCAGCTGACGTTTGACGTCGCATGCCATAACAGTTATACGCCGGCTTATGGTGTTGTCTGGTAGTGGAATTTGTTCAATGTAACTTGCATACTTCTCTCTAAACAGTTCTACAGATGGCCTTTGCAGCTGGAGATATGAGGCTCTCTGGAAATGTATGTGGCTATTTGGCCTTGGCAACTAAATGTGCCACCTCATTTGAAGCAGTAAGCGATTTTACTTGCAGCGTGGTTTGACTAGTCATCGTTTGTTTTTGTCCTCTTAATGCTGATTCTTTACATCGAAAAAAGTCGACTGGCTTATCTTTTAACATCGGATGTTTCTTCTGTAAGTGACGCACCAGTTTCACAGGTTTTAAACTGTCATTTGCAAGGACCTCTGAACACACAACACATTGTGGACATGGTTCGTTATTAATCGTATTGTATGTACTGTTCATCATACTTCCGTTGGTTTGATGCACACAGGCCTTTGGTTTTTGTAATGAGCGTTAAACCTCTCTGTTTGGAGATCCCCGTTGACGCGGAGGGTTGGTCATCCGTTTGCTTTAATGCTTCAGAAGGGCACTCGTCATCTTTTTTGTCAGACGGTTTACCGGTGTTAACTTCACCGTCGTTAATTTTAAAAAGCCACAGGTCCATTTTTTGTATATGTTTTACGTGATCGCATTAACTACAAAAGGTGCCTCGTGCCTGATAGTTAGCTGCGGGACTAATCAGATTGACTCTTGTGAACATAAAAAAAAACGTCATAATTTACTCGAGTGCACACCTCAGTTTCTCGATCCCCCCTTAACAGGCGCTGGCGCCCCACATTTTGAAAACCCCTGGCCTATAGTATGGCTAAACAAATTATAAATATTAATAAATTCCTCCTGTCCTTGCGCCTTGTGTTGTGTCAACACTGCACCTAATCCGGAATCACTGGCATCGGTGTTAACCACAAAGGGGAGTCGGAGAACAGGATGTCCAAGGATGGGAGGCGAGGTGAGACAAGTCTTTAATTTCTTCAGTGCTTGTTGACATTGAGGTGTCCATTGAAAAATTCACCCTTTTTTCTTCAATGAGTTCATGGGCTCTGCAATTTGAGAAAGGTTTGGCACAAACATATGGTACCACCCTGCCAATCCAAGGAGTTAATGTCTTTGATGTTTTTTTTGGAACCGGGTAGGATGTTATCGCTTCTACTTTAATGGAATCAGCAGGAATGGCCTGGGTGTTCACCACATGTCAAAGAAATGATAATTTATGTTGGCAGAATTTACTTTTCTTCAAGTTAATGATCAGACCAGCTTTGTGTAACCAGGTGAAGATCTTTGAAGTGTTGGGTGACTGAGGGTGAGTATATGATGTCGTCATCAAAATACACAAAACACATTTTTCCCAGCAACTCTGCTAGGACAGACTCCATTAATTGCTGGAATGTTGCTGGGGCATTTTAAAGTTTTTAAATCCAAAAGTCTTGGATTCACTTCCAGGCTCCATAGTTACCTGCCAGTATCAACTGTTGAGATCAATGGTGGAGAAGATGACAGCACCAGAGAGGGATTCCAGTATCTCTGTGATGTTAGGTAAGGGGTAGGCATCTCTTTCTGTGATAGCGTTCACTTTACGATAGTCCACACACAACCTCATACTGCTATCTTTTTTGGGGACAAGGACAATGCGTGAGGCCCACGCTATTTGTGTAGGTTCTGTGAGGCCATTCATTAGCATTTCTTTGACTTGCTCTTTAACAATCTCTTGCTTCTCTGGTTTTAAACGGTATGGACGTTGTCTGATCAGCACAGGGTAGTCAATATACAAGCAGTGCTGTAGAACAGTTGTTCTTCCAAGCTGGGAGGTACATACTTGTGGATTCTGCAGAAGTAGATGATGTAACTGGCAATTTTCTTCTGGATGCAGGTGAGATTGATCAACTGATGCTTTTATTATTGTCTTGTCATCCCTATTATCTGGTAACTGGAATAGACTTTGTGGTGGGGGATTTGAGGTGAACAACAAAAGAGCTTGGCTTGAGTTTTTTCTGTGCACTTTTTTTTTCTGGTGCAGGTATGTTTTTTTCTGGAATGCTGGCCTGCCCAGGCTGAAAAGCATACACTTGGTTTCGGGTTGATGTGCAGGTTTAATTTTCACCAGCCACATTGATCTGTAGCCCACTGGTAAATATATAATCCAATCCTAGGATCACTAAATAAGTGAGAGCTGTGGAAGTGAGGATAGCAAATGGAATAGGAAAAAACATATTGTAAAGAATGACATTTGTTTTTGCCCGTCCTAAAGGTATGGCGGTCTCACCATTAGCAAAGTAGAGGAGACCATGGGGCCATTGATGAAGAACATCAAGGGAAGCAAGTGCTGACCTCAAATGTTGGTGAAGTAGGGTATAGCTGGCTCCAGTGTCGATTATGGCTTTTCCAGACCAAGCTCCAAGGGTGCTTGATACAATTAGCTGTTGTGGTATGAACTCATGGGTAGGAGGATGACTTGGTTTTGCTGTAATTGTGGAGTTGGAGTTGTAACAGAGATGCTGTTGTGAGAAGGTGCAGGCCTTTGATGCTGTGTGGGTATATTTTATCTCCTTCAGCAGTGGTTCTCAATATACCAATATAAAATATACCAGGATTTTAAAGCGATGATTTGACTGACATTAAAAGTGACCAATCACAGTCAACCTTGTCTAGTTTTGCATTGAACGTAAGGGCAGGACAAAGGCCTTTCTATGTTCCAGTGACAGAAAACAACAACTTAAAAACAAATGCATTATTGAAATAATGCTTTTTGGGTGTTTTTACTATAGAGATGTCTATGTTATTCACAAGAGTAATTAAGCCGAGGACATCCTGCCATTTTGCATTCTCTCCGACGGATTTTACTCGCCTCTAACCTATCACTCTTCTGAAGCCTAGTTTAATACAATCTGAGAGCATACTCACACTATGAACAGTTGCTTTGAACTAGGCCAAAGCACGCTTGTCCTCCATTCAGGCCAGGGCACGCTTACAATATCGATGATGCACTGTTCAGTAGAGAAGTGCTCTCGCTCAGCACAGTGGAGACTTCTCTAGTTATGTTGTTTTAGTCGTTTGGGATGCAGTGACACACAATCAAATATTTTGCCGAACAGATCCGCCAATTTTGACGCTCATAAACAGTCATAAAGTCCTCGTGCTGCAGGAATTAGGAGGTTTGCAAAAGGCACAGCTGTGGTGCATTGAGGAGTTTGCGTCTTTAATAAACTACAACAGTTTGCATTCATTGAACGGTAAGAATGATTAATAAATGCATATGAAATAGTCCCTTAAAAGAAACGTCTTGCTTTCAGTTTCTGGCTTAGGCGCGTTTTGCACTCACACACAAGCGTACCGCGCCAAAGCCCAAGTGAATTGTGCCTGAGCCCGATTCAGCGCACTCACACTTCTCAAACGATCAGGCAAACAGGCCTGGGCACGGTTCGGATAGCATAGTGTGAGTAGGCTCTAAGAGTGTCGGCACGAGCTGCAGGTAATGCTCAATTATTCATTTCTGCAAATGTCGCAAGTGCTTTATTTTAACACGAGAGTGCAGTTATGTAGTTAATCGCCAAAACTGGATATCCGAGCCCTTAAATAGGCTTTTTCAAATAAACTGCAAGTCCTCTCATGGTCTCATCATCGCGTGTGTGTGCTCAGACTATATACAATTGTGATCTCTCAGAAGTAGAAATTATTTATCTTTGCTCCTTGACTAAACTTACTCAAAAACTTTCAAGTATTTAGAATTAGATTGATGCATGACCGGTGACAATGCTAACGCACTTACTTGGCTGTACTGTGATGTGAAACTTAGCCTACCATAACTTTTAGCAAAGGTGAAACTTTTTATTTCTTTACGGCAAAAGAATTATGCTAGAAATGTTTCTGGATGAGGTATTTATGTGATTTATACATAATAGGGGTGTTCTGATCTGTCTTAAAGCATCAACAATTTGTACAGGCATTACAGGTCAAAGCAATCTGTTACATTTACCAAAATAAATAATATTAAAGCACTGCTTTGAGAAATGTAGTGTTGTCAGAAACCAAGTAATTTGTTTTTCTTATTTTATTACCGACAGTGTTCTTGTCTTTTTTGTAAAATTATTTCAGTTTAGGATCAAGCGTAAAATAAAATATTGTATAGACAACAAGCAATTAAGAAAAACAGTGTAAAATATGTAAATAAAAACCCAAGTTTAAATATTTTCATCATATACTTTAAACATTTAAAAGCCTGAAAGTATTGTTTAAAAATGAACAAAAAGTGTCTCTATGGCCTTAAAAGTATGTGGTAGTTTTGCCAGTGCTATTGAAAATGATTCATTGTCATGTACAGAAAAAATAGTCCATACTTTGTTAATGCAAATACCTATATGTAGCCTTGTGATTTAAACAATTAAACAATTTAAATAATTGTATAATTAAAAAAGGGCCATAATGAAAAAAATGTTTTTTTTTTCAAAAGTAATTAACTAGTACTCAGAGTAGTTTTTTAGAGTAATTTGTAAAATATTAGTATCATTTACTAAAACTTGTATTATTTTAGCAGTGTATTATAACTTGAGTACAAATATTCTGTTCTCTTTTCATCTGAGATAACATCAACAAATAAACCAAAAAATGCACAAGCACATTTAGTAAAGGTGTATTATATTATAAATAAATGATTAATTAATTGTTATATTATTAATAAATGGTTTTTATTTGTATAAATCAATAGACAGTTCATATACAGTATTTTTATGAATTGCTGAAAAAACATTGCAGGTGTTCAACACATTGCATGTCAGTCTTGGCTTATTATATTAATGCTGTTTTTAGGATCTAAAAATGTATTCTTTAAAAAGCAAAAAGATTCCAATGGCGACACCTGCTGGTACGTGAAGAATATGGTCAATACTGATGAACTTCACACTCAAATGTTTGCACATCATCAGCATGCTGTAATCCATTTCCTAAGCAGCAAAAGTATTTTTTAGACTAGTTTGTTGGCCAGTTGTAGTCAGTGCAATGCTAAACGTTATTGTTTCACTTTAATTAGTTTTGTCTCACATCGTCCCACACCATCATATAGTTTAAAAAACTGTATAATGTTTTATAATAATTTATTATTTTGGTGTCCATTTCATTCAGCATATTTAAAATTAGGGCCTCCACGTTTTTTGACATACTTTAAATCAGGGTTTCTACAGGTGTCACCAAGTTAAATGTAAGACTTTTTAAGACCATTATGAATGAAATTTTAGACTAAGGAATTTTTCAACTGGCCCAGATGAAAAAGATTTTTATATGTCCAAACAAAAAATATTTTAATATAAAATATTTAATAATACAATAATAAATAATAACATTAATAATAATAATAACATTAAAATATTTTAGATATTTCTTAGCAAAAGATCTTAAATATTGTGTAAAAAGAAGAGAGCTCTACTTGGATCCACACACTTTTTTCCCCAAAATAAACTTTCTTTAAAATAAAAAAAAACAAATAACAAATGTTTTAAAAGTTTTAAAAACTATATTAAACTAAATCTATGCACAACAATCTGTCCAGGTCGATATCCTCAGCAGTCCTTATCATTATGATAAACAGAGTTAAAATGTCTTGTTGGTGATTGTATGAGTTTTGGCCAGATTGGGTAACAAAACATGAACACAGGAAAATGAAGACTTGTTTAAAAAGATTTAAGACATACAGCACAATATTTCAGTAAATTTAAGTTTTTTTTAAGGCCTAAATTTTTGATTTTGGAATTTAAGACATTTTAATACCCAGCGGAAACCCTGTTTAAACACAATAGCCCTGGTAATTAGTTATTATAATAATGTAGGTCAAACTAAGATAATATCTGTGAGAACTAGTAACAACTACAAAAACAAGTTTAAACCCATAAAGAAGTTGATAAAAAAAGGGAATTGTGATCAATGTGACATTTGCAAATGGAAAGTACTAAGCCAACACAATCACTGTAATAGCAGATATCTTCTATGAGAATACTGTGGGTCAAATATTGTCAGCTCAATTAAACCTTTTTAATTTTTTGTTTTTGTTTATTTTATATAGTGCCAGTGCTCAAGGACACTTAACAAACAAAGAGAACAAGAAAAGCAATAACCTTAAGAAGGTGGTGAAAATAGGAGATGAATAATACATAACAAGTATGACATAAATAAGAACAAGTGATGAAACTCATTCTGTCTTTCAATGAGTGCTTATGTGCATTTAGGAGAACTAGGCAGTACACTCAGGGCTGCAAGATGGATTAATTTAGTATTCTTCTTATTAAAATATATCTGAATGAGGATCAAATGACTGAGTTGGTCTATAAGAATGTAAACCAACCTGTTTGTTCCTGCAGATCTTCCTGTTTGACTGTGAATGTTTCTTCAATCTTTACATCTTCACTCTCCTCTTTAATAAACGCCATCTTTATAACAGTGTGGAGATCAGTCGCTTCAGCAGGAGTTTTTCTCTGCGTTTGGACACTTTATCCTGTTTAAAATAAAAAAACATTAAAAATGTCCTGATTAAATTAATTAAAACAATGAACAGAAACAAAATGACTTCTCTTCAATACTTTAACAGTTTCATATGAGAGTCATTAACAAAAATAAATCAGGTAAGTCTGAGCAAGACACAATGAGGTGATTAAAACTAATACTCCATTTCTTATATATAGTGATTTATCCTTAGAATGGAATGACATTATGCTTTTTAATAAATTAAACCTTAATTAAAACACCTATTACTCACATTTATGTTGCTTTATTCAAACAATAGCCCTAATTACTGTGAGTAAATTGTACTTCGTTGTATAAGGGTCAAAATAATGCCAACAGCAGGTTCATAATATAGCATCGGATGAAAACCCTGAAACTTTATTCAATCGCTTTATATTTATGTAAAGGTTTTAAAAACAAACCTTTCTCCAGCTGAATCAAGCGCAAGAGCGGCGCAGCCTAATGACGTCACACGCCACGCCAAAATAAAAGTCTTTTGTTTTTAGTTTTTTGCCACTTACTGTTGCAGTCATGACTTGTTCAAACATTTCTCTCCCTAGTTTTCTACTTTACACTTGGTCTCTCTCTCTCTCTCTCTCTCTCTCTCTCTCAAACACACACACACACACAATCACACAGATGTTCAGTATTTGAAGTTGATCAAAACCTTTAATCTAAACATTTTAAAACAACTTCAAAAAAGTGCCTTTGAGACATCAAAAAAATAATAATAATAAAGTTTAAGATTTTTTAATTTAACCACATAGTTGTATTATTTAGACATTAGACTGTAAGAAATGAATGTTGGTCACCCCCCAGCAAACATGCTACTTTGGGGCCCATAAGGGGCCCATGTGGGCAGCACAGTGTGGGCCCAGATACCGGCGTGAAATGTGGGGCACGTGTGGGACCCACACTGTGGGGCAGGTGTGGGGCCCCTTTGGGACAGCCCAAAAGTGTGGGCTGACTGTGGGCTATCCCACACTAATCAGAGCGGGTTATCCCACAGTCAGCCCACACTTTTGGGCTGTCCCAAAGGGGGCCCACACGTGCCCCACATTTCACCCCGGTATTTGGGCCCACAGTGGCATGAAGTGTGGGGCATGTGTGGGCCCACTTTGAGACAGCCCAAAAGTGTGGGCTGACTGTGGGATAACCCGCTCTGATTAGTGTGGGATTAATGCATTTTCAGAACAGTTTTACTTGACAATAAACTGGGTCATGTTTGTAATTATTTATTTACAGAGTTTAATAACAAAAAAATGAACAACTGTATGATATTGAAACAGAATTATATTTAATACAAAATCAAACATGAATAAACACAGAAAAGAAAAAGCCATTTTTAACTCCAAAAAATTTCATTAAAAGTAAGTCCTTTCTGAGTTTTGGCCCTTCCTTGGCGCCCACCATCTCTGTCTCTTGACTTTCTTAACCATGATTTTATTGTTGCTTCTACTTGGCAAGCTGTTCCTTTGCTGATTTTTGTGACAGTGTCTGAGAAATAAAACAATTGAAATTCAAATGTTAAAATCAATGTGTTATTTAGGTTCGATGGACCCTTTTCACAATTCTGGGTTGTTAAGTAGCAGAAGTCATCATACTAATGGCAGAATACAACAAAATGTTTGCATTTTATTTTGCTCCAATAACCAAAGAAAAACCAAATGATGGTGTTATCAATACTTTCAGAAAAAAAACAATAAATAAATAAATAAAATAATAATAATAGTGTGTGACTGATAATGGCAACCAGAGGAGAGAACAACGTCAAATTTACTGTCCTGCCCATAGGCACTGCATTAGAAACACCTGACACAAGCAATCTTTTTTTTTTTTTTTTTGTAGTTTGACGCACAGATGACATAAAACAAAGTATAGCTTTAGAAGTGTACATATTTTTTAAAAATCTAAAATGAAAAAGAACTAAAGATTTAAGATGCTGATCACCATCAACACATCATAACCTTTTTTGTGAAAAGGGTCCATGTACTCTTACAAAAAAAATGTATTCTCAAGTATACTATTAGTATATTCATTTTAAACTATAATTAAGAAAGTATGGAGTATATTTAGTATACAGCAGAATAAAACTATAGTGGTTTGGTGAAAGTGTACTCACTTTGTACCTCAAGGAAGTGTGTGTGTGTGTGTGTGTGTGTGTGTGTGTGTGTGTGTGTGTGTGCGTATCTATTACTGTGTGTGCAGTTGTAATGGTTAAGTGCAATAGTCAAGTTCTGAGCATAGAATAGAGTACAGAAACTAAATATTTACAAGTAGATTTTCTTTTAAGGGTTGTTTCTGTTTCTAAATTGTTAATACTCAGACCAAAAATATTATGATTATGAAAAAGATGTGCTTGGCAGGCTTTAAAATTAGACAAATTGACCAACATTATAAATAAAGTTAAAAACTTATATTATTATTTGTAGTTGTTACAAAGCCCCTGGGGTTGTAAAAAGACTCCAGGATAATGAAAAGTGTTTCAGTCTTTAAAAATTTGTGGACAAATAAATGTTACTTACTTAACTGTTTCTACTGTTCTTACTGTACATGACTAGTAATTTTCCTTCAGATTTCCTTTTTAACTCCTGTTACAGAGGGTTATAATATAGAAACATTACATACTCTACCTTTAAATGCTTTGCAGATCAGCATGATCTTTTTATCTGGTCAGAGCCCTTCTAGCAGTTGCTAGGCTAGTCAGCATCTCTGGGACAGCTCTGTGTAATCCAAACGTAAACAACTCTGTAACTGTCCTTGTAACCATCGTCTTAAACCAAAAGTGTATTTATACAATCGAAAGTGATATTAATATCGTTTTAACAACTTGAATACAAAAACATAACATTTACAGAGGATTTCAGCGTGGTGGAGCCCTTTAGTTAACTTTGCAGTTATCATATAACACAACCGGCCGCTAACTGCCGTTTTGATACAATGCCAGCAAACAGATACAATCTTCGCTACTAATTAACTCTTTAACTGCACGTTACCTCACTAAACTTGTAAACACACTTGAGTAACATGTTATCTTAACATTTCATCGATTTTGTGATAGGATTTACCCACCTAAAAGATGAGACGGCTGCGTTGTTGTTCAAAATCAAGGCGCTCTACTAATGACACTCTTGCGGTTCACCGTTACCATAGCAACCCTGTAAACAAACCATCCCGGTCCCACCCACTCTCCACTCATGATATTTCATATAAATACAGCTTTAGATGAATCATGAAGAAAATTAACAAAGAGAAGAAGATTTTATTATATATACTTATAAGAAAAACATACATATAATCGTGTGACATTCAGGGTGTCACACTTTCCCCAAGAAAATAATTGCTCCAGTTATGATTATTTATTTAATTTTTTTACACTTAAGGACACTTTTTTAAACCCTTTCTGTCAAAATTGTCTAAAAAAGTGGACAATAAACATAAACATATTTTGGGTGGCTCAATTGGCTACCCCACATGGGAGCCACATGTGTTTTTCTGTTGGATTGTCCGGCCCACACTTTCCCACAGTAAACCCACACTTACCCACAGAGGGTCCACACTGTGATCATATGTGATCAAGATATAAAACTATAATTTCTGGATGATTTTCTCTCAGCAGCAAGGCAGTTTTTGTCCTTCACACTATTTTGACCAAAATGAAAATGATTTATTGTAATTTTTATATATAAGCTAAATATAAAATTTAACTTATATTTACCCACGAAATACAAGTTGGGGCCACAAAGGGAAAATCCATTGGGCCCCGCTTGGGCTGACCTATATGGCGCCCACATGGGTTTTTCTGTGGGCAAGCCCACTGTGGGATTGCCCACAGAAAACCCACATTGGGCCCCAAAGGGTAAAATCCATTGGGTCCCAAATAGGCTGACCCATATGGGGCCCACATGTGTTTTTCTGTGGGCAAGCCCACTGTGGGATTGCCCACAGAAAACCAACATTGGGGCCCCAAAGGGCAAAATCCATTGGGCCCCACATGGGCTGACCCATTAGGGCCCACATGGGTTTTTCTGTGGGCTTGCCCACAGAAAAACCCATGTGGGTCCCAAAAGGGAAAATATTTTAGGGGCCTGCATGGGCTACCCCATATGGGGCCCACAGTGGGCTTGCCCAAAGAAAAACCCATGTGGGCCCCAATGGGTCAGCCCATGTGGGGCCCAATGGATTTTGCCCTTTGGGGCCCCAATGTGGGTTTTCTGTGGGCAATCCCACAGTGGGCTTGCCCACAGAAAAACCCATGTGGGCCCCATATAGGTCAGCCCAAGCGGGGCCCAATGGATTTTCCCTTTGTGGCCCCAACTTGTATTTCGTGGGTAAATAAGTTAAATTTTATTTAGCTTGCATATAAAAGGTACAATAAATCATTTTCATTTTTGTCAAAATAGTGTGAAGGACAAAAACTGCCTTGCTGCTGAGAGAAAATCATCCAGAAATTATAGTTTTATATATAATCTTGATCACATATGATCACAGTGTGGACCCTATGTGGGTAAGTGTGGGTTTACTGTGGGACAGTGTGGGCAGGACAATCCAACAGAAAAACACATGTGGCTCCCATGTGGGGTAGCCAGTTGAGCCACCCAAAATATGTTTATGTTCATTGTCCACTTTTTTAGACAATTTTGACACCAAAAGTGTTTAAAAAGTGTCCTTAAGTGTGAAAAAAAAAATCATAACTGGAGCAATTATTTTCTTGGGGAAAGTGTGACACCCTGAAGGGTTAGTCACACGTTTATATGTATGTTTTTCTTATAAGTATTTATAATAAAATCTTCTTCTCTTTGTTAATTTTCTTCATGATTCATCTAAAGCTGTATTTATATGAAATATCATGAGTGGAGAGTGGGTGGGACCGGGATGGTTTGTTTACAGGGTTGCTATGGTAACGGTGAACCGCAAGAGTGTCATTACTAGAGCGCCTTGATTTTGAACAACAACGCAGCCGTCTCATCTTTTAGGTGGGTAACGTTAAATCCTATCACAAAATCGATGAAATGTTAAGATAACATGTTACTCAAGTGTGTTTACAAGTTTAGTGAGGTAACGTGCAGTTAAAGAGTTAATTAGTAGCGAAGATTGTATCTGTTTGCTGGCATTGTATCAAAACGGCAGTTAGCGGCCGGTTGTGTTATATGATAACTGCAAAGTTAACTAAAAGGCTCCACCACGCTGAAATCCTTTGAAAATGTTATTTTTTTGTATTCAAGTTGTTAAAACGATATTAATATCACTTTCGATTGTATAAATACACTTTTGGTTTAAGACGAGGGTTACAACGACTGTTACAGAGTTGTTTATGTTTGGATTACACAGAGCTGTCCCAGAGATGCTGACTAACGTTAGCCTAGCAACTGCTAGAAGGGCTCTGACCAGATAAAAAGATCATGCTGATCTGCAAAGCATTTAAAGGTAGAGTATGTAATGTTTCTATATTATAACCCTCTGTAACAGGAGATAAAAATGAAATCTGAAGGAAAATTACTAGTCATGTACAGTAAGAACAGTAGAAACAGTTAAGTAAGAAACATTTATTTGTCCACAAATTTTTAAAGACTGAAACACTTTTCATTATCCTGGAGTCTTTTTACAACCCCAGGGGCTTTGTAACAACTACAAATAATAATATAAGTTTTTAACTTTATTTATAATGTTGGTCAATTTGTCTAATTTTAAAGCCTGCCAAGCACATCTTTTTCATAATCATAATATTTTTGGTCTGAGTATTAACAATTTAGAAACAGAAACAACCCTTAAAAGAAAATCTAATCTCAGATTCAATAGATGTGATATACGTTATGTATTAACTACTAGTATAATTGTAAGTGTACTACTTGAAAATTACACAATGACATTTTTCATCTGTACAGCAAGTGGTTATAAATACTTGTAAATATTTAGTTTCTGTACTCTATTCTATGCTCAGAACTTGAATATTGCACTTAACCGTTACAACTGCACACACAGTAATAGATACGCATACACACACACAGACACACACACACGCACACACACACACACACACACACACACACACACACACACACACACACACTTCCTTGAGGTACAAAGTGAGTAAACTTTCACCAAACCACTATAGTTTTATTCTGCTGTATACTGAATATACTCCATACTTTCTTAATTATAGTTTAAAATGAACATACTAATAGTATACTTGATAATACATTTTTTTTGTAAGAGTACATGGACCCTTTTCACAAAAAAGGTTATGATGTGTTGATGGTGATCAGCATCTTAAATCTTTAGTTCTTTTTCATTTTAGATTTTTAAAAAAATATGTACACTTCTAAAGCTATACTTTGTTTTATGTCATCTGTGCGTCAAACTACAAAAAAAAAAAAAAAAAGATTGCTTGTGTCAGGTGTTTCTAATGCAGTGCCTATGGGCAGAACAGTAAATTTGACGTTGTTCTCTCCTCTGGTTGCCATTATCAGTCACACACTATTATTATTATTTTATTTATTTATTTATTGTTTTTTTCTGAAAGTATTGATAACACCATCATTTGGTTTTTCTTTGGTTATTGGAGCAAAATAAATTGCAAACATTTTGTTGTATTCTGCCATTAGTATGATGACTTCTGCTACTAAACAACCCAGAATTGTGAAAAGGGTCCATCGAACCTAAATAACACATTGATTTTAACATTTGAATTTCAATTGTTTTATTTCTCAGACACTGTCACAAAAATCAGCAAAGGAACAGCTTGCCAAGTAGAAGCAACAATAAAATCATGGTTAAGAAAGTCAAGAGACAGAGATGGTGGGCGCCAAGGAAGGGCCAAAACTCAGAAAGGACTTACTTTTAATGACATTTTTTGGAGTTAAAAATGGCTTTTTCTTTTCTGTGTTTATTCATGTTTGATTTTGTATTAAATATAATTCTGTTTCAATATCATACAGTTGTTCATTTTTTTGTTATTAAACTCTGTAAATAAACAATTACTAACATGACCCAGTTTATTGTCAAGTAAAACTGTTCTGAAAATGCATTGTATAATGGTTTTCTGTATGTACAAAGTAGAACCAGACTCAGTGGCTCAGACAGGATCATTGCGAGCAGCCCACTGTGGGCCCAATGGTGTGGGTTGACTGTGGGACCCAGACTGTGGGGCCCATGTGGGCAGCACACTGTGGGCCCAGATACCGGCGTGAAATGTGGGGCACGTGTGGGACCCACACTGTGGGGCAGGTGTGGGGCCCCTTTGAGACAGCCCAAAAGTGTGGGCTGACTGTGAGCTATCCCACACTAATCAGAGCGGGTTATCCCACAGTCAGCCCACACTTTTGGGCTGTCTCAAAATGGGCCCACACATGCCCCACACTTCATGCCACTGTGGGCCCAGATACCGGGGTGAAATGTGGGGCACGTGTGGGCCCATTTTGAGACAGCCCAAAAGTTCTTGCAAGCTCCTGCACTTTTTACAATTAATCTACTAACAAAAACAGCAAACAAACCTCAAATTGTGTCAACACTGTCAAGGACAAATTCAAAGTATATCTTCATTTCAGTGTGATTAATAAATGTGTATTTTCAGAAAGGTAATGTGTCCCTTTACAAACCCAACTTTATAGATTATTAAAAAAAAAACCTATTCGTAATAATGAAATATTGGACAAAACATTGATTTCCAGATAAAATATGCAATCGTTGCACATTATTTTTAAAATAAAATCCAAGATTTAAAATATTTAGTCAAACTTTCAAACATTATTAACTGGCCCTTATTGGTTAATTAAGACATCATACAAGATGTTTTGCTGAGGTTATAAACAATTTGTTCATTTTTATAAAATTTGAACATATGTTGTCGTGTGACATTCAGCAACCATGAGACGGCGTTCTTACTACTTGTTTTAATATTTTTGTGGCAGTTTATCAATACAGCCTAGAATACAGGATACAGCAGTAATTCTATTAATATTAAACATTGTTCATTTATTTTTTCTTTTTAATTTAACAACTGCATGTGTAAACTTTGAAGTATAAAAATGCCACACAAATGAATAGAATCAAACTTTTTAATATATATTTTACAACATTTAATACATACAGTGCACATCTAATATTATAAGCAAACAGTATAAAACAAAGTATAGATTTTATTACACACACACACACACACACTCATATATATATATATATATATATATAGAGAGAGAGAGAGAGAGAGAGAGAGAGAGAGAGAGAGAGAGAGAGAGAGAGAGAGAAAGAGAGAGAGAGAGAGAGAGATCCGAGCTTGACACCACAAGACTACACAGGGAATGACTTATTGAAGCTTCAGGCATTTCATGTAATTTAATTACATATAAAATCAACAGTGAGTAATTATGTAGCCTACTTTATTTTAATTCTTTAATAATCTATCATATACTAAAATTACATACAATTAAATTAATTTAGAGAGACAGTGAAAGCAGGTTTGAGTTAACAGAAGTCAGAGTTAGTCTCTGAATACTTAAATTATGAAAAGAGAAAGAAGAAGAGGTCCTGTAGTTGTGGCATTACTCGCTGTAAAATGGAATGTTACACTTAGTGTCATTTCAATAACAGCTGTACAAAATAATAAAGACATTTTTCATTAGCATGATCTATTTTCCACACTACACAGCAAATTCATTGGTGTTAAATTTCAAGTGTTGAGGTAATTCAGAGTAAAGTGTTAAAATTCTAGAGTTAGATAAAGGTAAAATAACCCTCTCGGCATTAGAAGCTGATTTGCCTCCTTGTCATACAGAGTAACATGTATCTACCTTTGTAGAAAACCCTTGTGTTTGAGAAACTAATCAGAGTGTCTGAAATCTCGCCACACCCTCATTCACCTGGCCCTTAAATTAGTCAATTAGTTTAGTCCACTAGACAGAGTGAATGACCACAAATAAGTGAATTCAGACATCTGCTGTTGAACACCTGCTGTTAACAAGCACAATCACTGAAGGAATAAGAAATTGAAGGAAGAAATAAAACTACAGACACAGCCTCACACCAAACCAACTGAATTAAAACAGAGGATTAAACAACTCCATTAAATAATAGTATAAGCAGCTTCACTGATTACAGTTTGACTTCATTTCTGTAAGAATATTTGACAATGAATAGAGGTTTATATTTTTTTTATTAAAAATATTTCATTTGACCTCACCATCATAGAGATCAGAGGCTGCTTATTTGAGGTCTTGAAGCTTTACGTTTATAACCTAATGCTTCTCTGACTGTTATAGCTGTGATTCTTAAACTCATCAGCTATAGCAAAAAAAAGTTAAGAGAAACTATACTGTTTTTGATTAATTGTTATAGATATAATTTCAGGTGTTTAATAAGTTGATTCATAAAAATATGCAAATATAGATTATATATAAAACTGCATGGGACAATAATACTGGCAGTCTGCTGCTCTTCATAGAAGATTCAACAAACAATTAGGATGCAATTAATAATTAGAGTGTCATGCACTAAACCTTCAAGCTCCAGCTTTCACTTTATGACACACAGGGATCAAGAATCAACATATGAACCTCAACCGTGGTTGCTAAAAAAGAAAAAAGCTGCATAGTTCATGCCGCAATGCATGCTGGGTGCCAGCATAGTACAAAGCTCCCAGCATGCATTGCAGCATGAATTATTTTGCAGCTTTATGTTCTTACAATCTCTTTATTTTCCTGTATTTTGTGTTGTTTTTGGGAGGTTATGTTTCAGTAGAGTGTTTTTTTACTTGATTTTTATTTTTTTGTTTGTCACCATCATTGAGACTCAAAGACTAATTATTGATGTCTGTGTGTTTTTAAGTGCTGTTATAGATCAAACATTCTCATTGTAAATGGTGTTTTAAACCTGTTATAAAGCCATTAATTGTTGGAGCTTCAGTTGTTTCATTTGTGTATATTATTTATTTCTCACACATAACTAATATGATACTGAATTAAAAAACAAGCAGGAAAGGATGGCTATGATATCATAAATAACCTCTTCAGACTGACACTTTAATTATCTTTTGACTTTCTATGCTATAGGTATAAATAGAGTGATTATCATTAACTATAGCAGCCAAAATAAAAGACTTTTCTAGCAAGAAGTTGAAGAGCCTGACTAAAGCAGACTCTGTCCTCCATCATGGTGACTTCAAATGAACGACAGAAATTTCATTAAGAGCTTTTGTTCACATGACAGAAATAAAGTCAAAGGTCAGTAATAGGTGAAGCTCCATGATAAGTTGTTTAATGTGATGAGTTTTTTTTAAAGATGTTGATAAATAACATTTTTTATTGTATAATTTGTTTTATTTTTATTGATTATTATTTTATTTAGAGTTTTTTTCTCTCAGTTGATTTCATCTTTGGTTTTGGCTTGTGTTTTTCTTTCCTTCAGTGATTCTGCTTGTTAACAGTTGTTTATCAACAATTCTCAATCCTCCTTTAATTAGACACTTAATTGTCTCATTAACTTCATCACTGTCTGAGTGTTCAGCCCTCTGTAGTAAGGACACTAGTGAGGATTTTGCTCTGGAATTTAAGGCAACTGCTGCCAGTATTTTGACATACATTTAACAGATATTTTACACAATAAGAGTTTGCTAATTAACACTCTGGGTGTTAAAAATTTTAACACTTTCAAAAATGTTATTTTAACACTTATAGTGGTTCCCATAGGTAGTTAAATCTACCAAATCTAAAATTTGCTGTTGAATGTGTTTTTAACAGAAATATTCTGTAAACTGAATTTATGAATGTTAAAAACAGCAGATTACTGGCAACCACAGCTGCTGGTATTTTTCCATAAAATCTAAAAATGAAAAAAAAGAAAGAAAAACAGCAAAACGGTTTTTGTGTCACCATTGTGGAGGATAATAGCGTCTCTGTTCAAGTCCAAGATTAATTGAGAGTATTTGATGTTATGCTGCATCTTCTTTTTTTTTTAAAGGTAACTGTATAGTTACTAATGCAGTCAAAATCTGTTTGCAATCACACATGAAAACATCATTGCATTTAAAGACTTCACACTTTTTTCTACTAAGCTATGATTTTGTAAACTGAACATTGTATTAGTTCATGAAATATGGTTATATTTGTAAGTTCATACAGTTATATAAAACTTCCATGTTTTTCACAGAAAGATTCTGGCAACTACAGCTGCTGGTATTTTTTCGGAAATGTAACAGATATTTTACACAATAAGAGTTTGCTAATTAACACTCTCTTGGTGTTGACAATGTTAACACTTTCAAAAGTGTTATTTTTAACACTTATAGTGGTTCCCATATAAACTATGAGGGAGTGTTAATTTTAACTCTAAGGTAGTTAAATCTACTATCTAAAATTTGCTGTGTAGAAGGGCATTAAATTACTGTTCATTTCTTTGCATTTTAACTTTGTGAACTATAAACTCAAGCGTCTCCTCACGGTTTGTCTCATTTTGTGAGTTAACTGACAACAACAGTTGTTTGCTTACGTTCTCCCCTTATGGCCACGCCCACTCCTGCCCGATGCTCGTGGAGCTCCACGCCCATTAATCATGCATCTTTTGAAAAAAATCTGAAGTAGACTTTAACCAAAAGTGGGGGGTGTCATGGCCCTTTAAAAACAATATAACTTGGAAAACATACTTTCCACAATGTGTTGGTGTGCCATTGATACAAACTGGGGACTTGAAGAGCAAGTGTCATTGTAGAAATGTGTCTAAACAGTTTAATATATTTTAAGTCTAGTATGGAAAAATAATATATAACTGTTGCACTTTAGTTTTGACTGATGACATCTGTTTAGAGATAAAACAGTGATTTAGTCCACAACAATCACATTCCGGCTTAACATTTAACAGCCACAACTGTCTATTATATAGTAGTGCCCTTTTTTGTTTGGGGTTACATCAACATAAATAACTTTTAAATTTAATTTAATGATTTAAAAACTCCTAAAGGCTTTACATATTTCATTACTGGATAAATATACACTATCTAACATTAATCTCGTTTTTTTTTTTTTTAGGTTGTTGGCTTAAGATGGAATCTGAGGTAATGGGGTAACACTTTTTTCTGCTATTGCTTTCTTGATAACATATACCACATTCAGGGGCTAGTTTCTTTGAGGGGGTAGAGATTAACCAGGTTCACATAATGAATATGGCTGTGTTCCCTGTCTGTCATTGTTTTAAGATTTAGGTGTATGCAGAGTTCCAACGGAAAACCAGAACCTGCCCAACACATTCTACTCTGTGCTTGACCAACACCTTCCTAGCCTAATGACCCTGTTCAGATAGAAGGCAGCCAGAACCGGGAAGATATCAGATACTTTAAATGAAATCCTAAGAATCCATGATGAACAGGTAAAAATATTGTTGTGCATTTTATAGGCTAAAACTTTATTAAAAGTTTGAAAAATTTGATGATTCAAATGAACTTTGAACACTACACCACTAAAACATTTTGAACACTTTTTTTGTATTTGTCTGGTTTTGTATATCTGATTATATTGTTTAACATTTACAGTTCAATTATATACAGTTTTCTTTTTATCGTTATAGGAGTTCCATGATGTGCACATCAAGTGTGTCACTGTTGTTCATGCTCTGTGTATCTACGTGAGGAAATCACTGGGTTTTTAAGGACCTGCATGGTGAGTATTTAAAAAAAACATTACATTACCACACCAAACAGTTCTTATACATACATGCATATATACATTCATTCATTTTCTTTTTGGCTTAGTCCCTTTATTAATCTGGGGTCACCTCAGCGGAATGTACCGCCAACTTATCCAGCATATGTTTTACACAGCGGATACCCTTCCAGCTGCAACCCATCACTGGAAAACATCCATACACACTCATACACTATAGACAATTTAGCCTACCCAATTCACCTGTATCGCATGTCCTTGGACTGTGGGGGAAACTGGAGCACCCGGAGGAAACCCACACGAATGCGGGGAGAACATGCAAACTCCACACAGAAACACCGACCCAGGAGAGGCTCGAACCAGCGACCATCTTGCTGTGAGGCCACAGCGCTACCTACTGCTCCATCGCGTCGCCTTACATACATGCATACAGTACATGCTTACTCTTATTCTGTCTTTCCAACCAAATAGTTTGTGCGATTTATTTTCTTTGAGCTCACTGTAAAATTATTTTAGTACTAAATTGCTTTAAGCAAAACTAAGCGTTTTCTTCTTTTTTTTTTTTTTAGCATAGTATCAATTTATTGCAACTTTTGTTTACTGTTTGCTAGGCTGACTTGACCAATCTTCTGTTTTTGCTTTAACATCTATTTTATCTTACAGGACACTGATGAGCTGATTTTCTGATGAGCCAGAGCTTACAGATGTTGCAGTGGCCCTCCTCGCAGTCGTCAAAGAAAATGACACAAGTTCAGTTCTCTTTCAACCTGTGAAAAACTTGTCATCGAGAGTGAGATTGTGAGCAGCCTCTCCAGATTCTTCCTGGTATTGTTTGGACTGATCTATGCACTTACACCTCAACTATCAAAAAGGACTGGCCAACACTTTTGAATTCATTCAAAAGATTTTACTTTGTCTTGACAAGGGTAAACTGTCACCCAAATTACAGAGTCTCAAAAATGATTTGATGCAAATGTAGGCCTGGCAGTTCCTCGAGTTTTATGTAATTTGTTTTTGTGAAAATACTGGTTAAA
Organism: Danio rerio; assembly: GCF_052040795.2. NCBI lineage: Eukaryota > Metazoa > Chordata > Actinopteri > Cypriniformes > Danionidae > Danio > Danio rerio. Next base: position 64,424,226 of record NC_141024.2, on the reverse strand, counting down.
AGGTTTCTGCATTTTTTTCTCACAATGTGCATTTATTAATGTTATTTGTCATTAATGCAGCTCTTGTTTTTAAGAGTTGTTAAGTACAGCTGGGTAGTACTTTGTAACCATATAGGTAATTTAGTTTTAAAGGGGTGGTCCACAACGATGTCATATTTTAAGCTTTAGTTCATGTGTAATGTAGCTAAGTGAACATAAACAACATCTCTGAATGTAATATACCCAAAGTTCAATGCAAAGGGAGACATTAGCTTTTACAGAGTTAGCTTAGCAAAGCCTACAACGAACGAATTTTGGAGACTACAAACAAAGTCTTCCGCCCCCTGTGACATCACAGGGGTTCCAGGTTACGCGCATTTACTGCTCACACGCCTCGCGCTGCAAAGAAGCGTGGCCACAGACGCGTAAAGAACGGAAAATGCCGAAACGGTGCTATTTTCATGGATCTTGTTCTGCTTCGCTATTTAACCTTCCAAAGGACGTGACACAAAGAGAGAAGTGGTTAAAATTCATTTTTAATCATGTTCCAGAATATTACAAAAAAGATATCACTCTCTGTGCACAGCATTTTACAAAGGACAGCTTTCAAAATTGGTCGCAGTTCAGGGCTGGATTTAGCCAAAAACTTCTCCTCAAAGAAGGAGCAGTACCTACGATAAAAGACGATGCTGGGGATTGTGAGCTACAACCTGTAAGTATTTCTATTTGTTGCAATATCTTACATGCATAGTTTCTAGCATTCATTGTAGGCTATGTTGTAGTACGGACGTAAACCAGGATATAAACCACGAGAAACGCGGTTTGTCTTTAGCAATTGGTTTTGTCTTTGTCAATTGTTAGTCTTTAGTTTGTTGAGGTGGTCTCTAAGTAACAAAGTTATGAACCGGGAGGAGTATGGATCGGCGATCAGAAGCTATACCAAAGTAAATGCGCTAGCTTGTGTATGATATTACGGAAGTTTTCCTGTGGAAATAACAACGGGAGGGTGGCAGAAGATGAGTGTGAAATACGAGAAACTCTCGGGAAAAAACGGGAGTTTAGCAGGTATGATTTAGCTAACGTTACAAACATACGTATCGGTTTTATCCCTGTAATTATCCACGCTCGTCACCAGCAAACACGATGTATATGTATGCGGAAACATTGCGTGAGTTTTACAATTGAAATAGTGGAGTATATTATGTACAGACATCCGAAGTCTCCCTGAGGCGCCGCCACAGCCCCCTCCTCCCCCGCTAGCTATTCATCTTTGTCGTGAAATCTCCCACTCTCGCTTTTTCTGTACGTCGCTTTTCAAACTACTTTTATCAACTTGGGAAGGTTGTACATATACTGATAATGCTTTGAAATAGCCGCAAGTTGCTACGATGATGTACATCTGCTTAAAAAAACACATGCTGGAAATGTATGTTTTGCTGCAGGTTTCAATGGGTTTGCTGGTCTCAATATTGGTCAGGGCCAACACTGAGAACAGCTAGACCAGCACTGAAAACAGCATCAAAACATATCTTACTAGCATGTGATTTTTTTATAGCAGGGGTGGCAATTAAAAAATAAACAAACACATGCTTTTTATTTTTACCAGACAACATCTCAACAGGTTACCAGCTCCCCAGACCTACCTTCCACACCTACACATGTAGAAGTTGCATGTCAGGTAGACATTAAAGAGACTGTGACAGTAGCCACCAAAACATCACCAAATGTGCGATCAGTGGGTACACAAGTTTCTTTTCGTACTTTGCGGGACATCCATGTAAGAAGCAAAGGTATGTTTTATTTTATTATTTAAATATTTGCTGTTGTTTGTTTGTGCATTCTAAAGTTGTTTGTGTGCCAGGTATATTGTGTATTAAATAGCATGAATATCACAATTCCCTTTTTTTTAATAGGTATTCAGGCGAAAGTGTCTTGTCGTAATGTTGGCACAGAAACTATTTCTTTGCCAGATATGCAGCTCTCTTCAACACCAATTAAGGGTTCAATCTTTAGGCCAAGCAAGCGACCTCGTCTTTTGTTGGAGGAGGAGGATGACAACAATGATGATGAGGACGAAGAGTCTGATTTGCATGTAGAACCACATGACTACACTTATAATCCGGAATCTGTTGTCACGGAAGATTCACAGTCAGTGTAAGTTAATGCATCTTTATCAACAACTTTGTAGTATACAGAATGTATCATACTATTAAATATAAAATCATAATATTAAAACATTGATTACACTTTGTTTCATTTAGGTTAGATCCAGAATCAAACTACATGGACAACAAATACATTGTATTTGAAAGCTGCCTTATAGACTTGTTTGGTTCCTGTCCCGTCTGTAAGACAAAGTGTGCCATCCGAAAAAGACAAATGGGGACTTTTATTGCATTCACACAGCTGTGTGACAAGTGTAACTACCTACGACAGTGGCAGAGCCAGCCCATAGTAGGTAGTACTCCAGTCGGAAACCTGATGTTGTCTGCTGCTACATATTTCACTGGTGGATCATTCATTCAACTACAGAGGGTAATTTAAACAATAATTTAGTATTCTCAAATAATGCAACAGTAAAAATAAATGTTTATACATTTTAAATACAAATTTTATGTGTGCGTATGTGTGTGTATATATATATAATGACTTATTGCTTCAATATCTCCTTAGGTTTTCAAGGCCATGAATCTTCAAACGATTCAGTACTCTGCTTTCAGGAACCATGCCAGAAATTTTTTAGAACCTGCCATCATACACAAGTGGAATCTAGAGCAACAAAATATTTTTACACAGCTAAAAAAAGAGGGAGCGGTTGCATTAGCAGGAGATATGAGAGCTGACACACCAGGTATGGTGGGTTTATTTAAATCACTTTGAAATCTGATAAATGTATGTGTGTTAATGTATAATTCTTTTTTTTTTCAAATAGGACATTCAGCAAAATTTGGCAGCTACACATTGATGGACAATGAAACCAACAAAATTGTCTATCTTCAACTAATTCAGGTGAGTGTAAACACACAAGAACTGTTATACTTGTTTAAATTTGTAAATGTTTCTACTTATTTATTTGAACTTATGCGTACTTATCAACAGAGCAACGAAGTCGGTGGAAGTTATCACATGGAAAAAGAGGGATTAAAACGTTGTCTTGATAAGCTGGATGCTAATGGTTTAGCTGTTGACTACATAGTCACCGATCGCCATCCTCAAATTCAAAAGTACCTGAGAGAGCGTGGCATCACCCAGTTCTATGATGTGTGGCACTTTGAAAAAGGTAACAATATGTAATACACATGTATATATAAATATATGAGTAATATTACATTAGTAGCAAAAATCAAATGTGTTTAGAAAAATAGATAGATAGATAGATAGATAGATAGATAGATAGATAGATAGATAGATAGATAGACAGATACATACATACATACATACATACATACATACATACATAGATAGGTACACCGATAGATATAGCACACCGCTACTTATGTGGCAATACTTGTATAAGTATTATATTTATAGAAGCTTAGTCATGTTGATTTTTGTTTTTCATTTGAGTTTCTTGATGTAATTATTTTACAAATTTTGTTTTTGATTGTACAGGTTTGTCCAAGAAGCTTGAGAAGCTTTCAAAAAGGAAAGAATGTGAGGTGCTGAAAAGATGGTTGAAAAGTATAAAGAACCATGTGTACTGGAGTGCGACTTCCTCCGTGTCTGGCCCGGAAAAGGTTGCCAAATTAACATCCTTACTGAACCACATACAAAATATACATGTTCACAATAACCCGCTGTTTCCAAAGTGTGAACACCCTGATGTACTTTCAAGAGATCGCAAAAAATGGTTCCAACCAGGTATTTATCCAAAAAAAGTTTATGAATTTACACAATACTGGTTAAATGTAGAGCTGCTGTTCGTATTTCATGGCTGTATCATTACAGGTTCACAGGCCCTCTATAAAGTAGAAAAGGTTTTGAACAACAAGAGAGTTGTCAAGGATGTTGCAAAACTCAGCCACCACTATCAAACATCCTCACTTGAGGCATTTCATAGTGTGATTCTGCGTTTCACACCAAAGAATGTTGTTTTTCCTTTTATTGGAATGCTGTGCAGGTGTTTATCTTTGTTATTTTCATTTAAAATATTTATACAATAGTTGTTACAATGTGTACATTTTTCATTGGTTTGTTCAATGATTTACAGGTTATATCTCGCAGCTATGCACCAGAATGAAAATTGTCAACGTGAACAGGCAATACTACTGGACAGGCTGTGTACAAATTTGTATTTCCAAAAACGAAAAGGGGGGAATGCACAGCAAAACCAGTGAAAACAGAGCCAACATATGGTAAGTTGGATTTTTTTTTTATTATGAGTTCTTAATAACAAAATTACAAATAATTATTTATGAGAAAGTAAATATAAGCAGATTAAATAAATTATGAATAAATATCACAGTATAGTTGTTCCAAACATGTAATTGTTTTCTCAGAAAATTTTTTTTTTATTATTAGGCTACGTGAAGGACCTCATGGTCCTTGTGCTAGATGAGGTCTGTTTGGATCCAGCACCATATGTGGAAGAGCTGCAGTCCATTCCAGTTCCACCACCTCTTTCCTCTCAATTTGAGAAACCCTCAAAAGAGCATGTTATTTCACAGCATGTTTCAAGATTTAATCAAGGGGAGGCCGGAACCCAACATACTGTCCTGCTGCATTCGGAAACTCCTGGCGTATCCGGCGCACCACACATGACGGGATGACAACCCTCACTTCACGTCCTAGCCAGCCCCAGCACCAGCTAACAAAGCTGCGATATGACAGATAACGGAAACGCCTATGGCAATAAAAGGAAACAGATGTCAGCTTTGCATATCAAACCTTGCAATTGTACATATGTGTATATATTTATTGTCTATTTAAGTTTTTTTAAACTGGTTTTCAGTGATTTGTACTTAGTAACTTAAAATACATTTATTAACATTTATTAAAATACATTTTACAAAAACTTACTCTTCAACATTTCTGTGTCTCAACGGTCCATAGTCTGCCCTGTATATATTATTTATATTCTGTAATGTGTACATGTTTAAACAATTGGGTTCAAAACCAGGATGCTGCACCATGCAAGTAGGAGGGTCTGGAACCTGCATCATACGCTGGACAACCTAAACCGTAATGTATGACAATAATTAATTTCTGCGTGGTCAACTTGCATGTATCCTTTATGAAAAGTGCACTATTAGTCAAACTCAGAAACATTAATGAAAAGCCATTAATGCAATTACATTACCTTCTGTGTTTCTTTGCAGCAGATGTTTTCTACTTCTGTTGGCATTTTTTTCACAGTTATTACAAGTGCACCTAAAGAAAATTAAATGTATTCCCATAACAAAAAATTAGCTTGATTTTGTATATGTTGCCACATAATTATTGGTTGCTGTTATAACATTGAACATTCATCAACAAAACGGATAAAAACAAAATATTAAATATTGCTATTACCATTTACAAATGACAACCTATTTTGAAACTGACACTAGATGTAAAAGAAGAAAAAAAGATGTTATCAAGCCAACAGCACTTCAGAAATCCAGTGAAGACCGCAGCTATTCATTGTTTAGCACACATATTACTGTTACGGTAATTTCGTGACCGTTTTACTCAATAAAATATCATTCATATTATATATATATATATATATATATATATATATATATATATATATTATAACATATAATATATTTTCTGCAACGTATGTTTCATTATGTATGTACAAAACTGCGCTGTTTTCAGTATAGGTTCGTCCGTGCTTTCATTTTTGTAAGTATTATTTTCATTCATTTATTCAGCCTAGCCATAATTTATAAATACCTGAAGTGCGTTTTAATTTGTCCTAGCCTTATTACGATAGAATGCCATTACGATTGCATTTTTATGGCGTGGTTAAACCTCAGAAGTGAACGAGAAAACAAAGATCGTTTTACCTGCTCTCTATTACAAACGGAGACATTACAACCATCTTATAATGTACTATTTCCTATATACACTAGTATGGGATGTCATGTTTTTTATAAGTATCATTTTAATTTATTTATTCTGCATAAACATTTAGCTTTTATAATTACCTGAAGTGCGTTTTAATTAAGCCTTACTATGGTACAATGTTATTACGATCGCATTTTTATGGCGTGGTTAAACATCAGAAAGTGAACGAAAAACAAAGTAGTTACCTGCTAACGTTATCCATTAGAAAGGGAGACCTTACAGCCACCATATAAAGTACCATTTGCTATTTACACTAGTATGGAATGTAATTTGTACAAACTGACCATTACTGTGTTACTGTGTACTACTATGAAATGCTGATGGCTTGACCACATTCCTCTTACCAATGAACAAAACAAAAACGTACCATTCCGAAACATCTTGCAAAAGTCGCGTTAGCATTAGTTCAGCTGTGTCCTCTTCATTTTCTGTATCTGATTCGGGCTCAAACTGATACGGCTTCACTGACATTATTTACAGTCTGACGGACAGCATGCAAAAGAGGCATGACGTTTCCTGGTGACGTGATGCCGATCCACCAACCAAAACACATTAGGTTAGCTGACTAATCAGATCCCTTTGAGGGCAGGCTTTATAGAACAAACCAGGAAATATGATGGTCGTTTCCATGTTAGCTCAGTAGCTGTATAAATTGAAGGTAAGATCTGTGAACAAATAACGTGATTTATTACAAATGCATAATGAACCCACATTGTTTTGCACCCCATAAACACAACCAAAGCTTAAAAAAGCTATTGTGGACCACCCCTTTAAGTAAAAGTAGAGAATGTAATTGTAAGTAGAGAATGCATTGCTGGGTTTATTCATTTACTAAGTAAAAATGTATTACATAATTTTTGCTTAGTAATGGATTATACCCAAAACTGCCATGTTAGCTTAAAATGTATATTTATGAAATAAATAATATTTTTTCATAAAGGATTGATGAACCCTTAACTTTTTGGCACTGCTTTCAGGACTTCTATTCTCCATTTTTGTTAAATGTTACCTAGATTTTTCTCAAAATTAACAGAACACAAACATTGAGAGTGCAGTTCGAGTGTTCATGGACTGCATAAGAAACGAAAGGGATAAAACTCCACAACACACCTCTGCTCAGCCTTCTGCGACTGGTTCTACATATAGTCGACCTGTCAGACCAGCCTCAGTGCAGCAGGAGATGCAAAAGTAAGTGGTTGCTACAGCAGGACTGCTTCATTTTGGCAAAAATAAAAGTAAAGTACAGAGGGTCACATTTTTTAATACAATTTCTCACTTCATTTATACACAAAGATTGGATCATAAAAAACAACAATTGTTACTTTGTTTAATTTATTTGCCTTTATTTAAAATATTAAAACTTGCTTAATGTTTTTTTTTTCATATTCAAAGTAACTGTTACATTCATAATATTACAGTTTGCCATAACAGGTGATTTATAACTATTAAAAAGAGACACTCCTCGCTGCAGCCCGCAGCATGATGACATACTGGACCAGGTCAACTACGTAATGGAAGATCACCTAAACCTCCCCATTCCCTAAACCCAATCATCACAGTAGCATGCACGTTAATTTAGTGGGTGGTAGAAGGTGCACTACATGGTGGACCTGGTCCAGTACGTCATTGTGGTTACAGACAGCAGCAAGGACATCTGGATTAAAAAAGGGTCCTTTGATACTTAGAGGTTCATTTATTAATAACTGTCTATGCTTTATTCCAGATGCTTCCCATCACTTTATTCGGAGGCAAAAGAAAAAGGAAGTCTGGAGATGTTCCACGTATATCTGTGGTTAAGTTAGTGGAAGTTCAGTTCTGCCTGCAAGCTAAAAATACTGAAAAAAAACCCTAAAGATGAGGCAGTACTCTTGCAAGCAGGACTTGGAAGGAGGACCATAAATCTCTCCAATAATGCAGATCATGCAGACAGGGGCGTAGATTTAGGGTGGACGGTGGGGACGTGTCCCCACCAATATCCACAAACTACTGAAATGTCCCCACCAATAATTTAATTCACTTAAAAACATTGCGCTGTCAGTATAAACCTAGACATGCTGAAAGGGTTAAATCACGTTCTCTCCTCGAGTCGCACCGCCCCCAAACACATATGAACATTGTTTTTTATTGGCCTGCTGTCATGTGAGTGGCTGCTTTCAGATCATAGTTTCAGATATGGGGAATTACTAAGGCTAATTGACCAAAATATGGGTGAATCAAATAAATATCCATATTATGCATTGTTGAAAAACAGAAGAAACATACATGGGAAATGCTACTACACTCACTCGTAAATTGCTCTTTTGCAGTGCCAATAGTGGACCTAAATATTAAATGCCTGGAGGGGACCTTTAGTGTTTTACTGTGGAGGGAGGCAGCTTTGACAGAGCTTTTTGTGGGTGATGAGGTCCTCATCTACGTCCCTGCGTCCAGGAAACAGGAATTGGAAAGTTCCATTCTTCAAATTACACAACTGTGGAGGTACATGTAAAACATTTCTATATTACAACAAACTGAGACAGTGTTGGTACATTGAAACTATATATATATATATATATATATATATATATATATATATATATATATATATATATATATATATACTATATATACTATAACTATATATATATATATATATATATATATTTTTTTTTTACATACCTAGATTGCAGAGGGCCAGATGCAAGAAACGGTCGTTGAAGTGATCGGGGTGTCCAATGTCAATCACACTTGCCACTTCCTGGGAAGTGACAGTGAAGTATACGTGGTTCCTCAGATCGTTTTTTCAGGAAACCCTGATGACCTTATTGCCAGGCTCCCGCTGCATTTGGCTTTAAAGCATGTCAACAGGCGTGTTTTTGAAATTAGTGAAGTTTCTGAGTAATTTTATTTAACTTTACAATGTTTGTTTTTTTGTTTTGTTTTTTAATAATCACTAATCAATCTTTTCTACTTCTGTTCTGTTCTACTTCTGTTCAGTTCCTCTTTTATTAATTGTACAGTTTAGTAAGTTTACAAGTTCACAAGTTAACAAGTAAAATATGAAATGTGTTTTACAAAAAGTGTTGTCTTTCATTACCCACAATTGCCCAATTTCAAATTTAACGTCTTAAGTTAAGCTAAAAACATACAAATTTATGCTAGAATAATGTTAACACTACGCTAATAAATGGTTAAATATAAAATTGATGTTATCAAATTAGTATCGATTTTGAGACATTCTGGTATCCAAATCCAAAATTATGGTATTGAGCGATCCCAATCTTCACACTTGGTTTCATACGTATTAGGGATGTCATCTTAGTAAAATCATTTTAAAGACAGGAACTTATTAAAACTATTTGCCATTTTTTGTGAGAAAAGCTATTCCACTATTTTTTACAAACAGAAACTCACATGTCTTTAAAGAACCTGTCAAAAAAACAAAACATCAACACTTGAACACGTCTCCCCAGGAAATGCAGAGTACCTCATTGCAAGGCTCCCATTGCACCTAATTATCAAACACCTTAATTATAGCATTATAGAAATTAAAGCAGGTTCATAGGTGTTATTTTCTTTTACTTGTTTTGATATTAAGTTTACTTAATTATATAAAAAATAAATATATATTTTTTGTCTCTTTTGAGGTTTAATTTAAGCCTTTGTTATCTGTTATTATTTCATTTCATTGTATCCCCTGTACATGGTATAAAAAAACAGATTTATTTAATTCAAAATTTTAAAAAAGTGTTGTGTACTCCATCACTATTGCCAAGTCTTAAAAGCATGTATTTGAAATCAGCAATTATACTACTACTAAAAACAGCAGCAACAAGATTAATAATAGTTTTGTAAAGTTTTGCATTTAATAAAAAGGTATAATAATTTGCCTTCCATTAAAAAAGCATTACTGCAAGAAACTTCTGATTTTAGCATAGAACATGTAATTTTAATAAACATGAATCAACAAATGGTCTGCTGATAAAAAAAATAAATAAATACTGTGAAAAATTATCTTTGCTACTGTTGAATATAAGTGTAGACTTTTTACATTTAGCAATCTTGGACAACACATTTTCATTTTCAACTAATGATTCAATAACTCAAACTTTGTTTTAATACTAGTTGTCTAACTTTTGAAGAACTATTCAGTAAACCTTTTGATGGCTGTTGCTATCTTTTGGTTTAACAATGTAACTGTTACAACTGCTTTGTATAACAAACATCTGTGTTTATATCCGAACTATACACTGTTACCGCAGCTGAAAAATACACTGTTAGACCTTACCGGGCTTTTTTACAGTAGAATACTGGCGACACTGTTGCCAGCTACTCACTGTAAAAGTTTGGTTATAGTAAGTAGCTGGCAACATCGTTGCCAGTTATTTACTGTGACCAAACCATTACAGAGAGTAGCTGGCAACAGTGTCGAAAGTTAATTACTGTAATAGAGCAGTAGTGGTAACTAACTGGAAACTGTGTACAGTTAATTACTGTACTGTAGTGTTACAGCTCACAGCATTATACTGCATACACATTAATAGTATGTCATATATAGTTATTGTAGTGTTACTAAAATTAATCAGTATTCTTAACTGTTATTAAAAATAGAAGGCATAAAACATTTCAGACAAATGTATTTTATTGTTTTAGCAGCAAACAAATATACAACATAAAATGTCAAACAAAATTAAGAAATCAGCAGATATGAATATTGTCTTACATATTACTGAGAGCCACAAGTCTGCACAGTAAGGCTGCAGTCACACTAATGTTTGAGCATGCAAAATTCTGTCATTCGGCACTGCGAAAAGGAGTGGGATTAAACAAAGTGATTAGAGCTTGAAAAAGCGAGCGACTGGTCCATAGTTTAAATTTTTGTTCAGAGAGGTCATGTTTTGATTTTTGATTGGTCTCAAGCAGTCACATGATGTGATTTCACAGGTCAGAGTTCCCCAAGCTTGAACTTTCCAATGCTGCAAACTGTGAAATTTGTCGCATGAGCTTGCATTCAACGTCTGCAGCATTCACATGCGTATGAATAGAAGTCTATAGGGAGAATAGGGCAGTGTGACTGGGACTTTAAGCTGTAACTCAAATTAAACACACCTGATCAAACTAATTAAGGCTTGTTAGAAATCTAGAGGTAAAGTTGAAGCAGGGGTGGAAACCAAACTGCAGTCCTTCAGGAATTTGGAGTTTGACCCCCAAGGTATATTCAGTAGCATACTTTTATAGCAACTGCCAACATTTATCACAATCACATATGCAATAAAAAAGCGTGTTTGTCAAACACTGGCACATACTGTGTCAATTCTCAAAAAAAAGTTTAAAATAATTATATTAAAAAATTTTTTTAAAAAGTCGGCAACACCGAAAAACCAAAGGATTCAATCTTTTATTGCTATAATTATTATTTACTTTAAAAATCTCATGACAACAAACTTGTCTATTGTCTCTAATATAAATTCATAGGTGGAAACACTGCTCTGAAAAATACTTAGCAACAAACTAACAATCTGGGACCTGACAGTGGAGCTTTTGTGTGTGGATGGCTATGTGTATCATGTTTTTGTGATTCCCTGTGATGATTTCTGTGCACATGTTACCTTACTGAGATGATGGAATTAATTTTGGCTTAGTTGCCAGAAAAATACATGAAACTGTTAGCATCTGTACATTATGGCAATAAGCAATATCAATAAATAAATATACTTAAACAAAAGTAATGTAAGAAGTTATATGAGGAGAGGCTAACTAGCTAACAATGTAGCTTTCAAGTACACAGTTTAAGAGAACAACAATATAAGTTAAAACACAGCCTTATTATAGAAACCCTCAAAAACATTTGAACACATTTTACTTACTCATTGTAGATTTTTATTTAAAGCCTAAAACATATCAGACTCTACATCTGAATTGATGGACAGAGAATAGAGCACACTCAGCAGTAAACAAATCAAACACCTGACTCCCTTAAAGGGCCAGCATTTTCTGAAAACTTGTTCTAACACCTTTGTGTTTAGAATAAGACAGACAGCCTGTGTGAGTGTGTTAATGCCTAAATCATTGTTTTCTGCCTTTAAAATGCACATATCTATAAATAGAAACATAAAGCATCAGAGTAGATGGGACAGTGATGGGTAATTTGTCATTTATAGTCAGTTACTATCTGTAATGGGTACAAAAACTAAATTACTGTAATTTATTCTTTGCACTACACAATTTCATACAAAGTCTACTCCTTTTACAGTAAAATACTGTTTCCTTCAATCACAGCAAGACACTGGCTGTTTTACAGTTATTTACTGCATAATCTACAGGGTAACAGTGCAGTTATAAAACTAAATCTAAAGGTAGTGTGTTGAAGCAGGGCTGGAACTAAATTCTTCTGGGCTGCGGCCCTCCAGGAGTTTACAGCCCTGGTACATAGCATATTTTCAAAGCAACTGCCTACATTTATCACAATCATGCACATATCATTGAATAAAAACAATAAAAATATACAAACTTCATCCAAAGCAAAAAAAATAAATAAATAAATAAATAATCTGATTCTCATGTCATTCTAAACCTGTAGTAATAATAAAAAAACACAACAAATAACCTGATTTAAAAGTTTATTTAGGAAAGCCTTTATACTATATTGTTAATGCCAGTTTTACTTACTTCATTTGAAGTTTTCCAGACAAATTCATTGAGTCTCTGCAAAAATGTATGTACGTGCTGTTTAAGATATTTTTTAAATAACACATTTTTACTAGTTATTTAGCAAAATACTAATATTCAGCTTAAAGTGCAATTTAAAAGCTTAACTATAGGCTAAACTAGGCAAATTAGATTAATTATAGGAAAAGTAAACAAAGGTATAAGAATTATTGTGACAATTTCTTTGCTCTGTGTGAATATTTTTGTCTTTAAATGCATCTCGTCCATATCTTATACTTACCTTTAAATAAGCTCTGTGGCATTGGTTGACTCCTGATACTCAATGTTAAAAACATAAAAGGAACCAAAGAAAACACAGAAATGGCTGCAGAGAAATTCAGCTAATCATCAATGCAATGTCTCCCTCTCCCCTCAATACTGACCATTCACATGCCAAAACTGAACAGTAAATATATATTATATATATAATATAAATAGCAACATAAAGCAACTGAGTAGATGGGGCAGTAATGATTGAACAGTGATTTATCATTTATTATCACAGTAAATATCTGTAATGGGTACATACAGTAAATGACTGTAATTTATTCTTTGCACTACAGAATTTCATACAAATCCTGCTCCATTTACAGTAAAATACTGTTTCTTTTCATTACAGCTAAACACTGGCTATTTACAGTTATTTACTGCATAATCTACAGTAAAGGTTAACAGTGCAGTGTTTTTTTTTTTTTTTGGCAAAACAACCAACATAGACTAATTCTTTCTGAAATTGCAATAATTCTCATAACAGTTAAAATTGATCTGCTTTTGGCAATTCAAGTATATAACAACTTTTTTCAAAGCTTTCCCCTCATAATTGTCATTGATTTGTAAGGTTATTAGTCTTGCTTTATTATTATTTGGCCTTGTTACGATAGCCTGCCATCAATATCACCCTATTTTTTGTTTGGACAAATTATAAACAATTAAATGAGACAAAACTGTAAAACCAGCATGAACTAAAGTGTAAATTAAACGAATACAAAATAACTCCAACAAGCAGTCTTTTTGTCATTACAAATGTAGAGAGATATGAAATTAATCCAACTGTTATAATTATCACTTTAAAATGTCAAGACACCAGTGGCAGGCACCACCAGGCATAGCAGCAGTAAAATAAGACATGGTGGCTTTAAGGAGTAGTCAGATTAGCAATGATATATGATGATTTGTTTGCTACTTTAAAGGATTATAATGATTCACAACAATGCTGGTTCGGTACAGTCAAGGATTATAATGATTCACAACAATGCTGGTTCGGTACAGTCAGGGAAAAAACTATGAATAAAATAGATCCATTTATTCATTTAAGCAAGAATTTATTGATTTTATTTATCTTTAAAACTAACCTCTGCATGCAAGGGCGTAGGTTTGCGCTTGACATACATAAGTATATTTACATATTAGAAGAGTTTAGATGCAAAAACCTCTGAATGCCATTTAATATTTTCTTCTAAAATTAGCATTTTTCTCCAACTCCTGTGTGTGGACTCAGTGATTTACCTTATATAGTGACAAATACGTTCTTTTCATTGCCTTTAAAGTGAAATAACTGAACATAAATATACAAGGCTGAGAAAAATGCTCATTTTACATGGCATTTAGAGGTTTTGGCATCTGAACTCTTCATTTCTTTATTCTAAAAATTTAAAAGTATTTTTATTATATATAAAACTTTAACAAAACTTACAGTTGAAACGTGTAAATAAAGCAATTTGACAAAATGGTAGGAAATTGTTTTGGTACATCAAAAAGTGTAGTTATAATAACTATCCAACAAGATTACCCAGCAAAAATTAGCTCCTTATATGTCACTAAAATGTATTATTTATACCTCAGGTGAATAACTGCAAAAAGGTTGTTTTTCATGAAAACAAATAACCCCTCCTTTCAATAAGCTGGCTACAGGCCTGAAAGTGTCAAGTTAAAATGTTTATTAACTGATAAAGAGAGAGTTTAATAAAGACTTTCGTTGATTTTTAGTACAAATTAAACATGTCTCACAGTATTATTAAAAGATGGAGCGCAGGCTGTAGTTTTTCTGACAAATTGTTTCACCTAAACTTGGAGATGTTAAGAGACTAAGAGAACTGGCAGGTTTATATACGTTTACACGTAGGTGTTTATTCTGCAGTTAGTTTTCAGGGAATATTGTTTACAGACTAAGTTATATCAGTCTGTTTTAACATTTGACTGACCGTAAAAGTGGTGAAAACACCAGTAATGGCAGGATTAACATGATGGACTCATTCAGTAGCAAACTTGAGTTTATGTGACTTACACTTTTCGTTGAAAAAAGCTCTTTATGTCCACCTTTTTTTGCTACCTCCATCCTCACTTGTGTGTGTCTGTCATACACCTCCTCACACATATCGGGAAATCCCCCCCGGGCAGTTGTTTTGGCGCTGTTTGTATCTGAAACTATGATCTGAAAGCAGCCACTCACATGACAGCAGGGAAAGGCACAGCCAATCACAATGTTCATATGTGTTTGGGGGCGGTGCGACTCGAGGAGAGAACGTGATTTAACCCTTTCGGCATGTCTAGGTTTATACTGACAGCGCGATGTTTTTAAGTGAATTAAATTATTGGTGGGGACATTTCAGTAGTTCGTGGATATTGGTGGGGACACGTCCCCACCGTCCACCCTAAATCTACACCCCTGTCTGCATGATCTGCATTATTGGAGAGATTTATGGTCCTCCTTCCAAGTCCTGCTTGCAAGAGTACTGCCTCATCTTTAGGGGTTTTGTCAGTATTTTTAGCTTGCAGGCAGAACTGAACTTCCATTAACTTAACCACAGATATACGTGGAACATCTCCAGACTTCCTTTTTCTTTTGCCTCCGAATAAAGTGATGGGAAGCATCTGGAATAAAGCATAGACAGTTATTAATAAATGAACCTCTAAGTATCAAAGGACCCTTTTTTAATCCAGATGTCCTTGCTGCTGTCTGTAACCACAATGACGTACTGGACCAGGTCCACTATGTAGTGCACCTTCTACCACCCACTAAATTAACGTGCATGCTACTGTGATGATTGGGTTTAGGGAATGGGGAGGTTTAGGTGATCGTCCATTACGTAGTTGACCTGGTCCAGTATGTCATTATGCTGCGGGCTGCAGCGAGGAGTGTCTCTTTTTAATAGTTATAAATCACCTGTTATGGCAAACTGTAATATTATTAATGTAACAGTTACTATGAATATATAAAAAAAAAACATTAAGCAAGTTTTAATATTTTAAATAAAGGCAAATAATTTAAACAAAGTAACAATTGTTGTTTTTTATGATCCAATCTTTGTGTATTAATGAAGTGAGAAATTGTATTAAAAAATGTGACCCTCTGTACTTTACTTTTATTTTTGCCAAAAATGAAGCAGTCCTGCTGTAGCAACCACTTACTTTTGCATCTCCTGCTGCACTGAGGCTGGTCTGACAGGTCGACTATATGTAGAACCAGTCGCAGAAGGCAGAGCAGAGGTGTGTTGTGGAGTTTTATCCCTTTCGTTTCTTATGCAGTCAATGAGCACTCGAACTGCACTCTCAATGTTTGTGTTCTGTTAATTTTGAGAAACAAAATAATTTTGAGAACAGGTAACATTTAACAAAAATGGAGAATAGAAGTCCTGAAAGCAGTGCCAAAAAGTTAAGGGTTCATCAATCCTTTATGAAAAAATATTATTTATTTCATAAATATACATTTTAAGCTAACATGACAGTTTTGGGTATAATCCATTACTAAGCAAAAATTATGTAATACATTTTTACTTAGTAAATGATTAAACCCAGCAATGCATTCTCTACTTACAATTACATTCTCTACTTTTACTTAAAGATTAAAACCTTCCTGTATTTTTATATTATACAATAAATATAATACACATTTTATTGTACTGCACTTTTTTTTGCTGAATTCTTGAACATTAACAATTTGAAAAACAACTAAAAAAAACCATTATGGATATTGTGTATGAAAATAAAGCAATAGGGGATATTTAAGGTCTGATTTTAAAACACGGTTTTCAAACTGTATTAAGGCCCAATTCTACCTCTTAGTCCTTCCTCTTTCCCCTACCATTCCTTTTTTTCACGTGAAGAGGTAGAGATGTCCCAATTCTCTTTAGCTTGAAGACGTAGGGCTAAGGGAAAAGACTATAGCACTCGAAACAAATATTTTTGTATTGGGGAAAGAAAGTTTTCCAGAATACACAGCCACAACAGCAGTACAGCTGCACCCGAAAGTCAAGAGATGCACAAATTAGTATTTTTTGTCATTATTAAGAATTTTATACAACAAACAAGCATTTGTTTTATTACATTCATAATGGTGTTCATGTTTTACCGTCATGCTTTAAAAAAAAAAAAAGCAAAATTTTGCCATCTATAATCCATAATAACGCCTGTATAGCATTCCCACAACATTCTGACACTTAATGACACTGGAATACCCTGTCAGAAAAGTGTAGTGGCTGAGAATGAGTTTTTTTACAGTATCTGCTATAATGTTGTTGTTTTCGTGTGTTTTAGTTAATTTTTTTAATCGATTGACAGCACTAATTTATATATATATATATATATATATATATATATATATATATATATATATATATATATACAACAGTTCTGTCTGGTTCTCAAATCTGATTGGCTGATAGTCGTGCAATATTCTGCAATATCAGAACTCCTACAGCCTCTTTACCCTTTGTATATTACTCCGCCCACATACAGCCAGCAAAAAGCAGACACTACAGATCTAAAGTTTAAAAGGTGCTTGCTCAGCTTTTTAACTGACAGCTTATGATTTGAATCCAATGTGGAAGAAAGTAGTTCCACATACAAAAGGGTTTTTTGTTTATACACAATTATGCCGTCAAAGTGTTGTATAAACGCAATATCACACTCGTAGCACTGCTACTCGTGTGATATTGCGTTATATATATATATATATATATATATATATATATATATATATATATATATATATATATATTTTTTTTTTTTTTTTTTTTTGCATCTGGCCCTTAGCCCAAAACGTTTGAACACCCCTGGTCTAGGGTTATGATTCTTGCTTTAGTTGCGTGAGGTCCTGGGTTCAAATCCCGGACAAGCCCCTGCAGTTCCCTGTTGTTTAGAGGGACATCTTAGTGTTCACAGAGGCCTGTTGCAATGCCAGTTTGCAAGCATTAGATGTCATCTAATGAAGGTCATGATTCCATAGTGTAATGGTTTGCACTCTGGACTTTGAATCCAGTGATTCAAGCTCAAATCTTGGTGGAACTGTTTTCCTTCTTTCTTTGCAGCTTCAAATCAATGAAATGAATGAGACCTATTTCAATCTTCTTTTGAAGAATTCCAGTTTGTCAGCAGATAGTGTCGTGACATAAACATTCCTTGCATAGTAGCTTGCTGGTCTAGGAGCATGATACTCGTTCATGCCGTGAGAAATCCCAGGTTCAAATTTTGGTTGAGCCCCTACACTTGTCTGCTGTTTTGTAAGGGCGTTGTGGCTTACACAGAGGCCTTTTTTCTGAGAATGCTGGTTTGTCAGCAGATAGTGTTGCCAAGTAAAGTCTGGGTGCAAGAGGTCCTGGGATCAAATACCCATATAAGTCTTGCAGAAGTCCCGGGTCCAAATGAAGCACAATCCCTGCTTGAGCTTTTTAAGGTATGTTCTGGCTCAATTGTTAAATAAGGATTTATGACCGTCTGCTGCTTCCGATGCCATCTAAAATATTCAGGCTTTTGTGGCTTGTTGATCTAGGGGTATGATTCTCGCTTTGGATGCGAGAGGTCCTGGGTTCAAATCTGGGACGAGCACTTGCAGTTCTTTGTTGTTTTGAGATGCCATCATGGTTTTTCCAGGAGCCTGTTTCAATGCCAGTTTGCAAGCATAAGATATCCTTTAATGAAGGTATTGGTGCCATGGTATAATGGTTAGCACTCTGGATTTAGAATGCAGTGATCCGAGCTCAAATCTTGGTGGAACTGTTTTCCTTCTTTCTTTGCAAATTCAAATCTGTGAAATGAATGAGACCTATTTTAATCACACCAATTAGTGAGTGGTTCGGATACTATGTGCTGAGATAGCTATTTGATGCTATCACGATCCTCTTACACCAATTACTTACATAATGTTATGTGTGTTTTTGCCATGCAGCTTAAATCTGTGTAATGGATAAGATCAATTTACCTCACTGAAGCAACTGGATTAAAAAAAAACAAAAATTTATAAGCAAACAAGTGACTCAACTTGTCGGTCTAGGGCTGCGACTCTTTTTTTGGGCAGGAGAAGTCCCGGGTCCACATGAGGCACAAGCCCTGCTTCAACACTTGAGCTTCTTAAGGTATATTCTGACTTGATAGTTAGATAATGATTTCTGACCATCTGATGCTTCTGATGCCATGTGAAATGTTCACACTTTAGTGGCTCGTTGGTCAAGGGCTATGATTCTTGCTTTGGGTGCGAGAGGTCCTGGGTGCAAATGAAGCAAAAGCCCTGTGTAACACTGCCCTTGTATGGCTCCTATTATATATGTTGACTAGTGTATTTTTATAATGGAGACCAACGCTAACTATTAGAATTCTTTTTGGACCAGAATTTAAAGGTAAGATTCGACTCACTGGAGCAAAAGAACAATACTTATAGTGATAATAGTGTAATCTAATTTTAAGATTGATAAATGAATCATATAAATTCACAACAAATAAACTGATGCAAAATATGTTGTATTGTTTTGCTTAATGCACTTTTGAGATTTAAAA
This sequence comes from Danio rerio, assembly GCF_052040795.2. Classification (NCBI taxonomy): domain Eukaryota; kingdom Metazoa; phylum Chordata; class Actinopteri; order Cypriniformes; family Danionidae; genus Danio; species Danio rerio. The sequence goes on along the minus strand of NC_141024.2, from coordinate 64,404,738 downwards.
GAAAGAAAACAAATAAAACCAATATAAAACAGTATAATACAACAGAGAATGTGAATAGTAAATTCAACAACAACAAACTGCTATAAACAGAAATGCAAAGTTCCAAACAATCCCTAAATTGTAATTTCAGATTGCAAAAACAAAGTCTTTGTTAAAAGTAAAGATGAACTTTTAATATAAAGTCTCTGTTTGAAGCCAAAGTGTCCAGTTGTGTCCCATAAAAAATATCCTTGTAGAAAACACGAGGAGAGGGAAAAAAAAAACAACTCTCTTAACAAATTAGTTTGGTCCTACCAGATCGGCAGATTTCATTCTCTTTTACCCAGTTCAGGCACGTATCAGTGGGATGGCTCGCCAGTCCAGACCAGAATATGAATATTCAGCCAGGACGATCTCAGGATGACCGTTCTCAACCAAGAACAACACCGGCAGTAGTGAGGAGGACAAAAAAACACACACAAAAAAAAAACCTGGCCAAAGACAGTAATTAGTGAAGGATAAAGTTGAATCAAGTCTATTTTGTCAGTTTTCTATTGATGTACTATCTCTCAACTGGTTGTTAGATCACTAGCTCTGGTCTGCTCGTTAGCTCTCCAGCTCTCGTGTGCTCGTTAGCTCTCCAGCTCTCACTGCTTGTTAACTCAATATCTCTCTAGTTCTCGGTTGTTTGTTAGCACTATATCTCTAGTTCTCGGTTGCTTGTCAACTCGCTACCTCTCTAGCTCTCGTTTGCTTGTTGGCACTATCTGCTTGTGCTTTTCGTCCGCATATGCGGGGGCGGAGCTAACTGCTCACTTCTCCAATCAAGATCAGGTACGAAAAAATTTGTTACTACCTTTAATTACATAGCAATCTTTCTGCTTTTTATTCACTTATTATTAAAGTATTAATAATAAAATAATATAAATAAATAATAAAAATAATACTTTCTTAACTGATTATTAGTGACCTAGATTTAGGATCTGGGTTACACCTGCTTCAATGCTTGAGCTTTTGAAGGTATGTTTCTGACTCAATTGTTAAATAAGGATTCATGACCATCTGCTGCTTCTGATCCCTTGTGAAATATTCAATCTTTTGTGGCTTGTTGGTCTAGGGGTATGATTCTCGCTTTAGGTGTCAGATGTCTCGCGTTCAAATCCCAGACGAGCCCTTCCAGTTCTCCTTTGTTTTAAGGGACATCATGATGTTCACAGAAGCCTGTTTTAATGCCAGTTTGCAAGCATTAGCAATGTTATGTGTGTTTTTGCCATGCAGCTTAAATCTGTGTAATGGATAAGATCAATTTACCTCACTGAAGCTACTGGATAAAAAAAAAACAACATTTTATAAGCAAACAAGGGACTCAACTTGTCGGTCTGGGGCTGCGACTCTTTTTATGGGCAGAAGAAGTCCAGGATCCAAATGAGGCACAGGCTCTGCTTCAACGCTTGAGCTTCTAAAGGTGTGTTCTGAGACAACTGTTAGATAATGATTTCTGACCATCTGATGCTTCTGATGCTATGTGAAATGTTCCCACTTTAGTTCCCCACTTTAGTTCAAATCCCGGACGAGCCCTTGCAGAAGTCCCGGGTCCAAATAAAGCACAAGCCCTGCTCCAACGCTTGAGCTTTTGAAGGTATGTTCTGACTCAATTGTTAAACATTCGTACGCATCACATCAGCTGTTAGCGGGAGTGATCATTCTCTCATTCGGTATTCACCTGCTTTCTATTGCTAGTGTGAACGCAATTATTTTTTTTGTTAGTCGTGCTGTTTCTTGATTCTAAAATTGCATTTGCACGCAGATTGGGTCATCCTTATAGTCAAATCCTGCTTTAAGAAAACCACAATTTAAAAATTATTTTCAACTAGCCAAAGTCGCTAGTGGAGGTATCTGTCTAACCTGCCAAAGCTGAAATTTACCAGCATTTGGCAGGTTGGCGGATGTTAATGTTAAGCCCTGATAGTAACCGTCTTTTCATGAGCTGCAATATTATTTTAATCTGAATGCAAGCTCTTTTCCGACAGAGTATGGGCTGCAGTTGCATGACTGACAACATCATAACTATTAAATGAAGTATTAAACAAAACATATCGTGCTAAAAATGTGTGGCAAACACGGTTACTTGCAAACTCCGTAACTTACCTCAGGCTTTACAGTGAATGATTTAGTCATTTTCATAGCAGACTTTTAACCCACCAGAAGTCTTTTATCCACTCTTCAAAAAATGTAAATGGTGAATTAACATTCACCACATGATCACTGATCAGATGTGCCACTATTTCTAACATTAGGTGGTGGAAAACTAAATCTGTCAGTGTTATTTTCATTCTCTCTGATCCAGACCTTAACATTTTTGTGGCAGTATCTCTCTGTCATCTGAACTGATTGACAGCTTATACTGACCAATGCGTTCGCGTTCATTGCAAGAGCAGTGGGCCAATCAGAAGAGCGGTGGGGCGGGCATTGTGGGTTTTGTTTACTGCAGCAAGTTGACATGACAACTGTTACTGAGCGCTGCGTTTGGCGTTTTTAAGTGCAAAAATGCATTCTGCGTGAAGCTCGCATAGATAAAAATTCAGGTGCATATGCGACCACAACAATTGTAATTTCAAGAAGGTTCAAGCACTTTGTTCAAACTTCAAGCACTTTTCTAACCTTAAAAACACTATATTAAAAATCAAGCATTTTCCAGGATTTCCAGCACCCGTACGAACCCTGAATGGTGGAGGGCCTAATCACAGATATTGATGAGACGGCCTACAGAGAGGACGTGTAAACGCTGAAGCAGTGGTTTCAGGAAAACCACCTGATGTTGAGCATCAGCAAAACCAAGTAACTGGTGGTGGAATTCAGGAGAGAGACGAGAGAACATAACCCATCACCATCAACGGGACATCAATGGAGAGAGTCAGAACTTTCAAGTTTCTTGGTATACACATCGCTGAGGATTTGACATGGACTGCTCACACAGACGCAGTGCTGAGGAAGGCACAACAATGCCTCTTCTTCCTCAGGTGTCTCAAGAGGTTTGGAATAAGCCCTCACATCCTCCGCTTATTCTACACCTGCATTGTGGAGAGCATCCTGTCTGGCTGTATCACCACCTGGTATGGAAATAGCACCAGCAGCAATCACAAAGGCCTGCATAGGATTGTGCAAACTGCTGGACGCATAGTAGGAGGTGAGCTGCCCTCCCTTCAGGACATCTACACCAGGCGGTGCATGAGGAAAGCCAAGAGAATTATCAGCGACTCCAGCCACCCAAGCCATAGACTTTTCTTTCCGCTACCCTCCTGCAGACGGTTCCGCAGCATCCAGTCACGCACTAGCTGGCTGAAGGAGAGTTTCTTCCCTCAGACTATCAGGCCTATGAACACTTAACACACCCCACGCAGACTCTTCCATACCCCTCACTGCACACCATCAATATGTAGCATGCACTGCACTTTAAAAAATCTACACTTGAAACAATACTGCCTACAACTATGTGGACACCTATTCATTGTATATATCGCTGTCAATTTTACATTGTTGTTGTGTCATTTTATTTGCACTGTCTGTATTTTGCACTGTGGTTGTATTTGCACTATTTGTATTTTGTACTGTCTAGAGCCAGCACCTAAGCTTTTCACTCATCATAGCACACGTGTTGCTGCTGATGTGACAATAAAAGTGATTAGATTGAATTTAAACAAGCTTATAAACTGCAAAGTTTTATCATCACCCCCGCCCAAGTGTCTTTTTTGTCAGTTATACAATATTTACTGTTGATCAAGTGTTGCATTGTTGCGTCCCCATAGTTCCTCAAACGTTCAAAGACGTTATTAGCTTTATCAAGCATAATGAAGGAAAAACTGCCAGCTGTGTAAACAGGCTGTGATCGCCACTGAAGAACACCTACAAAAAAAAACATTTTAAATAAGCAGTGCACTTTAAAGATGGCGATTTTGGTGAGTATCTCCTGGCTTTACAACTTATTTAATTAATTCCACCATTAGTTGTATTACAAATTATTGACCTTTTGTTTTTCCAAACAGTTCTTTTCACAGTTGTAACCTATTAAAATTATGACTTGAACCTATTTTGCAGGTTGCACAGTTATATATATATATATATATATATATATATATATATATATATATATATATATATATATATATATATTTGACATTTTGTTTTGATGCAGTATTTAACATTAATTGTCACTGAAATGGCATTTATATTTGGATTTGACAGGCGGGTATCCAATGTTTACTAAACCTGCTTACAAAAAAAAGTATGTCACAAATTAATCAGACTTAGAAATTCTAAAACTCCCTTTGCAATTGTTTTTAAGTAATACCAGAGGAATCCAGTGAAATTGCCGAACAAGCTCCCGGTGAGGTTTAGAGATTTCTCTGTTCCAACTGTTCGTCCTAGTTTACCACTGCAGGGAGTCTTCAAAGGCATCAGAAACAATTTCGGTAACACTTTATAATAACTACACACTATAAATAATTATTAAGCATTAGCAAATAGTGAACTCATTATCTGTTAAGCATTAATTCTACATTAATAGGCGTTAGTAAGCAGTTTATAACTGCAGCTACAAATGCTCTATTCTCTATTAATGGTCGTGTTTTCATACTTTCATGATTTATTTTTCATTACTAAATTAAGTATCACCTTATTTACAAACCATTTGTATTTAAGAGTAGTTGAGGGTTTTTAGGATCATTCAGAATTAGTTAGTAAATGATTAATAAACTATTGAAATCAAAGTTTATATGTCTTATTATTCAGGCATATAGTAATGGTTACTATATATGTTAATAAATTCTTTATTCACTCAACATTATGCAGTTTTGTGACCTAATCTAAAGTGAGGACTATTCATGCTTAATAAATCCCTTATAAACGACAAATAAATCCCTTATAAATTATATATTTTTGCAGGGGCAGGCAAAAGTCGGGAAATGGGAGGGGGCTGTGAAGATTCCTGCGGAAACGGCTGGGGTGGTGGTGTGACGGGGGGCTCCAATTAACTACGTGGCTAGGGGAGAAAACTGAGTGTTACTCAGGCTAGAAGGAAGGAAAAGAAGAAGGTAAGGTGGCTGGGTCATGCCCTCGCCCTTGAGTGGATGTGGGTTGATGGCTGGCGAGAGTCATCTGGGCTTCAGTGGAGTGCCTTTGGCTAGGACGTGTCTTGAAGGCATCAGGTGACAACCTTCCTAGAGCCTGGATTTGTTGCTGTAAAAGCCCTTTGTGCATCTGTGATAGCTGCTCATATTCTGAAACATAGTATACAGGAATGAGAGAAAGTAATTCAACACCTTTAATACAATTTTAAGACTCTTTCCACACATTTAAAGACCTTATAACCGCTTTTCAACCAGAAATGCTTGCGAGATTTATCTTACAGAATATTTACTAAATGTTAAATGTAAGAAATTAATCCAAACTAAAACATTTGTATACAGAAAACATGTATATTAAAATATAGCCGATTCAACAGGTTGTCGCCTATAGAGCTGCAGAATAATGGTGTTGCAGTAAACAAGCGGTAAGCTGACAAATTTTACTAGAATTCTACTGTAAGAACGGTCTTTAAACCACAGCGGTTCGAACTGTAGTTCTGCCGAGTGACTAAAAAGAAATCAGCATGATGGTAAAAAACTGTACATTTCTAGTCAAACCATTCTTCTGCAATCTTATACCAAAAACGGAAATAAGGGCAGTATTAATAGCTATAAATGTGGGAGAGCGTTGATATTATGTGATTGTATTGTATTGCTATATGGAACAATTAAGTGTTGATGTTAAATCAAAAGTAATTCACAAATACTTGAAAATGAAATGATTTAATGACAATAATTCTCTATGGTTACAACTGAATTAATAACAAAATACTGTATAAAATGATAAAATATGAAATGATAAAACATATGGTATAAATTGTACCCAGCTTAAATGTAAAATTAAAGTTACCAGAGGTAGAAGGAGAGACACAGAGGGAGGGAGAGAGAGACAAAGAGAGCAGGCCCAAAAGCCTGATAGCAGTAGAGTCAGAGAAGATAGACTCCAGAGGAGGAGAGGAGCAGAGCAGGAGAGAACCAGGCCAGGAAAAGAGAGGCAGGAAAAAGAGACAGAGCCAGAGTTTACCACCTATTTTGTATCTTTCTTGACCATGTGACCACCAATGCTGAGACATTCAAACTGACCAATCAACATGTGACCACACCATAAAACCCCCAAAGTCCACACAACAGGCCCTGATCTTATCAGTATCTGCCTTTGTAGTCAGTATGGACCTTCTTGAGTGAAAAAGCATGTTTTGTATTATAAACAAATGCATCTGATAATTTAGCCTCTTACAATCCTCCCCTGGCACCGTTGTGACACATAAAGAGGCAAAAAGGTGACATTAATGATGAAAATATGCATTGTGATGTGTGCTGCTGTCATCTTCGGACTTCCTGTCCAGGCTGGTTGTAGGAATTAGAATGGTCAGTCTTTGTTGTCCTCCAGCCCTGTGTGAGAGGCTTTAATCGAATGGTGTTGCACTGCTTATATGCAAATTGTCCTTCATACCCCCACAAGAATAGGTGCTGAGGAATGCAGGGAACCCCTGCTCTTCTTTTGAAGTTGATCACAAGACGTGAACCTTTTCTCCATGGATCCTGTATTGGAAAACAGCAAATGGCACAACAAACAGCAGAAGCAAACACACAGCATTTGTCATTGATCAAAGGATTGATGTGGTCAGTTTGAGTTCTCCTCAAGCAAAAATGTCCTTAAATTAATGTAATTAAAATATGGTCAAGATTAAGACAAAATAAAAGCAAACAAGCTCTTTACACAATATCTGGAAACATCAAAATAATTGCTTTACAACAAAATCAACAATAGCTAGTTAAGAGTTTCAGCAAAATATTCAGTGTAACCAAATACAGTGAAATAAACGAATCAATATTCAAAGACAATCACAACTGCATTTAAATGGATTAAATACAAGTAAACACAAATAATATTTGTTGTAGACATGTCAAAAGTGTTACAAAAGCAACAACAATTCAGCATTTTGGATTTAGAATCACAATTTACATTTTGATATAACTTTGTTTAAACAAAAAATAAGTAACTGGTTAAAAATCAAAAGAAACCAAAATAACAACACAAGATGAAAAATCTATAGTTAAAATAAAGTCTGACTGAAAAGACTTAAATAACATGTAAAATCTATATTAAGCTTGTTAGACAAAATAGTGAATTTGACTATGTGTGTGTGAAGATTTGAAACATTGTTCTCTGTGTGGCAGTGTTCCAGCTGTGAGGCTATGTGTTTGTGTAAACATGCTCCTAACAAAAGGTGGAAGTTTTACGGTAGTGTGTAAAATTTAGTCCTGTTGTGACAGGGAGCCAGCATGGAATTTGAGCATGAGATGTGAATGTGATCTGGCTCAAAAAAACTTCCAAATCAATGTTTTATTTTAAAGAAGCATGATAAAGTGCAATGTTCAAGGTTGAATCCTGTAAGAAAACATTTTCATTGTTACTGCAGTTATTACACTGGAGCCACAAGGCAACTCTATACTCCTGTTTGTAGTTTAAACCGCAGCTATATTGAAGATAGCACAGTTAACCACTTTTAGGAGATGAAACTCATCCAACAAATAAACACAAGTACCTTAAAATTAATTAATTTTAGCATACAGTTAATTCCTTCTTTATACGTGACATGCGGTCTAGAATGCATCTGTGGCTTCTAAAACCTCAGACCTGAGTGTTTTTACACCTACAGTGAGAAAATCATGTTTTAAGGAATTACTCAGTCTATGTGTACGTGTAGTATCACACAATACCATTGTGTTCTATGGAAATGAAAATGTGAATAACACAAATATAACAAATTTGGAAATGCAAACAGGATCAGCAATTATTAACTTTTATTGCTATTAGGCTGCTAAGCCGCTAGCAAAGGAAGTTAACAGTTGCAGGCCTTGTATTAACAATGCAGTTAGTTCACTAAGTGTGTTATTAGCAGATGAGTTTTTGTTACGTGAAGACCACTGATTTTTGCTCTTTAGTGATTTCCGTTTTCTCAGAAAATAAGGTGGAGGTCTTCCCTGTCCTGATGTCCAACATTGTTCCTCTCTGTGACCAAACTTTTTACAGGTCATACAAAGCCTGTTTTGTTTGCCTGAGGGTTGATTGCTGTGATCATCTGAGGTTTGAGGGTTTTTAAGACTCTCTAATGCTTCTACACCATGCGTCTTTGCTGCGCTATGGTGTGGCATCACCTTAATTACTGAAACGGGCAAACTCTTTTTAGCTACGGCCTCTGAACAAATCATTTCAGATTCATTACAAGTAACTTCATCTGAGAAGTGAACATGCTTTTTAATCCCATCGCTGTTAAGCATTTCGGGAGACACAAACTTCTGTGTTTTTAGCATAGCTTTTAAATCTGCAATGGTGTCTTTTTGACTTTTGCATTTTTCAGCCAGGGCTAACTGTTCAGCTAGTAAATTATCAAGCTGTAACTTGAGATCTAGAATTTTTGCCTCTGACTTTTCTGCCTCTGATTTTTGAACATCATCAAATTCTTCACATCTAGCCTTTATAATTGAAGGTATTTCTGACATTACATTGCGCAGTTTTGAGTAACACATGTAATTTAGTGCTTCAATTATATCACCACGTTTTGATTTCTTTCCATTTTTGCCAATTATATCCCACCATGCAAATAATGTAGAGACTGAGTCTGTTAATTCAAGTCCCTCTTTGTTAAGTTTGCACAATGTAGGTTCAACTTTTTTGGTCCATAAAGCAAAGAATACATCACTTTCTTTAGAAATGAACCCTTCCATCCTTGAGGAGGTAATCTGAAATTTACCAAATTGAACTATTGAAACAAATTACAGTCTTGTAAATTCTGTTTCATGCAATTTAAGCAAATGGAGAAACAATAAAAGTAGACTTACCCACTCTTGTGGTTAGAAGGCCAATTTTAATCCATTCACCAGGTCAGCTGTTAAAATCCAGCTAAGACCGGCTAAAGTAAATTTCAGAAAAACTCACTGCAAAGGATCCCGGGTTTCGGCACCATCTGTAAGAACGGTCTTTAAACCACAGCGGTTCGAACTGTAGTTCTGCCGAGTGACTAAAAAGAAATCAGCATGATGGTAAAAAACTGTACATTTCTAGTCAAACCATTCTTCTGCAATCTTATACCAAAAACGGAAATAAGGGCAGTATTAATAGCTATAAATGTGGGAGAGCGTTGATATTATGTGATTGTATTGTATTGCTATATGGAACAATTAAGTGTTGATGTTAAATCAAAAGTAATTCACAAATACTTGAAAATGAAATGATTTAATGACAATAATTCTCTATGGTTACAACTGAATTAATAACAAAATACTGTATAAAATGATAAAATATGAAATGATAAAACATATGGTATAAATTGTACCCAGCTTAAATGTAAAATTAAAGTTACCAGAGGTAGAAGGAGAGACACAGAGGGAGGGAGAGAGAGACAAAGAGAGCAGGCCCAAAAGCCTGATAGCAGTAGAGTCAGAGAAGATAGACTCCAGAGGAGGAGAGGAGCAGAGCAGGAGAGAACCAGGCCAGGAAAAGAGAGGCAGGAAAAAGAGACAGAGCTCGAGTTTACCACCTATCTTGTATCTTTCTTGACCATGTGACCACCAATGCTGAGACATTCAAACTGACCAATCAACATGTGACCACACCATAAAACCCCCAAAGTCCACACAACAGGCCCTGATCTTATCAGTATCTGCCTTTGTAGTCAGTATGGACCTTCTTGAGTGAAAAAGCATGTTTTGTATTATAAACAAATGCATCTGATAATTTAGCCTCTTACACTACTGATTACATAACTACCTAGTATTCTGATTTTCACAGGTTAAACACAGTCAAACTTTTGCATACAATGATACCTTGAACAAAAATAATTTGTATTACCTTCCGAAGGAATCTAAGATTTTCTAACACTTTAAAGGCCCCCATACTTCTCTATATTGACTTATCAACTCCCAACACCCTCTAAGACCCCGCAGATGCCCTGTGTATGAGTGACTGGGAGAAGCCTGTGAGGCAAAGAACTGCTATAAAGCATCTCTAAATCAGAATCGTGTTACTGGGCGGTTTGTGTCATCTATAAATGGAGAAGGCGGGGTGCAGAGGGAGAATAAGGCTTGGCGGAGCGACTCTGCTGTTGCAGAGGTGCAATGGTAGTCAGCATTGGAGTATTATGAGTGCTAAATATAGTCAATAGTAATATGAAGAGTAAATAAAAGAGGGGCTCAGCTATAGCGCCGCTGCATTGGTGCTATGGGTAAATGTAACTTGGCAGGGCGTCTCCTCTACTGTTGCAGAGGTGCATTGGTAGTCAGTATAGTATAGTCATGCATGTTCCCATAAGAATGTAAAACCCTGTCGTTAGTGATATGTAGAGGTGAGAGTGAATAAGAGGTCAGCTTGAGCATCGCTGCAGTTGCGCCATAAGATAGTGTAGCTCAGCTGAGCGTCTCTGCTGCTGCAGAGGTGCATTGGGTCAGTGTGGAGGCAATGTGTGCTCCTGCATAAGCATATGCTGCTGTATTTATGCAGGGGAGTGTGAAGATACTGGTATAGGAAGTGTAAGTGTATATGAGCTTGATTAGAGCGTTGCTGCTACGGCAATTGAAATTTAGGCGACCCCTAAATGGGTCAGAGCTGGTGAATAAGAGTGAATGGAAGTAAGGAATAATTGTATTTTGGAGGGAAAATTAAAGGAATAAAAGAGGGGAAGAGGCCTAGAAATGCATATAGGTGGAGGTCTGCTGGAGAGGATCAGCTGGGCTTCCCTGATGAGGTATTGCTCTCTTGAGGTATAAGAAGCTAAGAGGGTTTGAAATGGGTGTGTGTGTGTTTGAATATATATATATATATATATATATATATATATATATATATATATATATATATATATACATATATATATAATGCCCTTGTGTAAATGATCTGTTTGCTTAATAAAGAGAGTTCTTTATCCTGCAAAGTTAGATCAGCTATGCTGTGGTGGAATGTGGGATAAAATTTTGATGTTAGCTCAGAACATCTCAAAACCAAAGTCTAGAGTGAATATAGCATCAAGGGTGTGGGCTGTATGGGTGAAAATGTATCTTTGCAAAGAGTGTGAATGGATGTAGAGCAGGGGTGCTCAATACTGTTCCTGGAGATCTACCTTCCTGCAGATTTCAGTTGCTACCCATATCAAACACATTATAAAAACACATTGAAACATTATAAATATATGCTGAACAGTATAAATAAAACAGATTTTAATACGAATTTCAGCAAACAAATACCCTTTATTAAGATGTCCAAGTTAATGTTTACTTTCACCGTTTTATTTAGGGAAGTTCCTGAGGTAAACAAGTCATTTCTCTGAACTTTAATAATAAATCTTGATAAAATGCAGCACTTCCCACCTCCAGTCGCAATGACTTCTGGGACTTCCAGAGCGAGTTCGGTGCTCAAGTCTGCATCGTTGCGTCCTCGATATCAAGATCACATCCGGGAAGTTTCACGCGTCCTCCGTACTTGCGGTCTTGAGTATTGGAACTGAACTTTGGCAGCTGATGATGACGTTGCAAGAGAACACGAGGAGGCAAGACCGCTGAAGAACGCATATTGAGAAACAGCCAATGGCTGCGTCCGAAACCGCCTACTACTCAGTAGGAACTGCATTTGAATTTAAACGTACTACTCGGCCGTTAGAAAAGTATGTTCTATACAGTATGAATGTGAAAAGTATGAATGGAATTCGGACGTACTACATCCGCCATTTTGTCATGGTCACGTGACCTACCTGCGTCAGTTGCGTCGCTTTACTTCCATTCATGAATTCGCTTGCGGGGCATCATGGGATAGCGCAGCATGTGTGATACACCATTGTGTATCTACAGTAGTAATGTTTGTTTTGTCATTAATGTATCTATTTATTTATATATATACTGTAAAAGTAATTTATTATCACTACTAATGACTGGGTTTGAAACAAAATAACAGCAACAGTTGAGAAAGCATGCGCTGTGGGTTACCATGGCGATACTTGTTGTGTTTACTTCAGATGCTACTAAGCTGCTCCTGAGGAAAGACACTGAAGTTTTCTTGTGATTTTGTTTCTCCTGATAATTCAGGTATGTTTCATAAAAAAAGTCAATATGTTTATTATAATTCATGTAAAAACATGTGAGTACACATTTCCTATGTGTTTTTTTTAAAGTGAATAGCATATTTACAGTTGTTAATTGAAAGGAGTGATTCAGATGAAAGTACCAGTAAAATGACAGTTGGGCTGAGTTTATAACTGACTTCCCAGTAAATGATATGTATTATACTCAGTATGTGATAATTAAACAGAAAGTGACTTATTATTTGTATATATTAGTGGTATATTTGTTAATGTATAAAGTTTATGAGAGTAGAGAGTAACATTGGTAATTGGTGTCAAGTGTAACTGTTACAATTTAAATGATACAAATAACAGACGCATGATTGTTCAGTGAGTTTAGTAGTCTTATGGTAAATGGTTATATACAGAGGTATTTACAAAGAAAGAAAAATGAAATAGATGATTGACAAAGGATTTAAAGTGTAATCTGTGTGCTACTGATAAATATACAGATGGTATAATATTTATATGTGTTGATGAGAGTACAGAGTGTATAAGTATTTGAAGACTTCATTGTTGTAAAAAAAGAGAACAAAACTGTGTGTTTGATAAAATGAAACATGATTTGTGAGGATATGTTTGCTATACTATGACTGTTAATAAACAGATGCTACTAAGCTGCTCCTGAGGAAAGACACTGAAGTTTTCTTGTGATTTTGTTTCTCCTGATAATTCAGGCACTTTAATCTGCCTACGAGTTCCGCGGCCGGGACCCGTAACAGATTCATGGAGGTTCCACCGAGATTTATATCCAGAGTGTAAGGCTAGTGCTGGCATCCAGACTTCATGGTGACGAGACGACGACAGGATTGCGGGCGACTTGAGGCAGCTGCTGACGTCCAAAGAGAGGCAAAAGGGACCAAAGCTGAGAGGAAGGCGGCGCATCACTAGAGGGTCGTGAGAAAGTCTGAAGCTGGACAAGATGGTGGACGAGAGGAAAAGACTCGTCTGGAAAATAAAGAAGAGCCTACACAAGTTGAATGTGCATGAACTGGGGTATATTGCTGACAGCATTACTTCGGTTGCAGGTTTGATTCCACCTACCATAGCCAAGGATGATGAGGAAAGCTGTTTGAATTTCATCATTTCTTATATGCAGAGTGACAGTTTACTGAAACTGGAAGATGAAGGATTTGCACAATTACTAACATTAAGAGACATGATTAATGAGTTGAGTGAGAAGTGTGTGAACAATACTGCGAGTGATCCATCTGTTTTTAATGAACATGAATTTGATGCACATACACAGGCATCTCCTGTACACAGACACACAGATTCTACTGTCACAATAACACACTCACAGTTAAATGAATATCAGAAACTGCTCAGTAGTTATGAGGATTTAGGGAAAAAGCTGTCAGAGTACAAGATTACACAGACAGAACCGAAAACGACACCAACTACAAGACAGTTTGCTTATCCTGAATACTTACCACAACAGCAGAGAGAAAGCATAATGTGTCCAAGAGACTTTCCATATCTACCACATAAAGAGTTCAAGATACATGGTGGTCAGATAGGTGATAGTACTTCAGACATCGGCTATAATAACCTATGCAAACAAATTGATGAAGGCATCAAGATGAATTACTCAGAGAGTGAAATTGTTCAGGCTGTTCTGCGGATAGTTAAATCGGGACAATTCAAGGAAATGCTCATCAATAAAGATGATCTAACTATACCAGAGCTAAAAAGTTTCATACAATCACATTTAAGTGAAAAAGGCAGTAGTGAGCTCTTTCAGGAATTAATGAGTACAAGACAACGAGAACATGAAACTCCACAACAGTTTTTATATCGTGTAATTGGCCTAAAACAAAAAGTAATTTTTACATCCAAACAGAGCAAAACACACATTGAATATGAACCACGAACAGTTCAGAATGTGTTCCTGCGTACCATTCATCAGGGCTTTCTTCCCAAGTACAATGACATCAGAAGTGAATTGAAACCTTTGCTCACAGATCACACAGTAACTGATGAAGCACTGCTGAAACAAGTGACAAAAATCTCAAGCGAGGAAAATGAACGCCAACGACGATTAGGTCAAGTCATACAACGAAGACATACTCAAGCTCATAGTGCACAAATTGACTCAGAGTCCAACGAGAGTGAATTAAATTCAAAAATGCTGAAAAAAAACAAGACAAAGACCATACAAGAACTGAGCGCTCAAGTAGAAGCTTTAAAAAGTACAATTGACAAATTGAAACAAGCTAAAGAACCATGTCACTGCTCTGTACAAATGGGAGTTGGCTCACATGTTATACACAGACCAATGTCAGTGAGAAGAGGAGGGCCATATGGGTGCCCAACGTGTATAGAGGAGAATAACAGCTCATGCAATCATTGCTTTATCTGTGGAGAAAAGGGGCACAGGGCTATTGGTTGTGGTAAAGGGACAAGGGGTACCAGGAATATGTACCAGTCTGCTGAGCTTAGATCATCAACTGGAGAAAGGCCACCAGAGAATGGAGCTTGTGAAGCCAATGCAAACAGTGCCGCCTGCTCTAACATGTCTAGAAAGACAAACTCAACACAGAACAGAGTAGCAGAATTAATTGGAAGCAAATGTTTGTTAAAGTGCAACATCAATGGTTATGCTGTAACTGCCCTTCTTGACACAGGCGCTCAAGTCAGTATTATTGATCAAGCCTGGAAAAGAACTTACTTACCCGATCAGCACTTGCGCCCTCTGAGCGACATATTGGGGTCCAAACCTCTCCACGTCTTGGCTGTTAATGGAGATGTATTGCCATTTGATGGGTGGGTTGAGGCTACAGTAAACCTTCCTGGTAACAGTGACCCACAGTTAGCAGTTCAAGTTCCTTTCCTGGTGGGTAAAATGGCCCTTGAGCGACCTCTCCTGGGATTTAATGTCATTGAACAGTTGGTCAAAGGACAGACAAATGGTCCAAATGTTCTTACAACAATTGCTACTCTGCTAATGGGAGCCATGGAGATTGGAGATGAACAGGCTGAAGTAATCGTAAATTTTATACAAACACAAAAGCCATCTTGTGACACTGAGACCATAGTCAAAGTTGGATGTCAGGATGTTGTTATTCCTTCGGGTCAATTGGCACATGTAAAATGTCAAATACCTGTGGATTTTGACTTGTTAGAGCCTACCATCTTGTTTGAGTCTAATGTAGACAACCAACAGCTTGAACGACTTGACATTGGAGATGGATTACTGGAAGTCTGTGGGAGACAAAGGCCATTCATTAACATTCCAATAGGAAACCATACCAGTTATGACATTACATTACCACGACGAATGACAATCGGTAGTATACAGCCCATTAAAAAAATTGTGGAAACCGACCAAATAACAGAACCAGTACATGTAAAAGTTGACAGTGCAGAGATACAAGGAGGAACTGACAGCAAAAATATTACAGTACCAGATCATTGGGACCCATCTGTAGATTTAAGTCACTTAACTGAAAAACAACAAAGGATAGCAAAGAGAATGTTATACGAAGAGTCTGGGGCTTTTGCGCGCAATGACGAAGATGTGGGTTGTGTCCCAAGTTTGCAGATGCCTATCAATCTGATTGACAACATTCCTGTCCAGAGAGCATACTCCTCAGTTCCTAAGCCACTACATAAAGAAGTTAAAGAGTATATCCAAGATCTGTTGGCCAGAGGTTGGATTGTAAAGTCAAAGTCCCCTTACTCTGCACCGGTAGTTTGCGTAAGAAAGAAAGATGGAACACTTAGACTTTGTGTTGATTATAGACTACTTAACAAGAAAACTGTTCCTGACAGGCATCCCTTGCCTCGCATTCAAGACCTTACAGACACGTTGGGAGGGTACAGCTGGTTCTCGATTTTAGATCAAGGAAAAGCTTATCACCAAGGCTTTATTGCAGAGGGATCACGACATTTGACTGCTTTCATTACTCCTTGGGGCCTTTATGAGTGGGTACGCATTCCGTTTGGCTTAACTAATGCACCTGCTGCCTTTCAACGAAGTATGGAAGAGATGCTGGACTCACTGCGTGATGAATGTTGTATCCCATACCTCGATGATATCTTATGCTACGCAAAAACTTTTGAAGAACATGTGGAAGGACTACGGAAGGTGTTGCAAGCTTTACAGAGACATGGAGTTAAGCTAAGACCAACCAAGTGCGAAATGTTCAGAAAAGAAGTAAGATATGTTGGACGACTGGTCAGTACTGAAGGAGTCAAAATAGACCCTAAAGATTTGGACGCTGTACAAGCCCTAAAAGCAAAGAAACCTACCACAGTAGGAGAAGTCAGAAGGATTTTAGGATTTCTCAGCTACTACAGAGCTTATGTTCAGGATTTCTCTCGCATTGCCAAGCCAATATATGATCTATTGCAAGTAAAACGCGGGACAGAGCCTATTAAAACAAAATCTAAGGCAGATGGAAAAAAGAATGTTCAACTACCATCACGAACACCTATTGAGTGGAAGGAAGAACATCAAAAGATCCTGTGCAAACTAGTTGAAGCTTTGACTACTCCACCTATCCTTGCATATCCTGATTTTGACCTACCTTTCACACTTCATACAGATGCTTCAGAAAAGGGACTTGGAGCGGTACTTTATCAACGTCAAGTTGGAAAAATGAGAGTCATCGGATATGGATCAAGGACATTGACACAGGCAGAACGAAATTACAGACTCCATTCAGGGAAGCTTGAATTGCTTGCACTTAAGTGGGCAATCTGTGAAAAGTTTCGGGACTACTTATTTTATGCCCCACACTTCACAGTTTATACAGACAACAACCCTCTGACCTACATAATGAGTACTGCCAAACTTAACGCTGTGGGGTATAGATGGGTTGGAGAACTGTCAGATTTCCGGTTTGATATTAAGTACAGACCTGGGAAGGTGAATGTGGATGCAGACATTCTTTCCCGATGCCCACTAAGCATTGACCAGTACATCACAGAGTGCACAGAAGAGTTATCTAGTGAGATAGTCAAAACCACATGGGAGGGCACTAAGGCTGCTGAACAAAAGGATGTTGCTTGGGTCGCTGCTCTTAACCAGGCTCAAGAAGAACAACTTGAGAATGATGCTGGTGAAGTCTTAGGAAAGCTAAGTTATAATGAACTACGGAAGGCACAGAGACTGGACTCAGCTATTGGTGAGATTATTAGAATGAAAGAGTCCAATGCAAGTCTCACTAATGACATGAGGCAAAGAGCCAGTGGACCTGTAAAAAAACTTATGCACGAATGGTCAAGACTACACCTGGATGATGGATTATTGTACAGGAGAACTGAGCAACGACGTCAATTTGTTCTACCAGCTCAATACAAGCAGTTAGTATTCCAGCACTTACATAATGACATGGGTCACGTGGGGGTAGAGAGAGTCCTAAACCTAGCAAGAGACCGATTCTTTTGGCCATTCATGAAGAAAGACATTGAGATATATGTTACACGAAAGTGTCCTTGCATCAAACAAAAAAGGCCAGCTATACCCGAGAGAGCTCCAATGGGTAGTATAAGTACTAGCTCCCCATTTGAATTAGTATCAATAGACTATCTCCATTTGGAACGTAGCAGAGGGGGTTATGAATATATACTAGTCCTGGTGGATCATTTCACAAGATTTGCTCAGGCATATGCAACTAAAAATAAGTCTGGAAGAACAGCAGCAGAAAGAATTTTCAACGACTTCATTCCCCGGTTTGGATTTCCAACTAAACTACATCACGATCAGGGTAGAGAGTTTGAAAATGACGTCTTCAAAACCTTGCGACAACTGTCAGGAATGAGCCATTCAAGAACTTCTCCATATCACCCTCAGGGCAATCCTGCTGAGAGGTTTAACAGAACACTACTCCAGATGATGAGAACACTGGCAGAGAAGGAAAAGGAAAAATGGAAAGAACATTTACCACAGATTGTGCATGCGTACAATTGCACACGACATGAAGCGACAGGATACTCACCGTTTTATTTACTCTATGGACGACACCCACGACTACCCATTGATCTTGTGTTCAAAGTGACTAACGAAGAGAAAAGTGATGATCCAAGAGGATATGCTAAACAGTGGGCAAAGCGAATGACAGAAGCTTACAGAATCGCTTTAGAGAACAGTAAGAACTCAAGTGCGAGAGGAAAATTGTACTATGATAAAAAGTCTAGAGGAGTTATCCTACAGCCTGGTGACAGAGTACTAGTGAGAAACCTAAATGAGAGAGGTGGACCAGGAAAATTGAGATCATATTGGGAGCAAACTATATACATTGTCAAAGAGCAAATAAATGATGGACCAGTCTACCGAGTGGTTGCAGAGATAGACGGCTCAAAATCAAGAGTTTTGCACAGGAATCTACTTCATCAAGTTAATGACTTACCAGTAGAAATTCCAGAGGAAGTATCTAAACAAAGAACCAAAAGAAATCGAACAAAACAAAATGATGAGACAAGATCACCCTTTGAGTCTGATAGTGATGAGAATCCGGATGAGAACTATTATTGGTTGAGGGCACGACAAACACAAGAGAACAACCAAAGACTCATCATTAACCAACCAGCTGATAACCCTACCTGTGATCCTCCACAACGACAATCTGAAAGAGAAAGAAAAACACATTGGAGAACACAACCTATAGAAAACAAGAAACCTATCTGTCATCCTTTGCGACAACAATCTTGTGAACGACCTGAAAAAGAAAGATTAAGAAAACGGACAGAGATTCGAGAACAACCTATAAAAAATGAAAGGCTTACCTGTAATCTTCCTAATGAAAATGAACTTACCTGTGAAAGACAAATGACATGGACAGAGACATTGACAGGACAATCTGAAAAAGAAGAGGAACAAGTTGAAGAAGAATGTAGTCAGATATACAAAGATGATACACCTAAGCAAGACGCTTTTAAAATACCTACCTTGAGTTCAGAGGAAACTGACCAAACAAGCCAAGTCCGAAGATCCACACGTGACAGAAGACCCACATCTAGACTAACTTATGAAATGCTAGGTCAGCCAGAAATTCAGTCATACCCAACAGTAAACACTTTAGAGACTTATGAGATGAATCAGACACCACATTGGGGGTTACCATCCTACCAAACTACACCTTACCTTACACCTTGCATTAGTACAGCATTTTCCTTTCTTACGCCACAAGTCACATTTCCATTTTGGATAGCTCCTATGACAATAGGGTACTAAAAGATTAAGGATAAAAGGTGTTATGATGAGAGATTATACTGGCAGGAGCCATCTTTTCTTTGTTGGGGAGTGTGTGATACACCATTGTGTATCTACAGTAGTAATGTTTGTTTTGTCATTAATGTATCTATTTATTTATATATATACTGTAAAAGTAATTTATTATCACTACTAATGACTGGGTTTGAAACAAAATAACAGCAACAGTTGAGAAAGCATGCGCTGTGGGTTACCATGGCGATACTTGTTGTGTTTACTTCAGATGCTACTAAGCTGCTCCTGAGGAAAGACACTGAAGTTTTCTTGTGATTTTGTTTCTCCTGATAATTCAGGTATGTTTCATAAAAAAAGTCAATATGTTTATTATAATTCATGTAAAAACATGTGAGTACACATTTCCTATGTGTTTTTTTTAAAGTGAATAGCATATTTACAGTTGTTAATTGAAAGGAGTGATTCAGATGAAAGTACCAGTAAAATGACAGTTGGGCTGAGTTTATAACTGACTTCCCAGTAAATGATATGTATTATACTCAGTATGTGATAATTAAACAGAAAGTGACTTATTATTTGTATATATTAGTGGTATATTTGTTAATGTATAAAGTTTATGAGAGTAGAGAGTAACATTGGTAATTGGTGTCAAGTGTAACTGTTACAATTTAAATGATACAAATAACAGACGCATGATTGTTCAGTGAGTTTAGTAGTCTTATGGTAAATGGTTATATACAGAGGTATTTACAAAGAAAGAAAAATGAAATAGATGATTGACAAAGGATTTAAAGTGTAATCTGTGTGCTACTGATAAATATACAAATGGTATAATATTTATATGTGTTGATGAGAGTACAGAGTGTATAAGTATTTGAAGACTTCATTGTTGTAAAAAAAGAGAACAAAACTGTGTGTTTGATAAAATGAAACATGATTTGTGAGGATATGTTTGCTATACTATGACTGTTAATAAACAGATGCTACTAAGCTGCTCCCGAGGAAAGACACTGAAGTTTTCTTGTGATTTTGTTTCTCCTGATAATTCAGGCACTTTAATCTGCCTACGAGTTCCGCGGCCGGGACCCGTAACACATGCATGGGATGCGCACTCCGGAATCTAGCCAGAAGTAGTAAGTCATCCGGGTACTTCTCGCATACTGATTTTCGAATTCGGACATACTACTCGGCTAGCATACTGATTTTGTTGTACTATATAGTATAGTATTCTATTCACGCTGGTCTCTCCAGACTTCCCTTTAAAGCATGCACGTTACTGAATGTGGACCGCTCGGAGATCAGTGAGAGTTTGGCTTCATTGTGGTGGCTTGGATCGCTGGCGTCTTGAGTTTAGTCGGAGTTGTGGCTTGTGTTGTGTGGGGCAGTTGAAGTAGAAGTAGGAAAAACTGATGTGCCGGCGTCTTGCGGGGATTCAGGCTGGAATGCAGGCAAGGCATCGGGTGAAGTTTTGAGTAGAGCGGGGTTCTGGCTGGAGGAGTTTTTGTTTGTTGTTTTTTGTTAAGCTGCATCGAATGAGCGAAACTCTGTAGACATTGATCAGATCTGTACGGTTTCTCTCCAGTGTGTGTTTTCAGATTTGTTAAGTGATTAAACCTCTTGTCACATTGTGAACACTTATACGGTCTCTCCAGTGTGAATCGTCTGGTGCAGTTTAAATTTTGGAGCTGTAATAAAAGTCTTCACACACTCAAGCACACATACTCTTACACACCAGTGTGGATCTTCATGTGGTCATTAAGTTTTGCTGATTCGTTGAAACTCTTCTGCTGATTCGTTGAAACTCTTCCCACACTGAGTGCATGTCAATTGTTTCTCTCCAGTGTGGGTCTTCATACATTTATTAAGGTCTGAGGAGTTGCTGAAACTTTCCACACCGAAGCTGCGGTCACATTAGAGCATTGAGCATGAAAAATTCTGTTGTACGGCACTGCAAAAAAGGGGCGGGATTAAATAAGATTTTTAGACATTAAAAAGGAGAGCGGTTGGTCCATATTTTACATTTCTGTCCAGAGAAGTCATGTTTTGATATTCGATTGGTCTCACACTGTCAAGTGATGTGATTTCGCAGGTCAGAGTTCACCAAGCTTGAACTTTACAATGCAGTGAACTGCAAAACTTGATGCACGAACTTGCATTTCCGGTCTGGCGCATTCACGTGCGCATGAATGGAAATCTATGGGGAGAAAAGTCCAGTGTGACCGTGGCTTAAGTGCAAGTGAATGGTTTCTCTACAGTACGGCTCATCATGTTGTAGGGGATCAACCTACATTTTAAGATCGATCAGGGTTTATTAGCTCATTTTAATGTACCGGATCTTAAAGATTTGTATCATTGATTTGACTCAATTGAGTCAGACTGAATCAGATTAAAAGATTCACACTTTATCTACCATTTGTCTTGCAAATTGAAGTCATTGTATCTTACCAATCTTGTTAAGATTATTTATGTGGCCAACGGTAATAACATAACACACTATTGGGTTAACTTTTAGCAAGGTAACAAGATCTACAGCTCAAGGCAATGACTTAGAAACACATAAACAAGAACACAATTCTTACAAAATGAGAACAAAGATTTATTGAGCTACACTACGATACATGAAACTAACTACGTAATAAGCAAACAACAAACAAACTCGCACACAGAGGCAGTTCAGAGGATGTAAAGAGTTGACTACCATCCCAAATTCATTCTAAAACTTGTAACACCACCTTGTAACACAAAGCATGTAACGTTTGTTCGTTACAAACTTCTAACAAGATCTTAGAATCACACCTGAGAAACCACAAAAGCAGAGATATGGCTTATCTTTAACTGTTTACAAGACAACGTTTGTTTGTTACTTGCACCTTTGCTGAAGATGAATCTCCCTCACCAGTTGGCCTTGGGTAAACACAATGCTCCTGATTGGCTGGTGGCTTCTGTGACGTCCTTGGAATTCTCTCGCTCATGGGTGGGTAGTTCTGGGTTACTGAGGTGACGGACTGATGAAAGTCGGTTTGCGGAAGTTCGTGCGGTTTCAAAGCAAAGTTTCTTTGTTGAAGGGTGTTTTTAAGTGACCTGGTCTGATCCATCCCTATGGCACTGTCTGCCAATGAGCAGTTGCCATGAAGGGCGGGGCCACACCCTGTGCCGACGTAGAAAGTGTCAATCATTAACACACTGCATGTAAATTTTACATGGTAAAACTCTTGCAAGATTAAAATTATCTTACATCAAATGTTACAAGATGAATACTGTTTGTACTACTAGTTTTTAATTTACACCAACAGATTGCAAATGTCACTAGCTTTCATTCAAGACCAGATATCATACATTTCAGACACACGCAGATCAATTTAATCTGCTTTAAGGGTTAAAACATTCTAACATTTTAAGAGATTGTCTTTCATTTGTATGCATTAATGTTTCTAGAGATCTCTTTGTCTCTATGAAATTGTGCATCTGACAGGATGTGCCCAAAGCACATGACCATGTAGAGGAGTCATTTAAAACTCTTGTGAGGTGGTTCCTGCTGAAAATCCTGTAAAGCCCCTTTGTTTAGTTTAAATCATTTGCTAATTTTGCTGAAGGGTACCTGTAACATCTGCGGCCAAAGTATTGGTGCTTTGTTATCCTGATGGTTTAAGCCCTTAAGCCAGTTTAATGACAGAGACAATTTGCAGATGCCCAGGATTTCAGATTCAACTCGTGTTGACCACTGCAATATGCCTATGAGTTCCTTCAACGTGTTTATTAAGGGATGATGATTTGCTGAAACTCTTTCCACACTGAGTGCATGTGAATGGTTTAGCTCCAGTGTGGATCCTCATGTGGTGATTACGGTGTGATGAGCAGTTAATACTTTTCCCACAAATGGTGCATGTGAATGGTTTCTCTCCAGTGTGGATCCTCATGTGTAGATTAAGGTGTGATGATTGGCTGAAACTCTTACCACACTGAGTGCATGTGAATGGTTTCTCTCCAGTGTGGATCCTCATGTGTAGATTAAGGTTTGATGATTGGATGAAACTCTTCCCGCACTGAGTGCATGTGAATGGTTTCTCTCCAGTGTGGATCCTTATGTGTTGATTAAGGTTTGTTGAGCAATTAAAACTCTTCCCACACTGAGTGCATGCATATGGTTTCTCTCCAGTGTGGATCCTCATGTGTTGAATAAGGTGAGATGATTGGTTGAAACTCTTCGCACACTGAGTGCATGTGAATGGTTTCTCTCCAGTGTGGATCATCATGTGAATCTTACGTTTGCTTTTGCTTGCCAAACTCTTTCCACACTGAGTGCAGGTGAAACGATTCTTGTCTCTCCTTTTTAAAACACCATCAGTCTGTAAATGAGTTTTTTCCTCAATTTTGACATGATGTTCCTCCTCTTTATTCTCCTCATTCTCTTCAATTAGGTCTGAAATAAATAAAACATTAGTTTTCATTAAGTCTTAAAAACTCTCATCAAAAGCTGAAAAGTGAAAAGACACTGGAAACATTGGCTATACACACTGTAATTTTGATCCACATTAAATGTAAAATAAATCAGATCATATTTTGTTTGGTCCATTAACGTGTACACATTTAAGCAGATTCAATTCAATTCATCTTTATTTATCTAGTGCTTTTACAATGTAAATTGTGTCAAAGCTGCTTAACATAGAAGTTATAGTAAATTTAAACAGTGTCAGTCCAGTTTTCAGAGTTTTTCATAAAAGTAATTTTGGTCATATTGATAAAACAAAGATTTCTACGAAATGTATCAAAAAAAGTGCTGGGGTAACAGCTGAATATTTGCCTCACAGATATGAGACATACCTGTACAGCATCTGCATAAAGGCTGGAATGTGCACCTTTCAACTTGTGTGCTGTTGGGTCATTTTCATCCATTTTGGGGTGATTTTGAGGCTTAATTTGGCCCAAACGTTCTCAGTGTTTCAGCAAATGGACTGATATTTGGGGACATCTTATTTTGACATATTCTGGAAAAATGCTCCATTGGCCTCTATTATAAAAATTTTTATAGTGCAAATAAAATACAATAAATAATAATAACAACAACAACAACATGGAAATCACTCAAATAAGCATATAAATGAGAGTAATAAATTCATCAAGACACAATGAAGTCCCCATCAATGGGAAAATGCTTTAAAATTTTTTTTTAAAAACCTCAATACACTCTGGGCAAATTTACTCCCTTTTCATTATATTCATGGCTGTTTTTTCTCCATTGACCTCTATTATAAGAACATTTTTATTGCAAAGCCATGACAGCACATATTCATGAATTTATGATTGTTGGTGTTCTTTGTGACGGCAAAAAGGAAATGGGTGAGAGAATAAAGGAGGAGGAGGAGAGTTGAAGAGGACAGCATTATGTGGTGTGTAGAAGAAAGAGAAGTTGACTGAACTGTTGCAGTGTGGGGAAACGAGTAGAGAAGTCGGGTCGAGATGAGCAGTGTAAACTTAACGACTGGCTGTGAGAAACAAAAAGCGGAAGTATGTATTGAAGCAACAGATCAAAGACCGCTGTCTTGTTACTGAAGTGCACGTGACGTCGTTGAATGTGTGCGTCACTAAAGCAGTGGCGTAGCGGACGGGCCCGCAGGGCACGCACCGCGGGGGGGCCCCGCGTGATTAGGGGGCCCCGCATCGTCGCGATTTTTAATAATTGATAATTCGGCAACCGCAATAATCAAACTCTTGGTCGGAACCAAAGTTCACAGGTCTGTGTTCTCTGAACACCTCTCAAGTGGTGGACTACTTCATTCTGATTGCTTGCCGCCAATGTTGCCAACTTAGCGACTTTGTCATTAGATTTAGCGATTTTTCAGACCCCCCTAGCGACAAATCTATCGACTTTTTTGTGTGTTATTGGAGTTTTTTTTGTAGATTGTCATTTGTCCATACTGTAGCGTCCCTACTCTTCTCAACGAGCTGCGTGTGATGCCGCCGACCCCTCCCCCGCCTCACAGCACTGACAGGCAGCCTAGTCAGTCCTCGTACAGCAGCCTCTCCCACCTGCAGCCCGAGAGCAGATCACCCCTCTGCGTACCGACGACAAATGGTTTAGCACAGGCAGTGTGAAGGTATTTCCCTTGTACAGTCAATCCGATCTACTTCTCCTTTATTTTAACAATTTAATTGGACCGTTTATTCTTTTCTTGTTCACAATCACAGATATTTTAGTGACAGTTTCTAAACTTGTTTATTACATATGAGAGATTACTGCACATACACTACACATATATAATGACATACTGTATTCAAACAGCAATACATTTAGTTAAATAAACATGCTTTTATAAAGTGTAGTGCAATTATAAATACCCCTTTATTAACCATAGGCTGTTAAACAAACAGAAACAGTAGAACGTTATTACGTCAGTGATATGCAAATTGACGTATGACGCATCCATCCCCCCCCCCAAACTTCATCAGGGGGCCCCGTCAGCGATCCCTGCAGGGGGGCCTCCGCATTTTGCGCTACGCCACTGCACAAAAGACTTCAGTGCAGTGTGTCCTGAACAAAATCAACTCACCGATTTATCTTTCTCGCTGGCATGGAGTCAGCTGCCAACTCACCGGCTGGGTTCAACAACACCCTCAACCTTCACATCCACATTCGCCATTCCCCACTCATGTCCCTTGACCCCTCCGCTCCGTGGGTAAGAAGCAAAAGTTTTTGTTTTCTTTGCCCAAATGCTCATTTTGTTTCTCTTGTTTTGTTTTCTCCCCGTACTATTGTTATCATTATTATTTTCCCCGTTTTCAGATGTGACGAATCTGCTGGCCTGAAATTATTTGCATTTTTTTCTTTCATTTGAGTTATAAGTGCTGAGGGTTCTGCGTTTCATTGTTATATTGTTTGTTTTGTTGTAGATACTGTTTGTGTGTGAAAAGTATTTTTTATTATTATTATTGACTAATACAAACTTTATTTAGACAATTACAGCAATTATCTGAGTTTTTTCTGGTTCTCATTGTTTGTTATTTTATTTATTTATTTATTTTTTATTATTTGTAACTGGTGGTGAGAGCTAGCCGTGGTATATTTTGTTTGAAATGTATTTTGACAGATATTCTGTCTGGCGCCCAAGATTAACTGCTTAAAAACAAGTGACAAACATATTTGTTTAATATTTGTTTATTGTATTTTTTTTTGGGGGGGGGGGGGGGGGGGGATCACCATTCCCACATCACCATTACATTTCCCTGTTGGGAAGAGATTTGTGATTTTTAAAATTGATTATCAGTTTCAGTGCAAAAAAGTTTCTGCCTTATGGAGTATAGTGTGTGTGTGTGTGTGTGTGTGTGTGTGTGTGTGTGTGTGAGAGAGAGAGAAAGAGAGAGAAGCTGGATTTATTGACCTTATTCTAAAATGCGTAAGTGCGCCTGTTTTCGCGATTGTTTTAGAACTTCCCATTCAGTCGCCTAAGGTAGAAATGACTAGGAATAATAAACGGCAGAAAATAGTCAAACTACTTGCTCAACAAGCAAATGTTTGCATGACTATACAGACCAAGTAGAATAATATAATAAGGAAATATCAGTTTGCAACATCAAACAGCGAAAATAGCAGTTTTTAATGTCTAAAAATGAATGTAAGTGAAAGACCGGAAGTCTCGTGCCAAAAAGATTCAAATGGCTGCGCTCGCTTGTTGGCAAAGAATAAGGTGAATACTCTAGCCTGGTACCGCATCAAGCACCACCGCTGACTGCACGCTCCTCCCCACGAAATGGACGAGGCCTTACTCGCCACGTTCGCCATTGTGATATTCTTTAAAATGACAGGGGGCGGTCAAAAGAAACCCACTGTAAAGTCAGACGGATACACAGAGAAGTAGAAAGTTTCCGAAACTACGTAATTTCATAAATATCATTTAATGTTTTTAAACTAAATAGATTTTTTGTTTATATAAATTATTTTAATGATATAAGGATTTTTATGACCATTCAAGATTTTTTTTTAATCAAACTTTGGTGCATCACTTGCTTCTGTTCATATCTCGGACAGTTCTAGCCATTATAATTTCTTAAAATATTAATGACAGCAGAACATGGGCTGCCCTACAAATACATATTTTTATTATGGCAAGAATGAAAGCAAAAAAAGAAAAAGTACACTTACTAAAAAATACATGTTCCTTAAGATTTAGCCCGCTCCACAATTCAAACATTACTGTATGGCTAGTTTCTCCCCTCTGCTTATGCTAAAAAGGCAATAATGGTCCAACGTTTCTGACCATTTTCACCAATAAAGCATAGAAGAACAGGCATCAGTATATTGTAAACTGATAGGTTCAAATATTCCCTGTGTGTTTAGTTTTTGTGAAGTTTCAGTGCACTTTACTGACGCATTTCTTAAAACAGTTTGCACAGAGAGAACAGAGGGAATTCTAGACATCTAATTGTTGTTGTTCTGAGATTGTATGTAAATCGGTCTACAAACTTGTTGAGTGTTGAAACTGGCCTCTGCTGAAGAAACTGCAAACTGTCTACAGTAAACTTTCTTTTAATTGAATCTCTGACTCCTGCTCTTCTTCATCTGATAGACGGGTAATTTTTGGGTTAAAACTGTTGGTCCCCCTACAAAGTGTATTTATGCACTCACACTAAAATCTGCTGTTTTACTCCACTGAACTCCATATATAAGACAGAAACTTTTTTTTGAACAGGCCTATCTAAAGGGTGAATGCAGCCAACTGATGATCAACAGTAAAAATGACACATTTGACCTCTTCCCAACAGAGAAAACAGCAACAATCTAGAATGCATGATTATTTGGTGTCATGGCTCAACGGTTAAATGTGGTTATAATAGAAGTCAATGGGTCAAAAACAGCCAAGAACATAATGAAAGGGTATATAGATTGCGAGATTAATCGTATTATCATCACGATAACGATATTTTTGGCCCACGATCATGAAAATGGGAGACTAATAATTCATAAAAGAATGACAAAATAAATGAGAACAAGTAACAAATGAAACTCATTCCTGTCTTTCAATGAGTGCTTATGTGCATTTAGGAGAACTAGGCAGCACACTCAGGGCTGCAAGATGGATTAATTTAGTATTCTTATTATTAAAATATATCTGAATGAGGATTAAATGACTGAGTTGGTCTTTGAGAATGAAAACCAACCTGTTTGTTCCTGCAGATCTTCCAGTTTGACTGTGAATGTTTCTTCAATCTTCACATCTACACTCTCCTCTTTAATAAACGCCATCAGTGTGGAGATCAGTCGCTTCAGCAGAATTTTTCTCTGTGTTTGGACACTTTATCCTGCTTAAAATGAACAAAACAATAAAAATGTTCCGTTTAAAATAAATAAAACAATGAACAGAAATAAAGTAACTTCTATTCAACACTTGCTTCAACAGTCTCTTTGTATGAAAGAAATTAACAAAAAGAAATCGGGTAAGTCAGAGCAAGAAACAAAAGCCACAAATAACCTGATTAAAACTAGTACTCCATTTCTTATAGTGATGTATACTTAGAATGGAATGACATTATACTATTTAATAAAGTAAACCTTCATTAAAACACTTATTACACACTGTTACATCTCTGTAACTTTATTTAAGTATGTTCTTAATTGTTGTTTGTTTTATTTACTTTATTGTCTGCTTACAGCAACGTGTAGCATTTTTTTTTTTGCCCAAGACAAATTTCCTCTCGGGGACAAAAAGTTTATCCTATCTTTATTCAAACAATAGACCTCATTACTGTGAGTGAAATAGTACTACGTTGTATAAAGGGTTAAAATAATATTGTCAACAGCAGGTACATAATTTAGCACTGAATAAAAAAACTAACTTTAATCAATCGCTTTATATAAGTGTAAACGCTTTAAAACAAACCTTTCTCCAGTTGAATCGCAGCGCGGGAGCGGCGCAGGCTTATGACGTCACAATCCACGCCAAAATAAAAGCCTTTTTAACCTTTTTTTTTTTTTTGGCACTTAAGTTACTTTTAGTCATGACTTGATATTTATAGTTTTTCTCTGCGTTTTGACTTTTTATCCTGTTAAAAATTAACAAAACAATAAAAATGTCCTGTTTAAAATAAATAAAACTTTAAACAGAAACAAAATAACTTCCTCTTCCAACAGTTTATTTATATAAGAGTAATTAACAAAAATAAATCCAGTAAGTCCGAGCAAGAAACAATAGCCACAACTGAGCTGATTAAAATTAGTACTGCATTTTTTATATATAGTGATGTATACTTAGATTGAAGTGAAATTATTTTATTTAAAAAAAAAACCTTCATTAAGACTCTTAATACACTAACGTTGTTCCATAGTCCTCTTTACTTTGAGTAAAATAGTATTACGTTGTATAAAGGGTTAAAATAATATTGTCAACAGCAGGAACATCATTTAGTATTGGATGAAAAACCTGAAACTTTAATCAAACGCTTTATATCTGTGTAAAAGCTTTTAAACAAACCTTTCTCCAGTTGATTCCCTTTAATTTTGTCATAAGAAAAAATTTCTAAAATCACATACAAATACAAATAATACTATTAGACAGAAAGGGAAAAAATATTAATATAATTAAAGTATTAATAATAATAATAAAATTACTAAATGAAACAAAAAAAATAAACAAATTAATGAAATTACAATGACACTTAAACAAATCACCATAAGGAAAGGAACTAAAATCGAGAATCTTTTTTAAATACATCTGCATAATATTTCAGGAATCATTCAGGAAAATTTTTTTATTGTTAATAAGATGAAGTGATGTTAGGAGAGTGTTAAATTCTATTCTAAAATGAGCAAACGATGAGTAATTATTTGTGAATTTCTGTTTGTGAATGAAAAATTTGCCATATAAGATTTAAAAAAAAAAATGTATGATGTGTTCCAGGGATTTAGCTTTTGGGTTATTATAATAAAAATAATGTCTTTTAGATTAAAGCAATTCACAGCATTGGCAAAAGTAGATATATGAAAATTTAGGAGTGACCAAAATTGCTTACATATTGGACAATCAAAAAACATATGTACAAGTGTCTCCTCTGCTTGTTTGCAGAATGAACAGGAGCTGTCGATGTCAAAAAATTTGGAAATACTAGAATTTTACAGGGTAGATTTTCTGTACAATTTTAAAGTGTATTTCTTTTGCCTCGTTGGAAATGCAATATTTCCCAGGTAAAAGCCAGGTTCTAGTCTATATCCTCAACCAAAGACCTCCAGTAATACTTTTCTCTAAAATAAATTTTCCTTTTAAATGAAAAATTTGACACACAAAGCTATTGTTTCATTTCTTATCTAACAGACTAACACCTTTTAAAAGCAACGGAGAATGAATATTCACTGTGCTCCTCGAGTTAAATCTACATTAACACAATTTTGTTTAACTTCTATAATATATATATAATATATAATCCAACTAGACTAAGCAAAAAATCCCAGCATTCTAAAATGTATAACAAATAATCTGATGGGTGTTTTGAGCTGAAACTTTACAGACACATTCAACGAAGTACTATTTTACTCACAGTAATGATGACTATTTACCAACGTGTGTGTAATAAGTGTCTTACTGAAGCTTTAATTTATTAAACAGTATAATGTCATTCCATTCTAAGTTTACATCAATTTATATAAGAAATGGAGTGCTAGTTTTAATCAGCTAATTTGTGGCTATAGTTTCTTGCTCAGACTTATCTGATTTCTTTTTGTTAATTACTCTCATATAAGAAGAAGAGAAGTTATTTTCTTTCTGTTTATTGTTTTATTCATTTTACATTTTTATTGCTTTGTTAATTTTTAACAGGATAAAGTGTCCAAACGCAGAGAAAAACTATATATAAGTCATGACTAGTCAGAAGAACTAAAACGTGTAGTAGTAATGAATACTTTTTACATGAAGGACACCTATTTTACCTCCTTTTCTGTAAAGTTTCAGCTCTAAACACTCATTAGATTATTTGTCATACCTTTTAGAATGTTGAGATTTTTGCTTTAAACAATTAGTCTTAGTGGATTAAAAAAAGTTTTTTTAACTGTCTTAAAATGTTTAGAGTAAAGGTTTTGATCAACTCCAAATACTGAATATATGTGCGTCTGTGAGAAAGTGGAAACGAAGGAGAAATGTATCAATAAGTCAAGACTGCAACAGTAAGTGGCAAAAAAAGGTTTAAAAATACTTTTATTTTGGCGTGACGTGTGACGTCATAAGCCTGCGCCGTTCCAGCGCTCTGATTCAACAGGAGAAAGGTTTAGCTGCGTCCCAAATCGCATACTTATGCACTATTCTACGCCATTTTGTAGTATAAATAGTGTAAGTAGTGTGTTCACACTGAAAACTCTTAAAATAATAAGTGCACTTTAATTACCCGGATGATGCACTCATTCAGTCGCTAAAATGAAGTGTGTAATGATGGACACTTCACACACTCAACGACCGCAGGTTTGCTTACGTAGCGGAAGGGGCGGAGCTATCGGACGCACATGTTGGATAACTTTATTTATTTTGGATGGAGAGAGCAAAATTCTCCTACTAGAGTGATTATATTGCCTCCCGATGGTGAATGCGGCAATACTCACGATAGGTATTATTTGATAATTCGGTCATTTATTTCACTGATTTGGCAACTGTGAAACGTCATCAGGGAAACGGTTTGAATTTCCGTTTAGTAAAAAAACATTAGTGTGCCATTTGGGACGACACTACATACATGTACTATCCTGTTGAGTGTGTAAGTGCATAAGTACATAGTGCATGAGTGCATAGTGTATAGTGTGCCATTTGGGACGCAGCTTGTGTTTTAAAGTGTTTACACTTATATAAAGCGATTAATTAAAGTTTCAGTTTTTTTCATTCAGTGTTAAATTATGTACCTGCTGTTGACAATATTATTTTACCCTTTATACAACATAGCCCTCATTACTGTGAGTGAATTAGTACAATTGTTTGAATAAAGATAGGATAAACTTTTTGTCCTCAAGAGGAAATTTGTCATATGCAAAAAAAGTGCTATGCATTGTAAGCAGATAATAAGCTAAATAAAACAAACAAAAACAATTAAGAACATGCATAAAGAATAAAGTAAAAAAAAAAAGTTACAGAGATGTGTGTAATAAGTTCTTTATTGAAAATGTAATTTATTAAATAGTATATTGTCAGTCCATTCTAAGTTTATGGCTATATAAGAAATGGAGTAACGTTACTAGTTTTAATCAGGTCATTTGTTTGTTGCTATTGTTTCTTGCTCAAACTTACCTGATTTCTTATTGTTAATCACTCTCATATAAAGAAACTGTTGAAGTAAGTGTTAAGAAGTAAGTGTTGAATTTTGTTTCTGTTCATAGTTTTATTTATTTTAAACAGGATAGTGTCCAAACACAGAGAAAAACTCCTGCTCAAGTGACTGATCTCCACACTGTTATAAAGATGGCGTTTATTAAAGAGGAGAGTGAAGATGTGAAGATTGAAGAAACATTCACAGTCAAACAGGAAGATCCACAGGAACAAACAGGTTGGTTTTCATTCTCAAAGACCAACTCAGTCATTTAATCCTCATTCAGATATATTTTAATAATAAGAATATTAAATTAAATCCTTCTTGCAGCTTTGAATGTGCTACCTAGTTCACCTAAATGCACATAAGCACTCATGAACTATGTTTCTATCCAAAAATGGGAATGAACTTTATGCACAAAACTGGATTTTAGCATAAAAGATATGCGAAAAAAGCTGCGTTTGCATTCAAATCAAATCACTTTTATTGTCACATCAGCAGCAGCACGTGTGCTATGATGAGTGAAAAGCTTAGGTGCTGGCTCCAGACAGTACAAAATACAGACAGTTTAAATACAACAACAGTGCAAAATACAGACCGTGCAAAATACAACGACAAAGAGTCAAGCGAACAAAATCATCACTTCCTGATTAACTGGTGCCAAAAATCAACAGTAAAAATGGAATTTGCTGCAAAAAGAGAAGCAGGATCAATAGCCGCGTTTCCACTATCGCGTCTAAAGCGAGCGAGACAGGGCGAGCCAAGGCCAGTCACGTTTCCACTGTCACTTCCAGGGCCTAATCGAGCCAAAGCGGGGTTTTCTCGGGGCCAGCGGCCGGCCTTTTTCGGCCCGCCGAATACCTTGGGCCAAAGTGGGCCAGCTGGGGCTTCGGGGCGGAGTGAAAGGAGAGGCAGACACTAGTTTTCCGATCGCACACGAGTACATGCACCAAACAAATAACCAAATAAAAAAATAAGGGATAGAAAGCATCGAACCTTGTAAGCCTAGTTCACACTAGAGGATTTTAAGCCTGATTTGAGCCCGATTTGGAAATTACCGAGCTCGCCGACAGATCGGGCTGTGATCGGGAAGAAATCTGCGGGTGCTCGGCACTCTTTATGTGTGAACTACTGAACAACGCATCAACGAGGCTCGCTGACGCGTCGCCGACACCTCGCAGATGGAAATCCAACATTCAGCATGCTAAATATTCCAGAGCAGTCGGCCGACTCAACCCCATGCGTGGTCAGATGTAGTGACGAGCTGCAGCCAATGAGAGAGCATATCAGCATGAGCCGCGTGCCTGTCTGTTCAGGAGCTCACCAGAAACATCTGTGATTGGTCAGAATGGGCATCGATGCACTCGCTTCATTCTGCGTTAGCACAGACATGAGAGTAAGCTATATTAACAGTGGAACTAGAATTCTGTAACTATTAGAATTACTACACTGCTCATTCTGACGGTTCTCATATAAAACGCCATATTGTCACAACATATTTACATTCAAAGCTATTATTGAGATATTAAAATTAAGCTTTGAATGTCTGGCATCATATTTACTGACACCATTACCCTAAAAATATAACCGTTTTTTGGTAATACAGCCTATAAATATGTAGTTAAGATACTAAAACACTTAAAGGTCTTGGCTTTCATTTTCACTTTCAAACAGGAGCTATTTCACTGCACAGAATATGCTGTTTTTAAAGATATCTAAAGTAAATTGATGTTTTTGCCATCAGAAAGTTTTGTTTATGTTAGCAGGAAGTTGCTTGGCAAGAAAATGCACACATATTTAAAGTCACAGTAAAAAGTATCAGACATGCATGCAGTCATTTTGACCAATATGGTATTTTAAGGCAGAAATGCTCAGTTCTTTACTGTTTTGTAATTAAAAAAAAAAAAAAAACAATGTCAGAAAGAAATACACTGATAGTTAAAAAACGGCAGGATGTTATAAATTTGTTAGTTTTATTTTAAATAGTTATAAAATTACAAAAATTAAAAACTCTGTGTTTATCTATCCACTGGAACCTGCAGATGAGTGATTAATCCACTGATAAATCAGCTGATTTGACGATGTTTTTAAATGATTTCTCCAAAGCTTGAATCGCTGTCAGTGATGTCATCAGCACACAAGCAGCCAATAGTGTTCAGCTTTTTCTGACGACTCCTCCCTCGAAATTTCATTGGCTGTGGTTTGGTAGTTTGAATGAGCTGATGGGGAATGAGATGTTGTCAGATCATGTAGTGTGTGACCCCCCTCTTGTGGATCATTCACGTAGTGTCATGTAGTGTGAACACCACAGAGATTAAAAGACACAAAGTCTAGTCATGTAGTGTGAACGGCACAGCGATCTGCTGATGTTTAAAATCCTGTAGTGTGAACTAGGCTTTAGGCTGGAGTATTTTTTGCGTATGATCGCCCTTATGTTTTCTTTTTTAAATGTAACGCTGTTGCATAAAATGATAAAGTTTTCATTCATAAGTGACTTTGCTGCATCCTCCTTGATGTTTCAATAACGCATAATAATCTTTACACCATATTAAAGACATTGCGATTGGCCCGGCCCTGCCCGATAAAAGCCCTGGCTTGCACATGCCCGACAGTAGAAATCCGGCTAATCTTTTCTTTATCTAATAAATAACTTGCGCCTCAGAGGGTAATCCTGAAACGCAGTGAACGCGTAGTGGCGTTTAAAGGTGTCAGACGCGAGGCTAAGATGCTCTTAATTCTGGAGGTCTTGAATAATATAATAACACTAATACTTAAACTGTAAGGCGTATAAGAATGACCAAAACAAGAGTTCAGGGGCCTCATGTATTAACTTTGCGTACGCCAGGTTTCACGCTCACAATCGCTCACGTTTGGATTTACTAACGATGAACTGAACGTGGGAATGTGAGCAGCTCCACGGCAGCTTTCTGGCTGGCGTACGCACATTTTTTGTTCTTGTCTGTTTTATTTCCATTGGCGACTTCTAGAGGCAGTTGTGTTAAATTCCTCTCTACAAAGTGTCTGAGTTCATTAGACGCTGGATTCGAACTGAGTTCATGCTCGAACGTGTCTAAACATGTTGACTACACCTTACGAGCTGCGCCAATAAAACTGTTAAGGGTGCTGCAGCATTTTACACCTATAAATCACACTATTTATCTTTTAACTCCACAGTGCGATGTTCAGACCCAACTATGTTAACCGCATCAGCTAAACTCTCCCCACTCTATTTTTTTCTTTTGTTGTTAATTCCGGAGAATGAACTTGCAAATAACACCAAAGCAGCACCTCCAATTCACATTCTGTTCAAAGTTTCTCTTTTTGCTTGCTTTTGCCTTTGCTTTTTCGTTGGGTTTTGTCAAAGTAGAGTCATTAGCATATTCATACGGGGGAGGAGGCAGGGGAGGGGTTTTGTGCTCGTGCATGTTGCGCTCAGTTTCACGTTCATTCTGATGTACAAAAGAATATGCGTGGGATTCAGCGTATGCAGTGTTTCATTTACACATTTACAGCTTTGTGCGTACGCAATGTTTTAGTATGATTACCACGCAAGTCTTTGTACATGAGGCCCCAGATGTTTTATAATGTACTGAGCCGGCTGTTTTGTCCATTCATACACATTTTTATCATCACATGATCTCTTATAACAAAATCACATGACCTTTTTAATGCACATACTGGAGTTTGTATCGTGTTTTCCATCGTGATTTTTCATCTTTTCTTATAGAATAAAACGTTTATCCTACTCAGTTATGCGCATACGTTGTTTTTTTTTTTTGCGTGATGGTGTTTCCATAAACAGTTTTTTTAAGTGCATAAAAATAGGTGGATGGAAACATGACTATTGAAAGACAGGAATGAGTTTCTCTCTTGTTACTTGTTCTCGTGTCTTTTGTCATTATTTTATATATTATTAGTCTCCCATTTTCTCTACCTTCTTAAGGTTATTGCTTTTCTTGTTCTCCTACTGTTTGTAAAGCGTCCTTGAGCACTGGCCCTTTATAAAATAAATAAAAACAACTAATTAAAAAAAAAAACTTAAACTGAGCTAAAGATATTTGACCTATAGTATTCTCATAGAAGATATCTGCTATTACGGTGATAGTGTTGGCTTAGTACTTTCCATTTGCATATGTCACATTGATCCAAATTAACTTTTTTCATCAACATCTTTATGGGTTTAAACTTGTTTCTAGTAGATGTTACTAGTTCTCACAGATAGTATCTGAGTTAGAATTACATCATTATTATAATAACTAATTACCAGGGCTATTGTGTTTAAACAGGGTTTCTGCGGGGTCTTAAAATGTCGTAAACTCCAAAATCAAAATTTTCGGCCTTAAAAAGTCTTACATTTAATGAAATATTGTGTTTTAGGTCTTTAATCTTTTTAAACAAGTCTTCATTGTCCTTTGTTCATGTTTTGCTACCCAATCTGGCCAAAACCCACACAATCACCAACAATCCATCTCAATAAAACTTTCAACTTTTCATTAAAAAAAGTAATTTTAACTCTATTTGTCATAATGGTTTAATAATTTTCCTTACGATAACATTTATTTAAACGTGCTCCATGTATTTACTGCTGAAGACATCGAGGACAGATTGTTGTGTAGATTTAGTTTTTTATAGTTTTTAAAACTTTTAAAACATTTGTTCATTTTTAATTATTTTTATTAAAGAAAGTTTATTTAGGAAAAAAGTGTGTGGATACAAGTAAAGCTTGCTTGTTATTACACACAATTTAAAATCTTTTGCTAAGAAATATCTAAAATATATATTTTTAATTAATATATTATTGTATGATTAAATGTATTAAATTATCATATATTTTTTAAATAGGGCAAATTAAAATCTTTTCCATCTGGGCTATTTGAAAAATCCCTTAGCCTTTTGCCCTTTATGAGTCTAAAATTGTCATAATGGTATTAAAAATGTCTTTAAAAGTCTTACATTTAACTTGGTGAAACCTGCAGAAACTCTGGTTTAAAGTATAAAAAAAAACATGGATGCCCCCGATATTAAATATGCTGAATGAAATGGACAATAAAATAATTATTATAAAACATTGTACAGAATTCTAAACTATATGATGTTGCTGCAGGGCGACGTGAGACTAAATGAACAAACTATTGTGAAACAATACCGTTAAACATTTCGCTGACTACAACTGGCCAACAAACTAGTCTAAAAAAGACTTTTGCTGATTAAGAAATGGATTACAGCATGCTGATGATATGCAGAGATTTGAGTGTAAAGTTCGTCAGTATTGACTAGGGATGGGAAGATTAACCGATATGTATCGATACTCGGTCATGCGAGTGCATCGGTAGAGCAGCAGAGGATGAATGAAATTTTGGAAGCAAATCGAGATGCATCGGTTTTTCCAAGATACAGCTTATATTTTTAATATAGAATGATTTTTTTTTATTATTAGCAAGTGTTGTCAACCTGTTTTTGGCGCATAATTTAATCGACCTACATAAAGTATGCCTTAGCAACGGATTTGCGGATGTGTACACTTACACTACAACTCAGTGTATCAGGTGTGCGGATGAAGCGAGTGGAGCGCCCTCAGAAAGCGCGAGAAGCAAAACAAACATTTTATTCCCCACTGAGTTTTAAATCTAAAGTATGGCAACATTATGGATTTTGCAAAAAAGATGGACGACTTTTTAGGACAGATGCAATTTGCAAAATGTGCCGCGCATCTGTAAAATACACGGGCAGTACAACTAATCTGATATCTCACTTGAAGCGGCGCCTCGTTGTTGTTGTGGAAGCATCTTCCAGTGTTCCTGCATCCCCGGCTTCCTGCTCTGCTTCAACTGTAGCTACCAGCTCCAAAAGTGGTGAGAAAAGCATTGAAAGTTTTCTCCATGCGCAACAGTTCTGCTCGCTCTACACCAATAACGAATGCTATTGCATTGTTCATCTGCAAAGATATTCAGCCTAGTGTCACGGAGAACGAAGGTTTTAAACACCTCCTGTTAATTTGTATTTATTTATATTTTTATTAGCCCTGTTGTTTACAGTGATAGTGATGTTTCAAAGCGACATAACACTGCTAGTTCACGACCTTAAGTTTTGAATATTCAGTGGCAAAATATATCTTTGTAAAACTTGTTTTCATAGTTGAAAGGTTAAATCACAATTCTTGTTGTGCAATGGTAAACATTTATGTTGAAAGAGTGCAAATATATACATTTATAATATATATCGCACTTATACATTCTGTTTATCTTGAAAATCTTTAAATAATATGTGCTATAGGTTCTAAAATGGCCCTCTACTGTAAACTGACACTCTGGCTCTGAGAGAAAAGCCAGTTTGTAAAAAAAGTCTTGGTTTTGCTTTGTTAATAAATAATCAAACTCATTCAATGGCACAGCATCCTTTCTTACATAATCTCTTAAACTTGATCTAATAAGTTAGTGCTGAATTATCACATTGTATCGTGATATGGGTGTAAATCGTATCGTGTTGCATCGCAATATGTCACAAATGTATCGCTAATATATCGGATCATATTCTTTGTATCGAGATGCGTATCGGATCGGCATTATAGCTTAGATGCCCAACCCTAGTATTGACCATATTCTTCACGTACCAGCAGGCGCCGCCATTTGAATCTTTTTGCTCTTGACTTTTATTAAAGAATTTTTTTTAGATCCTAAAAACAATGTTATGCTGCTGAGGCATGGGACGATAACCGTTTTCAAGGTATAACGCAGTTTGAAAAAAGTCGAGGTTTAAAACTGCCAATATTTTCTGCTGTACCGTTCATTGCTATATGTAAGTTTTTTTTTTTTTTTTACATTTTGTTTTAAGATTTTCAGGACAACAGTATCTCCAGCAGAAAAGATCTCCAAAGATGCCATTTTAAATTGTAAAGAAATCTGTGTTTATAAAACAAATGAAGACAGCAGAAGTCAAGTATTCAATTGAATGATTTAGCCTGACATGTTTACTGCTCCAAAATACTTTAAAAGTTTCTCAAAAGAAAATGTTTTGTGTTCAAAGAGGAAAAAGTGTTTTTTCTTTTTTTTTTTACCGAGACATTTAAAAGAATATATTTTAGAGGAGTAATCACAGTACCATAAAACTGTGATATTTTTTATTCAAGGTTATCATACTGTCAGAATCTTATACTGGCCCATGCCTAATGCTGCTTGTTGTAGCAAAGTCATATTTTCTTATTTTATTGTTTTTCTTTGTATGTATAGTCATGAACACACTTGTTTGCAGAGCAAGAGAGCCTGTCTCTGAGTTTTCTGTCGGTCTCCTCCCCTTTTTAAAAGATAAAGCGATATTTCTCACTTAGCCTTACATTTTCAGCCACCTATTTTTATGTGCTTTTTGGATAGGCTATGAGCATAAAAAATTGGTTTGTTTAAAAGGGTTTGTTACAAGAGATCATATAATGATGAAAATGTGTGTGAATAGACAAACCAGCAGGCTGTATAAACATCTGAAATGTTGTTTTGGTCACTCTAAAACACCTGAATCGTTTCAGTATTCATGTTATTATATTATTAATGACCTTCAGAGCGTGTCGAGAGTGTCTGTTCTCTGCATCTCATTGCTTCAAACGCCAACACGTGTTCATTTTGTGCCAGCATTATTTTCTGAGGTGAAAGTCATTTATTAAATAAAGAAAAGATTCATGTAGCTTCTTCTACTGCAGGAAATTCTGTTTTTACTGTTCATATTTGGGGCCTGTTAATCAGGAAGAGACTATTTTGTTCTCTTTGATTCACTGAATGGAAACGCAGCTTTATTCGCACATCTTTTTTGTGACATCCCAGTTTTGCACATAAATTTAATTCGCTGTTTTGGATGGAAGCATAGCTATTGCCTACATTTCAGTTACACAAAGAACAAAGTCACGTTGCAGAATGGCTTGTCCTTTCTTGATGAATAATTACCTTAAATTCACTAACCTTTGACGGACATGTATTGTAACTAGATTAATGGGATTATTACTAGTTCTAAAAAGATTTTTTAGTCCTGCTTACATTCTAAATGTCATATCAGCCTCTACCACTTGATAGGGCTGTGCAATTAATCGAAAATTTGGTTTCAATTTCGATTTTGGCTTCTAACTATTATGAAAAACCATTAATCGAGATAAACGATTATTCCATCATATAGAACACACATTTAACGCCATCTTAATCTGAGCGCTTTAATGGTCAAATACATGCCAATTTGGGTCAGAGTGCTGTGTTTAGTGAATATTCATATTAACCCTTATTTGTGTAATAAACAACAAGTTGAGAATCTAAAGACAAGTGAAAGAAAAACCATATCAAAGCCGCACTATTCTTAAAGTGACAGCGGGCAATATTCCTGCTGCCGACTGTTTTTAGCATTAATCAAACAACAAAAGGAGAAAATCCCTCACTGCTCTTGACTGAAAGACTTTTGTAGCTCAAATGTTTTTCTGAAATTGAAAACTCTTGAGTATTTAATCTCTCGGTAAATCAACTTGAACCTCCTTACTGAAACAGGCCCCAGGTCATCATGACATGATTGACAATTGTCACTGTTTGTCATTGTACTCTGTTTATCCTGAGAGCTGATGCTGAGTATTCTTAGGGCTTTTCACACTTCAAATTGTTAACCCTGGGTCATTCTAACCCTGGATAAATTCTGGGTTATCTGTAGTCACCTTTCACACTGCTCATGCTATACATGGGTTTAAAAAATAATCCTGGGTGTTCATTAACAGACAGTTCAAATTCGTAAACCCTCGGTTATCAATATTATTTTGTATATTTACGTTGTCACTGTCCCTGATTAGACAAACCGCAAGTAACCTTTTTAGATAGCATTTCTGCATCTTGTCGGGTATATACAATGTCACCAAGTAGGTCTTCAGCTAAGCCTCAGGACATACACAAAGACAAAAGTACAAATAAATAAAAAACAAGTAGCAAAGCATGTCATCTTGCCATCTCCTCATCACTCCAGCTTAAAGTAAATGTGGCATTAAGAATTTGCATAAGTTTTATACAATAATGCAAACTTGCAAATATAAGCGTGAATTATGCAAACTTGCTATGGACATGCAGGATTTGTCTCAATCGAGGAAACAACACGAGTAATCTAAAGCGAGTGCGTTTGGTTATTTGCATTTAAAGCCACAGGCACAAAAAGAGCTTGGTTTTCCTCTGACCCCCAAAATTAAATATTCTACAGTGTATATGATCTGATTTTGAGCTGAAACCTCAGACACATTCTGGGAACACCAAAGACTTATTTTACATCTTGTAAAAAATGGGTAATTGTAGGAAACTTTTAAAGGGATAGTTGATGCAGAAATGAAAATAGCCTCACCATTTACTCTCCCTCGTGTGGTTTTAAACCTTTATGAGTTTCTTGATCATGTTAAACACAAAAGAAGATATTTAAAAAAAAAATGCTACTGGCTTACTGTGTTCAACAATAAAGGAAAGTTTAAAACCACATGACGGAGAGTAAATGGTTAGGTCATTTTAATATTTGGGTGAAAACATCCATTTCTTGCTTGTCGCTTTGAGCCTTCATATTAAAGCTAACTTTTTTTTTTTTTTTTTTTTATAGATCTGATGAAAGAACAGACTCATCAACAGAATGAATTAGATGAGAAACAGCAGTTTGAGAAACCCCAAGAAATAATGACTGATGAAAAACCCACACTGACTAAAAAGACTTCCTTAAATGGAAGACCTCGGAAATCCAAATTGGGGTGTAATTTCAGCTGTAAACAGTGTAGAAAGAGTTTTAGTCAAAAGCCAAAGCTTGATGTTCACATGAGAGTTCACACTAGGGAGCAACCTTACACCTGCGAACAGTGTGGAAAGAGTTTTGGTCAAATACAAGGCTTTAAAGCCCACATGAGAATTCACACTAGAGAGAGGTCGTACACATGCCAACAGTGTGGAAAAAGCTTTTATCATGCTGGACACTTTGCAGCACACATGAGAATTCACACTGGAGAGAAGCCTTTCAGCTGTAAACAGTGTGGAAAGAGTTTCAGTCAAAAGTCAAACCTTAATGTTCACATGAGGGTTCACACAGGGGAGAAACCTTACACCTGCGAACAGTGTGGAAAGAGTTTTAGTCAAAAACAAAACTTTAAAATCCACATGAGAATTCACACTGGAGAGAGGTCTTGCACATGCCAACAGTGTGGAAAAAGCTTCCGTCATGCAAGAAACTTGGCAGTGCACATGAGAACTCACACAGGAGAGAAGCCTTTCAGCTGTAAGCAGTGTGGAAAGAGTTTCAGTAAAAAGCCGAACCTGATTGCTCACATGAGAGTTCACACTAGAGAGAAACCTTACACCTGCGAACAGTGTGGAAAGAGTTTTGGTCAAAAACAAGACCTTTACATCCACATGAGGATTCACACTGGAGAGAAACCTTACACATGCACAGAGTGTGGTAAAAGTTTTCCACATAAAAACACACTCAATCACCACATGAGAACTCACACTGGAGAGAAGCCGTTTGCATGTGCTCAGTGTGGAAAGAGCTTCACAACCAAATTTAGCCTCAAGAACCACATGAATGGTCACACTGGAACCATAGTGTTTACATGTGATCAGTGTGGAAAGAGTCTCACACGCAAAGACACCATTAAGCAACACATGAAGACTCACTCAAGAGAGGATCGTTTTAGATGCAGTGAATGTGGAAAGGGCTTTAAAAGTAAAAGAAGCCTCAACACTCACATGAAGCTTCACAATGGAGAGCTGAGTCCTCAACATTGAGGCCTTGTCCACACAAACACGGGTATATTCAAAACGGCAGCTTTTTCATGTAGTTTGGCTGTTCATTCAAGTGTAGTTTATTTATAAACTACTTTCGAGAGGATCACATGCTTATGATTGTCCACGGCTGGTCCAGCTTTAGCTAAAACATGATTCACCAATGAGATAATTCCTAACTCACTATGAATAACAAGAGTTTCTTAAAGCTGCGGTCACACTTGAGTTTGAGATTGTGAAATTCTGTCGTACGGTGCTGTTAAAAGGGGCGGGATCAAACAAGATTTTTTAGAAATAAAAAAATGAGCAATTGCTCCATGGTTTAAATTTCTGTCCAGAGAGGTCATGTTTTGATTCTCGATTGGTCTCACACAGTCAAGTGATGCGATTTCGCAGGTCAGAGTTCACCAAGCATGAACTTTGCACTTCAGCAACCTGCGAAACTTGACGCATGACCCTGTGTTTTTGGTCTGACGCATTCACATGCGTATGAATGCAAGTCTATGGGAGGAAAAGCCCAGTGTGACCGTAGCTTAACTCAGTTATCTTTGTCTTGTCTCCCACCCTTACTCCCCCTCCTTTATAGATTGGGCAACACGGCAGCCAATGATTAGCCAGTGGTTAGCACTGTTGCCTCACAGTAAGAATGTCGCAGGTTAAAGTCCCTGCTAACCAGTTGACATTTTTGTGCAGTTTGCTCATTCTCCCTGTGCTCACGTGGATTTCCCCTGGTTTTCTCCCACAGTCCAAAAACACACAACCTAAGTAAACTGAACATTAAATTGGCACCATAGTCGAGCTCTTAGTAAGCCTTATATCTCCCTTTAGCCGACCCTATATCTGTCATTAGAATAGAAAGAAGTCTGGGGAGTTCATCGAGATCTACCTGAGCTCACACTCCCCTCTCGTCCTGCTTACGGGAGGTAGCCTACGGCTAGGATCTTATGAGCTTAGGTCTCTCCCGGTATAGCATGCCAAACAAGTGTGAACTCTTGAATGCATATCAAGTTACTGATAATGAAACCCTTTGAACACCTGAAAATTTAAACTCAACTGAAGAGGGATGAAGATTTTGCCAGCTGTTTTGTAGTGTAGATCA
Source organism: Danio rerio (assembly GCF_052040795.2). Lineage (NCBI taxonomy): Eukaryota > Metazoa > Chordata > Actinopteri > Cypriniformes > Danionidae > Danio > Danio rerio. The sequence goes on along the minus strand of NC_141024.2, from coordinate 64,360,225 downwards.
GGGGTCACAGCCCAGTACCAGGTTGTGAGAGTTGCTATCGGACTGCAAGAAGGCAAAATAACTCTATATGTTGATATATTGTATTGGCTTGTTTCATATGCAACAAGTATCTGCTTCTGATAAGGTGTGAACCAAATAACCTACAGGAACTCAAGAGATGTGACCCATCCAAAGCAGTTGGGTAATCTCCAGGGGGGTTTCATCAGTGTCTCACAGACTGTACTTTGGTTTAAGTTACTTGAAGATGGACAAGTTAACATCAACTAACATTGTTAACATTGTCTTCAATAAAGTCTTCTCCCTTTAAGAACTTTGGTCAGCTTACTTATTTTATGCATTAGTCATCTATACATTGGCGAGCCACCCAAGAACGGTTAAGCCAAATACGGTAAAATCTGAAAATGTGCTTCAACTTATTATGAACCGATCACCATATTTGTGCAGGGTTCCACACAATTCTTTCATGTTGTCACAACACAAATTAAGTTAACTTAACACTTTTAAAAAATGTATGTCGACTGAACATTAAGTTGTCCCAATGAAATCTCAATAATTGTGTTATTTCAGCACATTTTAATTAAGTAGTTTGAACAAGTAAAAAAAATAATAATTTTCTGTATAATGGAGATGAGATTTTTTCGGCACATTTTTAAACATAATAGTTTTAATAACTAATCTCTAATAACTGATTTATTTTATGTTTGCCATGATGACATTAAATTAGACAAGTTATTGTATAAGGATGGTTTGTTCTGTAGACTATTGGGGAAAAAATAGCTTAAAGGGGCTAATGGTTTTGTCTTTAAAATGGTTTAAGTATAAAGTTTAGAATAAAAAACAGCTTTTATTCGAGCTGAAATAAAACAAATAGTACTTTCTCCAGAAGAAAAGAGAAAGAGGAGACTTTTTTTTAGCCTAATATGAGTTTATGAATCTTAAAGTCACACTTTAAAAGAAACTCCATACCACCAACTTTTTTAAAATAAGATTTGGGATTATATACTACATCTAATTTTTATGTTTTTATTAATTTATTTATTTTTATTAAATGTTCAAAAAATATGCAAACCAAGTAGGCATTACATGCATAAACAAGGAAGAAGTTATACAATTACAATAATAGGCAGACACAAATATAGGAAAAAAATTGCGTATAGTAATGACAGTTGTATTTACCGTAAAAAAGTAAATAAATACAAATTAAATTAATAATAAAACAAAAACAAATATATTAGAAAAGTTTATGCAATATATGTATACATACACACACACACACACAGTACTGTGCGCTGGTCAGTTGGCATTTCTGTGTGGAGTTTGCATGTTCTCCCAGTGTTCACGTGGGTTTCCTTTGGGTGCTCTGGTTTTCCCCACAATCGAAAAAACATGCGGTACACTGTAAAAAATTGCTGTTAAAAAACGGTCAGATTCTACGGTAAAATAATGTTTTTTCACTAAAACAGTAATATTCTGTTAAAAACAGTGCTTTCTGGGTAACATTTTTGTTTTCGAGAAAGTAACCAACTGCTGAAAACTGTGAGCTAACAGAGTTCAGATTCGATGTTTTGAAGTCTGTGTTTGAAATCACGCTTTGTGTCCTTGTACACTATTTCATACACTAGTTAACTAATATAGTTCACCTGACAGTTTTAATGAACACTAATGAGTGAATTCAGACACTGATGAACACCTGCTGTTAATAATCTCAATTACTTAAGAAAATAAACAAGAAACACAAACAGTGACTTGAGTTACAACATTAAATAAAATCAAATAAAATAAAACAGCTTCAGTCTCAGCAGAGGATCATTAAACAACTCCACAAACAACAGCAGACACTCACTTATTACTAAATGATTTGACTTCCATACTATTCTCATTGAGATCCAACAGAAATTAAGGTGTTTTTTGTGTCACCGTAATGGAGTGAGGGGCTGGTTTAGTTGGGCTCTTCACCCTTGAACTCATTTAACAAGACTTTCCATTTGCTTGAATACAGAGTTTACAAAACGTTTGTACTATAGCAATAAAGTTGGGAAGTCAAGAAATAAAGAAATCTATTTATCTGAAATTAGTTCTGATAAATGTTTTGGTATAAATCTGGAAGAAGGGCCTCATGCAATAGATTTTATGCTCAGTTGCAGGTATTAATTTAATTAATGAGAAGTGGAAACAGAAAAGATACCTCCGTAATTACTTACCAGTTAAGAAATAACATACAAAAACAGTTCAGTTATGACTAATACACACTCAGACCTCATGAATCTGACCTTGTATCTCAACAATGGTAACATCTCAAATGTTTCATGCTGCAATGCATGCTGGGAGTGGCACTGTACAAATATCCCAGCATGCATTGCGGTATAAATAAATGTTGTATAATGGTCTCACAGTTTTCTTTATTTGTGTTTGATTCTACTGTTGTTTATGTTTAGACTTTCAGTTGCCTGTTTGTGAGTTAAACTGTTAATTTTGTTAGTTGTCACCATTATTGAGGTTCATATGCTGATAATTGATGTCTGTTTGAGTGAGATTTACACCATAGAGCAGTGTTTTGTCCAAGATATTCTTAAAAACTTCCAGAAATCATTGCCATATATATATATATACACATAATGTAAACAATAGATTTAACATTGAATAGGAGCAGTAAATTTTAGTATACTAAATGAGAACAGACTCTGCCATTTAATAGCAACATGAACATCACCAGATCTTATTTAGGTTTTTGGCTGGCTTGCCACAACAAAGGAGCTTTTCAAACAAAGTTCTTAACAATTGCAGCAGCCAAGATATATAAATGTTAAATATGACAGGGCTAAGAGCCCAACTAAAGCAAACTCTGTTCTCCATGATGGTGACGTAAAACTTTAACTTTTTCTCAAGAAGAACTTTAGTAGATGTTATACAAAAATACATGTATTAAGTAATAAGTGAAGCTGGTGATGATGTATGTAGAGTTGTTTAATCATCCACTGATCATTTAAATGATTTAATCATTTGTTGTTCTTCAGGTTATTTCATTATAAAGCTGTGACTAAAGTTTTGTATGTTCTGTTCTTGTTTTCTCCCTTCAGTATTTCTTCATTTGTTCATTGTTAATCCTCAATTATCATTTAATTAGTCAGTTAATTAATGAATTTACTTCAGCTTTGCTCCATGTTTCTTGAACACTCAGTAGTGTGGCACCTTCAATAAAAACGGAAGTATATGCTCTGGGGTTTAAAGGGTTAAAGGTGTGAGAGGTAAAAACACAGTGTAAAAATGTATTTTAACAGTAATATACTGTTAATTTACACAACGGAAATAGACTGTAAAAAAACAGTAGATTGCTGGCAACCACAGCTGCCAGTAGATTACCGTTAAATCAAGGAAAAAACAGTATTTTACTGTAAAACCAGATGCTAATTTCTTCTGTGTGTCACCGTTGTGGAGGAGAGTAGAGCCAGTGTATGAGTTAAAGATGAACAATGAACTGCTGATGTTATTCTGCATGTTTCTCTATTTAAAGATAGCGGCTGTTTAGTTGCTGATGCAGTCAGAATCTCTCTGGTGATTCCAGATTTACATGTATGTGTGCTGTTGTGAAAAATAAGACATTAGAGTTAAACCGAACTTTTCTAATTAACTAAAATAAGTTATCATTATAAGTATGCTTCTAAGCATATATAGCACATTACTTCATAAACTCATTCAGCAGTTGACCAATTTGAGGCAGTTGCTTTCAGTGAGCAAATTGAGTTCACTTGAGTATTGTGTAAATCAATGTAGTCCATGTATTTTTACAGCAACATACTGTAAAATAACAGTACATTGCTGGCAACTGCTGCTGCCAGTATTTTACTGTTTTTTAACGGGACAATTTTTAACAGTGTACAGGTGAATTGGGTAAGCTAAATTGTCTACTATATGCAAGAAAAAGAGAAAGGGGGGGGGTTTAATAGGTTTAGATTTGGAGAAGGCTTTTGACAGGGTAGAGCATGATTTTTTATTTGCAGTTCTTAAGGAGTTTGGTTTTGGGAAAATTTTAGAAAATGGATTCAAATTTTTTTATACAGATATTTGAACTTGTATTAAATGTATTTTTTTTTTTAACAGAATGTCTTCAACCAACTAGATCAATAAGGCAAGGATGTCCATTGACTGCTTTATTATACACACTGGAAGCTGAGCCACTGGGATTGGCAATAAAATCAGATAGAAGCATTAAAGGGATATAAATAGTAAACAATGACAACAGAGAAGCTGTGTATCAATACGCTGATGATACTACATCGTTGGGGATTTTAGAGCGATATTGTAAAGCATCAGGAGCTAAGGTTAATGTTGGAAAAAGTTTATGCATGAGGGTGGGAAGAGTAAAAGAAATAACACAACATATACCCTTTAAAGAAGAAAAGGAACATACAAAAATGTTGGAAATTTGGGTGGGGATGGATTCTAATAAAGCAGATATTTTAAATTGGGAGAGAGTTTTAAATGGAATTGAGAAAAGACTGAGATTTTGGAAAGCTAGAAATTTGATGTTAAAAGGAAAGTATTCATCTTAAATGCTTTAATGTTGTCAAAGGTCTGGTATGTGTTAAGTGTAACTGCGTTGCCTGAAGTATACTATGAAAAAATAAATGATGTAGTTTTAAAGTTTTTGTGGGGAAATGGAAGAGCCAAGATTGCTTATTATACTTTGATTGGGGAGGTAAAAGAAGGAGGTCTGGGACTTTTGGATAGTTTTTTTAAAAATGAAAACATTAACAATTAAGATTATTCAAAGGTTTTTGGAAGGGAAAATGGGTGTGATAATAATATTTGAAGAAATGTGGACATTTTAATATGGGATGTAATGTTTTATTGATGAAGATGAAGAAACGGATGATAGCAGGTCTGCCAAAATTTTATGTTGAGGTCTTAGAATCATGAGGGGGATTTTTAGAAAATGTGTTGATTATACCAAAAGCAAGGGCACAGATTCTAGAACAACCACTTTTACTGAATTAAACAATTTTAAGTGAAGGAAATGTTTTATATTTTAAGGAATGGTGGGACGGAGGATTAAGACAAGTTAAAGATGTATTATATGAAGTAATAAAAGGATTTGTACCATTAAAAGTAATTGTGGAGGATGGGTATAAAAGAGTTGTTAAAGCAAAATTACAAAGACAATGTCATGAGTTGAAAAAAGCAATACCAAAAGACTGCATTGAAATAATTGAAAAAAAAAAAAAGTTGGGCGATGAAGATGAATTAACAGAGACCTATTTTAAGAAGAAAAATGGAGAGATCAATGAGCTTATGTACAGTTAAGAGTTTTTACGCTATTTTTAGATAAAAGGCTTTTGTAAGACCTATAGCACTCAACTAATTAACAAAATTTTAATTATTTATTGAGACATATTCGCATATTAATATAAATGAGTAAATAAATAAAATGAATAGTATAAATGAATAAAATGGGTATTAAACAAGATATAATGACCCAAAGGTTGGTGGTTGAAGCCCACCCAGGTACACACGCACTTTGCTGCCGTACAACTGCTAACATGTGCACTGGGCATATATCCTGGGCCACATTCTGTCCAGCGTTACAAGATGAAATCAGGATTTAGTAGAACATTGTCACGGGTCGGGAAGGTATTACTGTAAACGGTGTCTAGCTCTTGAAACAGCTAGGCTAGCACAGTCGGTAAAGTATGAGACTCTCAATCTCAGGGTTGTGGGTTAGAGCCCCAAGTTGGGCGTTTCTGTTACTTTTCTCTCTCTCTCCCAGCAAACTTACATTAGGGTTCATATAGCAGACCTTTTGAGACAAAGTTCCTCGTTTTTACCACTGTAGGTGACCTTTCACTAAGTCGCTGTGGCTCAATCCGTTAGTGCGTTTGGCTGTTAACTGAAAGGTTGGTGGTTCAAGCCCACCCAGGGACGAATTAGGCATTTTGCTGACTTGCAACTGCTAACATGTGCACAGGACATAGATCCTGGGCCACATTCTGTCCAGCGTTACAAGATGAAATCAGGATTTAGCAGAAGATTGTCACGGGTAGGGAAGGTATTACTGTAAACGGTTTCTGGTTCCTAAAGGTGTTTCTCAGCAGCCCGGCTAGCTCAGTCGGTAGAGCATGAGACTCTTAATCTCAGGGTCGTGGGTTCGAGCCCCACGTTGGGCGCTCCTGTTACTTTTCTCTCTCTCTCCCAGCAAACTTACATTAGGGTTCATGTACCAGACTTTGAGACAAAGTTCTGCGTTTCTACCACTGTAGGTGACCTTTCACTAAGTCTCTGTGGCGCAATCGGTTAGCGCATTTGGCTGTTAACTGAAAGGTTGGTGGTTCAAGCCCACCCAGGGACGAATTAGGCATTTTGCTGACTTGCAACTGCTAACATGTGCACTGGACATAGATCCTGGGCCACATTCTGTCCAGCGTTACAAGATGAAATCAGGATTTAGCAGAACATTGTCACGGGTAGGGAAGGTATTACTGTAAACGGTTTCTGGTTCCTAAAAGAGCTTCTCATCAGCCCGGCTAGCTCAGTCGGTAGAGCATGAGACTCTTAATCTCAGGGTCGTGGGTTCGAGCCCTTCGTTGGGCGTTCCTGTTACTTTTCTCTCTCTCTCCCAGCAAACTTACATTATGGTTCACGTAGCAGACTTTGAGACAAAGTTACGCGTTTCTATCACTGTAGGTGACCTTTCACTAAGTCTCTGTGGCGCAATCGGTTAGCGCGTTCGGCTGTTAACTGAAAGGTTGGTGGTTGAAGCCCACCCAGGGACGAATTAGGCATTTTGCTGCCTTGCAACTACTAACACGTGCACTGGACATAGATCCTGGGCCATATTCTGTCCAGCGTTACAAGATGAAATCAGGATTTAGCAGAATATTGTCACGTTAGGGAAGGTATTACTGTTAACAGTGTCTAGTTCTAGTGGGGATTCCTTATCCGCCTGGCTAGCTCAGTCGGTAGAGCATGAGACACTTAATGTCAGGGTTGTGGGTTTGAGCCCCACGTTGGGCGTTTCTGTTACTTTTCTCTCTCTCAGCAAACTTACATTAGGGTTCATATAGCAGACCTTTTGAGACAAAGTTCCGCGTTTCTACCACTGTAGGTGACCTTTCACTAAGTCTCTGTGGCGCAATCAGTTAGCGCGTTAGGCTGTTAACTGAAAGGTTGGTGGTTGAAGCCCACCCAGGGACGAATTAGGCATTTTGCTGACTTGCAACTGCTAACATGTGCACTGGACATAGATCCTGGGCCACATTCTGTCCAGCGTTACAAGATGAAATCAGGATTTAGCAGAATATTGTCACGTTAGGGAAGGTATTACTGTTAACAGTGTCTAGTTCTAGTGGGGGCTCCTTATCCGCCTGGCTAGCTCAGTCGGTAGAGCATGAGACACTTAATGTCAGGGTAGTGGGTTTGAGCCCCACGTTGGGCATTCCTGTTACTTTTCTCTCTCTCTCCCAGCAAACTTACATTATGGTTCACGTAGCAGACTTTGAGACAAAGTTCCGCGTTTCTACCACTGTAGTTGACCTTTCACTAAGTCTCTGTGGCGCATTTGGTTAGCGCGTTAGGCTGTTAACTGAAAGGTTGGTGGTTCAAGCCCACCCAGGGACGAATTAGGCATTTTGGTGACTTGCAACTGCTAACATGTGCACCGGAAATAGATCCTGGGCCACATTCTGTCCAGCGTTACAAGATGAAATCAGGATTTAGCAGAAGATTGTCACGGGTAGGGAAGGTAGTGCTGTAAACGGTTTCTGGTTAATAAAAGAGCTTCTCATCAGCCCGGCTAGCTCAGTCGGTAGAGCATGAGACTCTTAATCTCAGAGTCGTGGGTTTGAGCCCCATGTTGGGCGTTCCTGTTACTTTTCTCTCTCTCTCCCAGCAAACTTACATTAGGGTTCATGTAGCAGACTTTGAGACAAAGTTCCGCGTTTCTACCACTGTAGGTGACCTTTCACTAAGTCTCTGTGGCGCAATCGGTTAGCGCATTCGGCTGTTAACTGAAAGATTGGTGGTTCAAGCCCACCCAGGGACGAATTAGGCATTTTGCTGCCTTGCAACTGCTAACACGTGCACTGGACATAGATCCTGGGCCACATTCTGTCCAGCGTTACAAGATGAAATCAGGATTTAGCAGAACATTGTCACGGGTAGGGAAGGTATTACTGTAAACGGTTTCTGGTTCCTAAAAGAGCTTCTCATCAGCCTGGCTAGCTCAGTCGGTAGAGCATGAGACTCTTAATCTCAGGGTCGTGGGTTTGAGCCCCACGTTGGGCGTTGTCGTTACTTTTCTCTCTCTCTCTCCCAGCAAACTTACATAAGCTTTAATGTAGCAGACTTTGAGACAAAGTTCCGCGTTTCTATCACTGTAGGTGACTTTTCACTAAGTCTCTGTGGCGCAATCGGTTAGCGCGTTCGGCCGTTAACTGAAAGGTTGGTGGTTCAAGCCCACCCAGGGATGAATTAGGCATTTTGCTGCCTTGCAACTGCTAACACGTGCACTGGACATAGATCCTGGGCCACATTCTGTCCAGCGTTACAAGATGAAATCAGGATTTAGCAGAATATTGTCACGTTAGGGAAGGTATTACTGTTAACAGTGTCTAGTTCTAGTGGGGGCTCCTTATCCGCCTGGCTAGCTCAGTCGGTAGAGCATGAGACACTTAATGTCAGGGTCGTGGGTTTGAGCCCCACGTTGGGCATTTCTGTTACTTTTCTCTCTCTCTCTCTCAGCAAACTTACATTAGGGTTCATATAGCAGACCTTTTGAGACAAAGTTCCGCGTTTCTACCACTGTAGGTGACCTTTCACCAAGTCTCTGTGGCGCAATTAGTTTGCGCGTTAGGCTGTTAACTTAAAGGTTGGTGGTTGAAGCCCACCCAGGGACGAATTAGGCATTTTGCTGACTTGCAACTGCTAACATGTGCACTGGACATAGATCCTGGGCCACATTCTGTGCAGCGTTACAAGATGAAATCAGGATTTAGCAGAACATTGTCACGGGTAGGGAAGGTATTACTGTAAACGGTTTCTGGTTCCTAAAAGAGTTTGTCATCAGCCCGGCTAGCTCAGTCGGTAGAGCATGAGACTCTTAATCTCAGAGTCGTGGGTTCGAGCCCCACGTTGGCCGTTCCTGTTACTTTTGTCTCTCTCTCCCAGCAAACTTACATTAGGGTTCATGTAGCAGACTTTGAGACAAAGTTCCGCGTTTCTACCACTGTAGGTGACCTTTCACTAAGTCTCTGTGGCGCAATCGGTTAGCGCGTTCGGCTGTTAACTGAAAGATTGGTGGTTCAAGCCCACCCAGGGACGAATTAGGCATTTTGCTGCCTTGCAACTGCTAACAAGTGCACTGGACATAGATCCTGGGCCACATTCTGTCCAGCGTTACAAGATGAAATCAGGATTTAGCAGAATATTGTCACGTTAGGGAAGGTATTACTGTTAACAGTGTCTAGTTCTAGTGGGGACTCCTTATCCGCCTGGCTAGCTCAGTCGGTAGAGCATGAGACACTTAATGTCAGGGTCGTGGGTTCGAGCCCCACGTTGGGCGTTTCTGTTACTTTTCTCTCTCTCTCTCAGCAAACTTACATAAGCTTTAATGTAGCAGACTTTGAGACAAAGTTCCGCGTTTCTATCACTGTAGGTGACTTTTCACTAAGTCTCTGTGGCGCAATCGGTTAGCGCGTTCGGCTGTTAACTGAAAGGTTGGTGGTTCAAGCCCACCCAGGGACGAATTAGGCATTTTGCTGCCTTGCAACTGCTAACACGTGCACTGGACATAGATCCTGGGCCACATTCTGGCTCGTCCTGATTTTGCCAAGTGCTAGTTGTCCTGAGACCAACATATTTTATGATGACCCAGGGACAACATCTCTATCAGCCAATCAAACGTTAATACGTCATCATTATGAGCCTCCTGCAGAGTCCGCCAAAAACGCAAATTCAAAAAAGAAAACACACCCACCCACACACAGGCAACTGCCATTTTCACCAGTGAAGAGGACAGGTGAAGAGGTGAGATCACCGGTTTTCTTCTATAAGTTTACAGAAGGAGTAATGATTGTAAAATTCATATGTGTTTATGGATTTGTCCCTTTTTTCCAGCGAAGTAAACGAGCAACGTTTAACTTTTGTTTGCATTAAGCTAGCCTAATTAGCCGTCCCTACCTAACGTTAGATTAGCGTGCTGCTCTACCGTTACTGTGATTTACTTTCTGGTATTAATTAAAACAAGCTAACAATATTTTTTTGAATATTTAAATCTAGGAAACATTATTAAACGGGACTAAACTTGCCCTCTTGCTAGTTTAGCGACCTTTTTTTCTAATCATTTGGTTTTTAGCATGTATTATGTCAATTTCATTTAAAGACACGCCAGAAATGTGGACCAAAACAGCACTAGTTTAAACACAAGACAGTAGGTTATTTGAGGTGTTAACTTAACTACTGTGAATCGCTGCAAAATTGAACTAACGTTAGTGATATAATTTAATTATTCTGTTAATTATGTTGACCTCAGGTCATGATCGCTTATATATATATATATATATATATATATATATATATATATATATATATATATATATATATATATATATATTAATCTCAGGCCATCATCACTGATTTATTAATATTATTAATACGTTAATCTCAGGTCATCATCACTGATTTATTAATTCGTTACAGGTCATCATCACTGATTTATTAATAATAATATGTCAACTTCAGGTCATCATCACTGATTTATTAATATTATTAATATGTTAACCTCAGGTCATAATCACTGATTTATTAATATTATTAATATGTTAACCTCAGGTCATCATCACTGATTTATTAATATTATTAATACGTTAACCACAGGTCATCATCACTGATTTATTAATATTATTAATGTGTTATTCTCATGTCATCATCACTGATTTATTAATATTAATAATATGTTAACCTCAGGTCATCATCACTGATTTATTATTATTATTATTCATACTTTAACCACAGGTCATCATCACTGATTTATTAATATTATTAATACATCATCATCACTGATTTATTAATATTACTAATACGTTACAGGTCATCATCACTGATTGAATAATTAATATTAATATGTTAACCTCAGGTCATCATTGATTTATTAATATTATTATTATGTTAACCACAGGTCATCAGCATTGATTTATTTATATTATTAATATGTTGACCTCAGGTCATCACTGATTTATTAATATAGTTAACATGTTAACCTGAGGTCATCACTGATTTATTAATATTATTAATATGTTAACCTCAGGTCATCATCACTGATTTATTAATATTATTAATGTGTTAACCTCAGGTCATCATCACTGATTTATTAATTATAATTTGTTAACCTCAGGTCATCATCAAGGATTTATTAATATTATTAATATGTTAACCTCAGGTCATCATCACTGATTTATTAATATTAATAATATGTTAACCTCAGGTCATCATCACTGATTTATTAATATTATTAATGTGTTAACCTCAGGTCATCATCACTGATTTATTAATTATAATTTGTTAACCTCAGGTCATCATCAAGGATTTATTAATATTATTAATATGTTAACCTCAGGTCATCATCACTGATTTATTAATATTAATAATATGTTAACCTCAGGTCATCATCACTGATTTATTATTATTATTATTCATACTTTAACCACAGGTCATCATCACTGATTTATCATCATCACTGATTTATTAATATTACTAATACGTTACAGGTCATCATCACTGATTGAATAATTAATATTAATATGTTAACCTCAGGTCATCATTGATTTATTAATATTATTATTATGTTAACCACAGGTCATCAGCATTGATTTATTTATATTATTAATATGTTGACCTCAGGTCATTACTGATTTATTAATATAGTTAACATGTTAACCTGAGGTCATCACTGATTTATTAATATTATTAATATGTTAACCTCAGGTCATCATCACTGATTTATTAATATTATTAATGTGTTAACCTCAGGTCATCATCACTGATTTATTAATTATAATTTGTTAACCTCAGGTCATCATCAAGGATTTATTAATATTATTAATACGTTAACCTCAGGTCGTCGATTTATTAATATGTTAACCCAAGGTCATCTTCACTGACTTATTAATATTAATAATACATTAACCTCAGGTCATCATCACTGATTGATTAATTAATATTAATATGTTAACCTCAGGTCATCATTGATTTATTAATATTATTAATGTGTTAACCTCAGGTCATCATCACTGATTTATTAATATTATTAATATGTTAACCTCAGGTCATCATCACTGATTTATTAATATTATTAATATGTTAACCACAGGTCATCATCACTGATTTATTAATATTATTAACATGTTGACCTCAGGTCATCACTGATTTATTCATATTATTAACATGTTAACCTCAGGTCATCACTGATTTATTAATATAATTAACATGTTAACCTCAGGTCATCACTGATTTATTAATATTATTAATGTGTTAACCTCAGGTCATCATCACTGATTTATTAATTTTAATTTGTTAACCTCAGGTCATCACGGATTTAGTAATATTATTCATATGTTAACCTCAGGTCATCATCACTGATTTATTAATATTATTATTACGTTAACCACAGGTCTTAATCTCTGATTTATTAATATTATTAATACGTTAACCTCAGCTCGTCGATTTATTAATATTATTAATATGTTAACCTCAGGTCATCATCACTGATTTATTAATATTATTAATACGTTAACCACAGGTTATCATCGCTGATTTATTAATATCATTAATACAATAAACTCAGGTCATCATCATTGATTTATTAATATACTGGTCATCATCACTGATTTATTAATATTATTAATATGCTAACCTCAGGTCATCATCACTGATTTATTAATAATACGTTAACCTCAGGTCATCAATGTTAATATTGTGGATTTTTACTTTATATTAGCAAATTCGGGTCAAAATTGGTATTTGCTAGATGTTGATTTCATGCATTGCATAAATAGTTTTTTTCTAGAGAAGGTAAATAACAGTAAACAACAAAATGCATTCTTTGGAGAGCAAACATTTGTAATATTTTGTATTTGTTTTCTCTATCTTAAAGTTTTTTTTAGGTGTTTTATGGTTGATAAAGACCAGGCTGAAGTCAATGCCATCCGTAAGGTGTTCAACGAGTCAGACATTCTCCTTTGTTGGTACCATGTAACGCAAGTAAGTACTAAGTTAAGATACTGCTTTTGTTTTTCCTCATTTTATAGATTCATATTCTATTTTTATCAACTGTCATATTAATATTTTTTTATGTAAATCTCTAACAGTATTACCATTCACATTTTTTTTTATCTTCAGTTGCTAATGAATCAGTGGATTGAGCTTAAGCTTATTTCACATTGCAACATGTCACACAACATACTGTAATATTACTTGACATTATCTGGGTATTATTGTGTGTTTATGTCAGTCATCGATGCACTTAAGCAAAAAAAAAAAGTTCAAACTTTTACTGAGCTATAGCAATAACATATATTGTTTTTACTTTGATTTGAGTACCCCTTAACTTGAAGCTTATAATACTTGATCCTAATAATGTCGAATGTGTCATGGAAGTTCTGACCATATTAAATATGTTGTGTTACGTTTTTCCACCATTTATTACACACAGGCAGTAACTCGTTGGCTGTCAATATCTGAATCTGGTGTGAGTGGACCTGAAAAGGCAGATTGAAGAGCGCACATCATACAGTTTATGTCAGAGATGAAATGCTGTTCAAAGGTGTGTTGCTATTTGTTTTAGGGTGCTTTCACACCTACACTTTTGTTTCAGAACCTGTCTTGTTTGCCCAGTTAGCGCGGTTCGTTTGGCATATGTGAACAAGGCAATTGCGCTCTATTCCACGCCAAAGTAATCGCTCCGAGACCGCCTTAGTGAGGCTCGATTGAAACGAACCCTGGAGCGGTTCGATTGCAGTGAGAAAGCGATCCGATCCGAGCGCGGTTATTACAGTGTTTTATGGATATGTAATAGGCTTACGGCTATATGAAGAGGGAATTATGAGTAGGGTGGGAAGTTTCGCGAGTCTCCGGATGCCCGAAAACGAGTGATGACCTCCCCGTAATCTCGCATCACCCTCCCGGTCCTCAAATAGGCATCGTCGCGCACCCTTCTCACCCCTCCCCACCGCATCTCTCCTCAGACACGTCGCGCGTGCGCGCCTTGTCAATCACCACCAAACCACCACCTCCCCCTGACAGCTGAGCGGAACGCTGCAAAATAAACCCCAGCACTCTGACCAATGCGAGGAGAGTTTACTCGCACGTGACTTGTTTTAGCTCTTTTGGTCCGATTAGAAATTTTGCAGTGTGAAAGTGAACCGCTCCTAGAGCAAAGAGCAACAATGTTAACATTTTTAATCTCTTTTTCGGAACAACTAAATCCATTCACAGGTGTGAAAGCACCCTTATAGTACAACTGTATGTTCTAATGTGTCATTCTACTTTGGTAACAAGCTTGTAACATGCATTACTAATATGTGAAAAAATTATGTTAATGACAGCTAATATAAAATGGTAACCCACATACAGTATGAAGAGTTCAGATGCAAAAGCCTCTAAGTCAGGTCTCAAACTGCCGACCCTCAAACCATTTGCGCCCCTGCCTCCTCCATCCGGCCCACAACTGACATCAAAAATATAATGATATTCAGCCCATCAAAACATATATTTTTGAATCGCTATCATTGTTGTGCTATCACATACTTCTGGTTTTGACTCCCCACCTACTGAACATTTAAAGTTACATTTTAAGTGACAGGGTTACTTTCGATTTCTCTCAGTGTGCGGTCAAGAGTAACACATGCAGATTATTTCCGGGGCTGATTTAAACATTGAAAAATATGTCCGCAAGCGCTCTATTTTTGTAAATATTCAAGGGTCATTTGATTATAATCCGTTTTATACCCCCTGTACTTTGTTGTACAAACACCTTTTTATGGCTTACACATGTTTGTGTAAATATGATAGTTTTGCTTATATTCGATTCAAAAGGTATCATGAATAGATTTTCCTCATATACATATTAAGATTTGGATAAATGTGCATTAGTAAAATTTTACTGTTGGCTGTATTGAACATGTTAAAGTAAATATGAATATGTACATCCTTATCCCCTCTTTATTTTATTTTTACCAAAAAGAATGATATTGAGAAGAACGATTGCCAGCAACGTCAATAAAGTTACCCAAACTACATTCTACTGTCGTACGCTGAAAATGTGCATATTTTCCAGCCTTTATTGTTTATGCTGTTATTTAACTTTAAAGGCAATGAAAAAAAAAAAAACACCTTACTATAAAAGTTCAATTACAGAACCTACACACAGGAGCTGTAGAAAAAAATTCTGGCCTCTTCTCACTTACACAATTACTCTCCTTCAAAAATGAATTTATGCTGCTTATCAACTGTGTTCAGAAGTAAACTAGGCTAGGTGTGCAGAGTTTCATAGATTAACTTTACATATTTTACACACATTTGTAAGCATTCCATTTATATTAACAACCTTAATTAATACCTTTTTAGGTCAGTTTAAAGTACATTTTACAGCATGAGCTAAATGTTTTTGTTTTAAATAAAGATATATTTTAATTCTGTTCTGAATAACATTTCAGATCATGGATCTTACATAGTCCAAAAGGAATTGATTAAATTTATAATAATTTGATTAAATGTGAAACAATGATTTTATAATTTATGATAACTTTGCAACGTTTCTTTTTTGTTATAAACATGGATTGTTTGGTGGGTCTGTTTTAGTTACTGCAAATAGTATTATGTTATGTTGTTTTATCCAGTCATAGACCTACAGTGATTTAGACAGTATAAGAACAATAAAGATTCTCAGAAGATTTACCATACACACTGGGGTATATGTCTGTGTGAAGTATTATTTAATGACCTAAAAATCTACAGCAGTTTTTATGCTAACATCATGAAACATGATTTTCCTTGTCAATTTTTACAGGCACAAGAATTTAAGGAAAAGGCTGAGATGTTTCACTGCCAGTATAGGAACTTCAAATATGTCTGCAAGTACTTCAGGAACAACTGGGAGACAATTGGTCATCTGTGGTCTAACTTTGGAAGATGCTATAAACAGAGACTCTGACACAAACAGGGTGAAGTGTTGGCAGGTGTGCTCACCAGTTTAATATTTGATCTGCTATAGTTAGAAATCAGACTATTATATCTTTTAAACGTAACGCCTGTTTCACACCGCAAGCATCAGCGGCGCGTGTTTTTTTGGCATCCATGTTAACAGATTAGAACTTTCATACCGCACGCAGCAGCAGCGCGTCAGCGAGCCGTGAGCATCGCTGAAGCAGCAGTGCAGCGATAGCGCTGCTCAAGCTCAATTAAAGTGACAGTGCATTGATAATGACCTAAATACATTGAATAACAGAAAAAAGTAACAATTTTACCCAATAAATGTCAATAATATAAACTGATTTACATATAGTCAATCAAATGAACTTAAACTAATAAAAACTGCAACAAAACTTTATTTCGGCTCGAACTACAAAACCAATAGTAAAACAGTTTTAGTATCAGTTTTGTTGGAGAGGGGAAGTGATTTACGGGAATTGTAGTCCATAGCAAAGTGTATTGTGGGTAGTGTAGTTGGACACGCATGCTGGATGATGTGAACTCGCTGTGTGCTGTGCTACTTAAGCAGAGGAAGAAAGCTTTATTCGGCTTTGCTTTGTTCGCTCAAGTTATTTCACCTGGGAGCTGTTTGCACTGTGAACCTGACAACACGAAAATAAGTAAAAGAAGGGCATGCATTGATCACTTTTATCCGTCTCATCCTTTGCACGAGCATAAATTAACATGCAGTTACTCTGCCGCTGGACATTACTGAAGTGGATTATGTATAAATATCATTATAACTACTGTATAGATATTATAACTATAGGCTTACAACATCCTGTCAATCAAAAACCAAATATCACTGGCGATTGTCTTCTGACGTACTCCTCAGAGTTTGAGAAGCATACAGTACTGTTTGATCTATAAAATTTGTAAAATAAAGATTTGCGGGTTAAAGAAACAGCAAAGGAGGAGGTTGCCGTTGGTCTTGTTGCAGATAAAAAGTTTGAAAAGTGTATTTGTATATAGAGAGACATAAGTAACTAGATAGAATAGACAGCGATATGTTGATCTCTGCAGCAGCTAACTGAGTAATCCGCGTACGAAGAACTGACCCTAGATGTCAGTTTTGCTATTAAATCAAGAAGAAAACGCAAAGAAAACAAAAGTTTTTTTTAATTTTATTTTGTACAGTATATCTGATATCAGTTTAGAACATAACATTTACAATAGAACAACTGTCTAAAATGAAATAAAATTCTAATTGTAAAAACGTAATCTGAGTTTTGTTTTTGTTTACCACCTTAGTTGTGTACTAAGCTTATTTCAGGCAGTCCTCTAGAAAGGAAGAAGAAAACATCAACTGCAAGAGGTTCCAAGAAATGAGTTGCCAAATCAAAGCATGATTCAGGGCCCAGGTTTTGCACATTTATCTTGTTCAATGCTCCTCCTGAAAAACAAACAAACAATAATGTTACTTGCAATCACAAGTTACTTTTTTTTTTTTACTTTTCCATGCCATAAGAGAGTTTGTGCTGCTGGGCCTAGTAAATCTGAAATGGTTTTACACAAAACTAAAATCTAGAAGCTCAATCCTTAAAATGTGTTTAAAATTTCAGCTTTAAACAGACTTAAAGAGTTTATTAGGTTTTAAAGAGTTAAGGAAGTCTGAACAAAATATTTATTGATTGTTTTTATGTAAACACACACACACACACACACACACACACACATATATATATATGATTTTTAAAAGATGATTTTAATAAATCCGAGATGACCTGAAGTTAACGTACTAATAATATTACAAATCAGTGATGATGACCTGAGGTTAACATATTAATAAATCAGTGATGATGACATGAGGTTAAGATATTAATAAATCTGTAATAATGATGTATTAATAATATTAATAAATCAGTGATGATGACCTGAGGTTAACATGTTAATAATATTAACAAATCAGTGATGATGACCTGAGGTTAACATATTAATAAATCAGTGATGATGACGTATTAATAATATTAATAAATCAGTGATGATGACCTGAGGTTAACATGTTAATAATATTAATAAATCAGTGATGATGACCTGAGGTTAACATATTAATAATATTAATAAATCAGTGATGATGACCTGAGGTTAACATATTAATAAATCAGTGATGATGACCTGAGGTTAACTTGTTAATAATATTAACAAATCAGTGATGATGACCTGAGGTTAAGATATTATTAATATTAATAAATCAGTGATGATGACCTGAGGTTAACATATTAAATATATTAATAAATCTGTGATGATGACCTGAGGTTAAGATATTATTAATATTATTAAATCAGTGATGATGACCTGAGGTTAACATATTAATAATATTAATAAATCAGTGATGATGACCTGAGGTTAAGATATTAATAATATTAATAAATCAGTGATGATGACCTGAGGTTAACATATTAATAAATCAGTGATGATGACGTGTTAATAATAATTATAAATCAGTGATGATGACCTGAGGTTAACATGTTTATAATATTAATAAATCAGAGATGATGGCCTGAGGTTAACATATTAATAATATTAATAAATCAGTGATGATGACCTGAGGTTAACATATTAATATTATTAATAAATCAGTGAGGATGACCTGAGGTTAACATATTAATAATATTAATAAATCAGTGATGATGACCTGAGGTTAACCTATTAATAAATCAGTGATGATGACCTGAGGTTAAGATATTATTAATATTAATAAATCAGTGATGATGACCTGAGGTTAACATATTAATAAATCAGTGATGATGACGTATTAATAATATTAATAAATCAGTGATGATGGCCTGAGGTTAACAAATTATTAATAAATCAGTGATGATGATCTGAGGTTAAAGTATTAATAATATTAATAAATTAGCTATGATGACCTGAGGTTAACATATTAATAATATTAATAAATCAATTATCATGACCTGTGGTTAACGTATTTATAATATTAATAAATCAGTGATGATGACCTGAGGTTAACATATTAATAAATCAGTGATAATGACCTGATGTTAAGATATTAATAATATTAATAAATCCATGATGATGACCTGAGGTTAAGATATTAACAATATTAATAAATCAGCGATGATGACCTGAGGTTAAGATATAAATAATATTAATAAATCAGTGATGATGACCTGAGGTTAAGATATTAACAATATTAATAAATCAGCGATGATGACCTGAGGTTAACATATTAATAATATTAATAAATCAGTGATGATGACCTGTGGTTAACATGTTATCATTAATAAATCAGTGATTATGACCTGTGGTTAACGTATTAATAATATTAATAAATCAGTGATGATGACCTGAGGTTAACATATTATTATTATTATTAATAATAAATCAGTGATAATAACTTGAGGTTAACATATTAATAAATCAGTGATGATGACTTGAGGTTAACACATTAATAATATTAATAAATCAGCGATGATGACCTGAGGATAACATATTAATAATATTAATAAATCAGTGATGATGACCTGAGGTTAACATATTAATAAATCAGTGATGATGACGTATTAATAATATTAATAAATCAGTGATGATGACCTGAGGTTAACATATTATTAATAAATCAGTGATGATGACCTGAGGTTAACATATTAATAATATTAATAAATCAGTGATGATGACCTGAGGTTAACATATTCATAATTTTAATAAATCAGTCATGATGACCTGAGGTTAACATATTAATAATATTAATAAATCAGCGATGATGACCTGAGGTTAACATATTAATAATATTAATAAATCAGTGATGATGACCTGAGGTTAACATATTATTAATAAATCAGTGATGATGACCTGAGGTTAACATATTAATAATATTAATAAATCAGCGATGATGACCTGAGGTTAACATATTAATAATATTAATAAATCAGTGATGATGACCTGAGGTTAACATATTAATAATATTAATAAATCAGTGATGATGACCTGAGTTTAACATATTAAATATATTAATAAATTAGTGATGATGACCTGAGGTTAACATATTAATAAATCAGTGATGATGACCTGAGTTTAACATAATAATAATATTAATAAATCAGTGATTATGACCTGAGGTTAACATATTAATAATATTAATAAATCAGTGATGATGACCTGAGGTTAACATATTAAATATATTAATAAATCAGTGATGATGACCTGAGGTTAACATATTAAATATATTAATAAATCAGTGATGATGACCTGAGTTTAACATATTAAATATATTAATAAATTAGTGATGATGACCTGAGGTTAACATATTAATAAATCAGTGATGATGACCTGAGGTAAAAAATATAAATGATATTAATAAACCTGTGATGATGCCAACATATTTAACAGAATAAATAATGAAATCATTGCAGCGATTCACAGTAGTTAAGTTAACACCTCAAATAACCTACTGTCTTGTGTTTAAACTAGTGCTGTTTTGGTCCACATTTCTGGCGTGTCTTTAAATGAAATTGACATAATACATGCTAAAAACCGAATTATTAGAAAAAAGGTCGCTAAATTAGCAAGAGGGCAAGTTTAGTCGCGTTTAATAACGTTTGCTAGATTTAAATATTCAAAAAAATACTGTTAGCTTGTTTTAATTAATACCAGAAAGTAAGTAACAGTAACGGTAGAGCAGCACGCTAATCTAACGTTAGGTAGGGACGGCTAATTAGGCTAACTTAATGCAAACAAAAGTTAAACGTTGCTCGTTCACTTCGCTGGAAAAAAGGGACAAATCCATAAACACATATGAATTTTACAATCATTACTCCTTCTGTAAACTTATAGAAGAAAACCGGTGATCTCACCTCTTCACCTGTCCTCTTCACTGGTGAAAATGGCAGTTGCCTGTGTGTGGGTGGGTGTGTTTTCTTTTTTGAATTTGCGTTTTTGGCGGACTCTGCAGGAGGCTCATAATGATGACGTATTAACGTTTGATTGGCTGATAGAGATGTTGTCCCTGGGTCATCATAAAATATGTTGGTCTCAGGACAACTAGCACTTGGCAAAATCAGGACGAGCCACATTCTGTCCAGCGTTACAAGATGAAATCAGGATTTAGCAGAACATTGTCACGGGTAGGGAAGGTATTACTGTAAACGGTTTCTGGTTCCTAAAAGAGCTTCTCATCAGCCCGGCTAGCTCAGTCGGTAGAGCATGAGACTCTTAATCTCAGGGTCGTGGGTTCGAGCCCCACGTTGGGCGTTCCTGTTACTTTTCTCTCTCTCTCCCAGCAAACTTACATTATGGTTCACGTAGCAGACTTTGAGACAAAGTTACGCGTTTCTATCACTGTAGGTGACCTTTCACTAAGTCTCTGTGGCGCAATCGGTTAGCGCGTTCGGCTGTTAACTGAAAGGTTGGTGGTTCAAGCCCACCCAGGGACGAATTAGGCATTTTGCTGCCTTGCAACTGCTAACACGTGCACTGGACATAGATCCTGGGCCACATTCTGTCCAGCGTTACAAGATGAAATCAGGATTTAGCAGAATATTGTCACGTTAGGGAAGGTATTACTTTTAACAGTGTCTAGTTCTAGTGGGGACTCCTTATCCGCCTGGCTAGCTCAGTCGGTAGAGCATGAGACACTTAATGTCAGGGTCGTGGGTTTGAGCCCCACGTTGGGCGTTTCTGTTACTTTTCTCTCTCTCTCTCAGCAAACTTACATTAGGGTTCATATAGCAGACCTTTTGAGACAAAGTTCCGCGTTTCTACCACTGTAGGTGACCTTTCACTAAGTCTCTGTGGCGCAATCAGTTAGCGCGTTAGGCTGTTAACTGAAAGGTTGGTGGTTGAAGCCCACCCAGGGACGAATTAGGCATTTTGCTGCCTTGCAACTGCTAACATGTGCACTGGACATAGATCCTGGGCCACATTCTGTCCAGCGTTACAAGATGAAATCAGGATTTAGCAGAACATTGTCACGGGTAGGGAAGGTATTACTGTAAACGGTTTCTGGTTCCTAAAAGAGCTTCTCATCAGCCCGGCTAGCTCAGTCGGTAGAGCATGAGACTCTTAATCTCAGGGTCGTGGGTTCGAGCCCCACGTTGGGCGTTCTTGTTACTTTTCTCTCTCTCTCCCAGCAAACTTACATAAGCTTTAATGTAGCAGACTTTGAGACAAAGTTCCGCGTTTCTATCACT
This sequence comes from Danio rerio, assembly GCF_052040795.2. Classification (NCBI taxonomy): domain Eukaryota; kingdom Metazoa; phylum Chordata; class Actinopteri; order Cypriniformes; family Danionidae; genus Danio; species Danio rerio. Next base: position 64,337,840 of record NC_141024.2, on the reverse strand, counting down.
GTAGGTGACTTGTCACTAAGTCTCTGTGGCGCAATCGGTTAGCGCGTTCGGCCGTTAACTGAAAGGTTGGTGGTTCAAGCCCACCCAGGGACGAATTAGGCATTTTGCTGCCTTGCAACTGCTAACACGTGCACTGGACATAGATCCTGGGCCACATTCTGTCCAGCGTTACAAGATGAAATCAGGATTTAGCAGAATATTGTCACGTTAGGGAAGGTATTACTGTTAACAGTGTCTAGTTCTAGTGGGGGCTCCTTATCCGCCTGGCTAGCTCAGTCGGTAGAGCATGAGACACTTAATGTCAGGGTCGTGGGTTTGAGCCCCACGTTGGGCATTTCTGTTACTTTTCTCTCTCTCTCTCAGCAAACTTACATTAGGGTTCATATAGCAGACCTTTTGAGACAAAGTTCCGCGTTTCTACCACTGTAGGTGACCTTTCACCAAGTCTCTGTGGCGCAATCAGTTAGCGCGTTAGGCTGTTAACTTAAAGGTTGGTGGTTGAAGCCCACCCAGGGACGAATTAGGCATTTTGCTGACTTGCAACTGCTAACATGTGCACTGGACATAGATCCTGGGCCACATTCTGTCCAGCGTTACAAGATGAAATCAGGATTTAGCAGAAGATTGTCACAGGTAGGAAAGGTATTACTGTTAACAGTGTCTAGTTTTAATGGGAACTCCTCATCCGCCTGGCTAGCTCAGTCGGTAGAGCATGAGACTCTTAATGTCCGGGTCGCGGGTTCGAGCCCCACGTTGGGCATTTCTGTTACTTTTCTCTCTCTCTCTCAGCAAGATTACATTAGGGTTCATATAGCAGATCTTTTGAGACAAAGTTCCGCGTTTCTACCACTGTAGGTGACTTTTCACTAAGTCTCTGTGGCGCAATCGGTTAGCGCTTTCGGCTGTTAACTGAAAGGTTGGTGGTTCAAGCCCACCCAGGGACGGATCAATTTTGCTGCCTTGCAACTGCTAACACGTGCACTGGACAAAGATCCTGGGCCACATTCTGTCCAGCGTTACAAGATGAAATCAGGATTTAGCAGAACATTGTCATGGGTAGGGAAGGTATCACAGTTAACAGTGTCTAGACAAAGTTCCGCGTTTCTACCACTGTAGGTGACCATTCCCTAAGTCTCTGTGGCAACATTATGAAGCTGTAGGCCCCGAGACCCAACCGCACGCTCAGACCTGCTCGCTCAGACCAGCACTTCCAGACCTATCGTTTTCTCAGACAGTGCCACCTGCTGTTGGAAAAATTGCCTAACCTGAATTTATTGATTTATAAATTACACTATTTTTCTACTCTAAATTATTGCACTATGATTGAATACATTATTATATAAAATATTAAACATACTAGATTATGATTTAATGCATTAAGTCTGTTGTATTTTAATTAACTGTATTTGTAAATAGATATTGTTCAGTTACTTAAATATTTTCAGTCATTTATTGTTTTTGTTGTTGTTTTTTGTTTTTAGATCATTAAGGATTTATCAAACTCTTTAGTATTGAGTTGAGGGAATGAACATTATCTTATTATTCACAGAATAAATGATAGTACTCTGAGTAATTTTCTCACACCAAACTTTATTTTTTTATAAATTTTCATGAGGTCCTACAAGTCATCGAGCTGTAAAAAATGCAGAGAAAAATTGTGAAAAACAATACTTGGATTAATAATGTATTTATTACATATAAAATAAAATGCTTTAAATTCTTGTTGGGGAGATTTTTCATTTCTCGAGCAATTCTTCTGTTAAATTTCTCAACTTCACTAAAAAAAAATAAATGCTGTTGTCAGAAATTAGTTTTGTCTTGCTTGTCCACCAAACATAGACCAGCATCACCAGCAATACTAAGCTGGTAGACAAGCATGACCAGCAAGCCGAAGCTGGTCTACCAGCATAACCAGCAAGACCAAGCTGGTAGACCAGCATGACCAGCAAGACCAAGCTGGTAGACTAGCCTGACCAGCAAGCCGAAGCTGGTCTACCAGCAAGACCAAGCTTATCTACCAGCTTCACCAGCAAGACCAAGCTGGTCTACCAGCATCACCAGCAAGACCAATCTGGTCCACCAGCATCACCAGCAAGACCAAGCTGGTCTACCAGCAAGACCAAGCTGGTCAACCAGCAAAACCAAGCTGGTCTACCAGCATCACCAGCAAGACCAAGCTGGTAAACCAGCTAAACCAGCATTGACCAGCATAGACCAGCATGAAAATCATGCTGGTCTTTGCTGGTTTTTTCAGCAGGGAAGGTATTCCACCACAGCAGAATGAGTATGTTTTACACAGCGGATCCCCGTCCAGGCGCAACCCAGTACTAGGAAACACCCATACACAAACACATTCACACACAGACCTTCAGGGTAAATTAATTAAATCTGAATAAGTCAAAACTATAATAAAGATACAGACAGGGAGTATGAGACAGGAACACTGGGATATAAATGACTCAGGAAGACATCTGTATACAATCCAATGGTAAATCTGTGAAGGAAGAGAAATGGGGAATAATCGGAGTGAGGAAATGATCGTAACCGCTTCAGAATAGCACATACAGGACTAAACAAGACACTGTGTTTATAGTGAAGCACACACATGATTTATACTCACATTGTAACCAGCATGAAACATGTGCAGCATGTGATAACAGAATGTCAAGATTATCAATACAAAAGACAAATATTAAGAGAAGTATTTATTAGATATAATCTTACATTTACTCTGAAAATATAATAGAGTCAACATATGGAAGGTACAATAATATATGTCTGAAAGAATCTGGTCTGTTAGAAAGAATTTACAATTTTAACCGGATTTCTTTGTTTAATCAGCGATTTATTTCCCTTGAATTTATGGTGAGATTTTCCCCGTCTCTCTGCATGTTAGAATCAGCCAGTCCAGCAGGAGGCGGTAAAGCACATTATAGTTTGACAACCGCCAAAATACTGAAGAAGTTGACAAACCGAAAGCGTCAAAGAGCTCACATCGTGTTCCTGCTGCAAAAGAGCATCTGTACTTCTGCATGTGAGTTTAACACTTCTACATTACGCTGATTTGTGAAGATGATAAATGGGTTTATATGTGTATAAGCGTGATTTTTAGCACTGTCTGCTCTTGAAGCTCAAAGCCTAAAACACCGATTAAACACAGTCCAAACATGGTCATTTGAACAATATAATGGGTTATTTTCTATCTCTTAAAAGTGTTTGTGCTCTTCTGTATCAGGTTGACTCGAAAATTTCACATCATTTAGCACAAAATAAACTTAAAACAGTCAGGAAATCGAAAGTGAAAGCAGAGCTTTCGTTAACCGGAAGAGTGCGGATGATCCTTAAACTGCAATAACAGTCCCCATCATTTCTTCCTCAAGCAAATGTGTAAATATTAGATATGTTCAGCAATTTTGTTAATTGCATTGGCATATTTATCTGATGTTTTCCCAGCTTGCAGTAGTCGATCAAAAAGCTATTTAGTTTCTTATGACTGTATGCCCAACAAACACACAACGTTGCCTCAACGTAGCGACCTTCCTACAACGTTGTACCAACATTGCAAAAAGGTTGAGGATTCTACGTTGTTTCTAAAGGTTGTCACAACGATGTCATAAGGTTGCCATTTAAACATCATGAGGGTCGCATGCTTTAGGTTGTGCTTAGGTGGCGTGGACGACCACTGTACAACATTTACTGGTCACAGCTGAATCAGTTTAAATTTCAACAAGCCGTCGTCTCATTCATCAACGACCGAGGAGACGTGAGTATTGCTTTATTTCTTCATGCTAAATAAGATACATAAATCGTGAATATTCAAACAAACCTATGATTTCGACAACAATCTGTTCCAACATTACACACACACAAAAGCCGTAATGAAGATATTACTAGCGAGTAACATTTCGGCATTCCGTTAACGGACGGCAACAACATTAAAATCATTATGTTAAATCTCTCGATAAAACATTTCCTGATTATTTACCTACGCCTTGTCTTTAGTCAAATGGACAATAATGTTTTTGAAGTTCAGTTTTTTCCATATCCATCGTGATCAGTTAGTATGATACTTCATCACACGAGCCGACCCACTTTTTACAAAACACACAAAATAACTTTTAAAAACAAAACATCTATGTGCAGATTGCGTCCCGTTAAAGGAACAGTTCACTCAAAAATGAAATGTACTCACGAATTATTTGCCCTGTAAATAATAAGTGATTCCAAACCTTTGTTTCTTTATTCTGTTGAACACTAAAGACTGTAAGCATTTGCTTTCATGGTAGGAAAACACTATGGAATTAAATAGTTACAGTTTTCCAGCTTTATTTAATATATCTTCTTTATTGTTTAGCAGAAAAAAAAGCTAAATAAGTTTAGAACAAATAAAGAATGAGGCTAAAATGGCAGAATTGTCAGTTTTGGGTGAGCTATCCCTATAAGTTAAAGTATATAAATTGAGGTTCATATGCCTAATTAATATAGATAGTAATTAAAAGGTCTGCTAGTCTAAATTTCTATTTTGATTGGTCTTTTGATGTTTTATTTAAAACCCACTCTTCTCTTTGCTCAACAGGCTATTTTTACATGGAGGTAATCTTCTATTGATAATTTCTGGATTTTAATTATGCGTAAGTTGCATGAAACTATTGTTTAATCACTCACTGTTGTTTTCAAATTACTTATGTAACTTGTCTTTCAGAATTTTTTCAGCTGTTGCATTCACCTCAGATCAGTGTTGCTGTAATTCCTGATGGAAAGAAGAATTGAATGAGGTAAGAAGTATACTATTCTATTTACTATTAAATGTAGTTATGTTACCTAAAACCGCATGTCCATAATGTGGAAAATAGATCATGCTTATGAAAAATTACTTTATTATTTTGTACAGCTGTTATTGAAATGACACTAAGTTTAACATTTCATTAACAGCGAGCAACGCCACAACTACAGGACCTCTTCTTTCTCTTCTCATAATTTACAGTAAATAAGTATTCGGAGACTAACTCTGACTTCTGTTAACTCAAACCTGTTTTCCCTGTATCTCTAAATTTATTTAATTGTTTGTAATTTTGGTATATAATATATTATTAAAACATTAAAATAAAGTAGGCTACATAATTACTCTGGAGATTTTATATGTAATGAAATTACAATAAATGTCTGAAACTTCAATAACTTGCTAGTCATAGTCATTTCCTGTGTAGTGCTGTTGTGTCAAGCTCTGATCTGTCCTCTCTTGTTCACTGCCTATTTTGACTTTTGTCTGCTGTGGATCTCTGAAGCTGGATTATCCGTTGAATTTGTTTTTTCCTCTGACTGCTTTCTCCATACCAACAACTACGACTGGTCTTCAGCTGCGCTCCCCGGTCTGCTGTATTCTCCAGTCCAGAGCTTCACTGCCCAGTGTTTGAATTTTAATTTATATATTTATTTATATATTTATTTACATTTTAATGATTTCTTGTTTACTTTTCTTGTTTGTTTACCCTTTAGTTTAATTATATATATATATATATATATATATATATATATATATATATATATATATATATATATATATATATATATATATATATATATATAATCTGAACTTTATTTTATACTGTTTGCTTATAATTAGATACTGTATGTGTACTGTATGTATTAAATGTTGTGAAATATATAATAAAAAGTTTGATTATATTCATTTGTGTGGCATTTTTACACTTTAAAGTTTACACATGCAGTTTTTAAATTAAATAGGAAAAATAAATGAACAATATTTCATATTAAGCAATACTGGAAAAGAATTGCTGCTTATCCTGTATTCTAGGCAGTAATGATAAACTGCCACAAAAAAATATCAATACAAGTAGTAAGAACGCCGCCTCGTGGTTGCTGAATGTCGCACGACAACGTTGCTACAGCCTTCTCACGTCTTACATTTCTACGTTGTGACAATGTAGCGAGCACGTAAGCGGCAACGTTGCCTTTGAAAAAATACAACGTTGTGCAGACATCGCTACAACGTAAATGTGTTTGTTGGGTGTACACTAGCAGTGGAATTTACTGCTATGTGAAGGGATGCCACCTGAAATCTTGCCTAGGGCGCCAAATTGGTTGGATGGAGGTAAAGTTGGTTTTATATTTACACATTCGTTCATTTAGCAGTCTATATATTGTTTACCATGTTACTTTAAATATTCGATTGGAATTAGCATGCAAGTATGACTTGAAAACAGCATTAACACTGTTTATTTGACTGTGAACATGTTGTACTTTGATAGTCATTGGCTGCTATTATGATTTCCCTATTTAGAATTTGCAATGAATACTTTTCTGAAATGATATTATTAAGGGGAATGTCTGAATATCAGAATATAAAACCAACTTTACCTCTATATTGGTTGGAGCCGGGCCTGCTGGTAACGTTTCAATACTAACTAACTATTAACTAAGCAAATAAATAAATAAAATAATAAGTTAATAGCTGTCTAAAGCAGAAGTTATCGTGACAGAAAAATACATATTAAATGATCAAATCTGAAATATCTGAGGTGTCAGATGAGACTGAGGTAAAGTTGGTTTTAAATTCGCACATTCGTTCAATGACAACTTGTGACACGCTCCCTATAGTGTTTACCATGATACTTTGAATATTTGGTATGAAATCAGATGTGAATATGATTCTAAAACAACCTTAGCACCATTTATTTGACTAAACTTATAGCTTATACGATTTCACAATTTAGCAAAGAATACTTCTTAGTCAAGGAGAAAGTCTGAATGTGTAAATATAAAACCAGCTTTACCTCAATACAGATCAGGGGTGAAACCAACTGCATTAATGTTAATCTTAATCATATATATATATATATATATATATATATATATATATATATATATATATATATATATATATATATATATATATATATATATATATATATATATATATATATATATATATCTGATGTGAAATGGCTGAAAGTCAGTTTGTGCTATCCCTCATCATGTGGTCTGTTTCAGTAAGGTGTTGTTAGTGTTCTCCCTCATCATGTAGTGTGTTTGAGTGCAGTGTTGTTAGTGAAGTGAGCATTGATTGCTATAAAGTGTGCTGTTCTTCATCTCAGTATATTGTCATCTTCAGGTGATGGTCAGCGGCTGACTGTTTCCTCAAAGCTCTGCTAATGTCTGCATTGGTGTTTTAGCTGCAGTATGGCAGAGGAGCGAGTAAAGGACTCTCTCTCAGAGAAACACAGGTATTGACTCTGTTTTTACACCATTATTTCAACACTTTCTCTGAAGAACAAAGACCAACAACAATGCACTTATTTGTGTTGCTATTGCCTGATCACATGATGGACAAAGCTTCAGTTTACAGCTTCAGCAAATGTGTTTAGATCATTCTAGAGTACAGACAGCTTTACCAGAGCTCAATGTGTGTTAATGTGTAGGGCCAGACGGAATCTGCAAGCGTTTTTTGCTATTTCTGCTGAGAATTTTGGTAAAAAATCTGTGGATTTCTGCAGAATGATTTTGGGAGTATAATGACTAAAACTTTAATATGTGAAATAAAAAAATATCTTTTAAACTTTTATTTAATGTTCAAAATGCAAATCCAATAAGATTCACTTTATTTGGTAAACAAAGCAAGTGTCTCGTATAATATCTCTACTAAAAGACTGAAAATATGACTGTACAAACTGCATTGTGCATAAATCAGATGAACATTTTCATATTAGTCAATAATATTACTTTAATTAATAAAAAACTGAATAATTACAGATTTACACACATTTACTCAAGTAAATATACAGAATTAATAATTCTGCGTGCACAGATTCCGTGTGGGCCTAGTCATGTGTCTGTTTACCCATGATATCTGTGTAGCAGACCTGATCAGACAGACTTTCAGCCAACAATTAGTTTGTGCTGAATTAAACTACACAAACTCATTAAACTCTTAAAGTTTGTCCTGCAGTTTATTCCTCTGGTGTGTTTGTGTGTTCAGTGTGAGATCAGGATCATGTGTGTCCAGCTCTGTGTCTCTGAAGAGTGACCGGTCTAAAGAAGAACATCTACCAAACTTCAGAGAGAAAACACCACCATCTGCACAAAGGTATGAATGATTTATTTTATTTTTTAATAACGTGTCAGTCACTCTTCTAAAATCACATTTTTTTAACAATAAATAAAGTAAATAAAGTACCACAAATTCATAAAACTATTATTATCACCCCTTAGACCAGGGATGGGCAAACTTGATCCTCGAGGGCTGGTGTCCCTGCAGAGTTTTGTTTCAAAACTAGTCAAACACACCTGAACAAACTAATCAGTGTCTTCAAGATCACTTGAACTCTATAGGGAGGTCTGTTTGAATAGGGTTGGAGCTAAACTATGCAGGACACTGGCCCTTCTGGATCAAGTTTGCCCTAACCTGCCTTAGACAGTTTGTAAAGTAAATAATATAGATTTTTTTATGCTAATGCATTAGCCTAATGAAACTGATCTTACACTAAAACCCCCGTTAACCAGGTTTCGAACTATTTATAGACCTATTTAAGACCTTTTTAATATAGACTAATATTAATATAATGACAAATGGCACCAAAACTTCAATTGTGCTTTATTAAACTATAAAGAAAAATAAAACAAAATACAAGCAAACTTTATTGTTATTTTTAGACATCTAAACCGTGAACATTAATTTCTAGTTCATAAGAAATAACCTTCTTGAAATACACAAGTGGCTCTGGTAGTGCAGCTCATCCTGGATGGCACTTGATGTGAACTGTGAATTATATCGATCCTACCATCAATAACATTCTGCTGCCTGCAACATCTTCCAGCATGACTGGTGTGATGTGAGGTGGCATTTCTGATGCAGATGCAGCGTTTGCCAGAGGTAGCCTGACTACCATTAGGTACCGAGATGAGATCCACATACCCTTTGTAAGACCATATACCTGTGCTGTCGGGCTCCTCCTAAAGCAAGACAACACTAGACTTCATGTGGCTGGAGTGCTATCGGTTCTTGCAAGACTAAAGCATTGATTCAATGGACTGGCCTGCTTGTACCCGAGACTCTGAATTCAATTGAGCACATCTGGGACATCAAATCTCGTTCCATCCACCAAAGCCACTTTGAACCACAGACTGTGCAGGATTTGGCAGATGCTTTAGTCCAGGTCTGGGAGGAGATCCCTCAGGAGATCATCCACCACCTAATCAGGAGGATGCCCAGAAATTGTAGGCATGTGGAGGCCACGCACTCTACTGAGCCCCAAGGACACTGCATCAAAGTTAGATCAGCCTGTAGTGTGTTTTTCCTCTTCAATTTTGAGTGTGAATCCAAATCCAGACCTCAATGGGTTAAGAAATAGGATTTACATTGATAATTTTTATGCGATTTTGTTTTCAGCGCATTCAGCTATGTAAATAACAAAGTATTTAATAAGAATAATTCATTCCTTCAGACCTAGGATGTTATTTTAGTGAGCAATGTATTACTGCAATGACAAAAGACGTACTTTTTTGTTTGTTAAACTATAGAACAAATAAAAACACACAGGCTTTTTTAGTTATAATTTTTTTGACATCCAAAAAGTAAAATTCGGCATGATTAGGGACATTTATGAGCAAATAATGAACATTAAGAGTTGTACAAGTAATGCTTCTTTAACTACAGTGAACACTTAAACTAATCTAACACACATTCAGCTGCTATAGGAAGAGGCAACACAAGTGAAGAATAAAGGTTTAACCTTAGCTTATTGAGCTCACAGGAAATTATGAATGATTGCAGCAGATTATGATACTCCTTTTCCTCTGGTGTGTTCAGTGTGAGATCAGGATCATGTGTGTCCAGCTCTGTGTCTCTGAAGAGTGACTGGTCTAAAAGGGATCCACCAAATTTCAGAGAGAAAACACCATCATCTGCCAAAAGGTATTTTGTGTTTTACATTATTGCTCACACATGGACCATTTTGAATATTTTATATGAACCAACAATTCAGTAAAGAGAGTCATTCCTGAATGAATTAGTTGTTTGAGTAAATCAAATGAATCAATGACTTTGGCGACTCATTTACAGACTCCTGTGGGCAGATTTAGTTTCTTATGCAGAGAATCTTTCAGTAAATTATAATATATATATATACAAAAGTTCTGCCTGGTTCTTAAATCTGATTGGCTGATAGCCGTGTGAAATTCTGCAATAACAGCACTGGTCCAGCTTCACCCTTCTGTATTACTCCACCCACATACAGTAACAAGCAGAGGACCATCTACAGTGCTGATAAAGCTGATCAAATCAGTATTAAACTGGTAAGCATACCTGCCAACACTCCCAATTTTCCCAGGAGTCTCCTGTCTTTCAGACCAATCTCCCGCAACCCTCCCGTTTGTTTTTCTACCAGAAAACTCCTGTAATTTCACCCCACTCTGGTACAGTCTGTAACACCCCCAGGTCTTTAACTTTGGTACAGTATCCGATCGCAGCGGCCACACAAAACCCGGTGCACGATACAGTTACTAACACCACAGTATGGTTACTTTCCTATCCCAGTTCTCAACAGTGTTATTCAGAGACCTCAACTCAACCCTGTTGTATAAACGCAATATCACACTCACAACAGTGTGATATGGCTGTAAATCAGCACTGGTGGACACTAACGCACGCCTTCCACTAGTGCTGATATACAGCCATATCACACTGCTATGAGTGTGATATCGCTATATATATATATATATATATATATATATATATATATATATATATATATATATATATATATATATATATATATACACAGATGAAGTCAGACTTATTAGCCCCCCTAAATTATTAGGACCCCTGCTAATTTTTTCCCCCAATGTCTGTTTAACAGAGGGAAGATTGCTTCAGCACATTTCTAATCATAATAGTTTAATTACTCATTTCTAATCACTGATCTATTTTATCTTTGCCATGATGACAGTAGGGCGAAGCAGTGGCGCAGTAGGTAGTGCTGTCACCTCACAGCAAGAAGGTCGCTGGGTCGCTGGTTTAAGCCTCGGCTCAGTTGGCGTTTCTGTGTGGAGTTTGCAGGTTCTCCTTGCGTTCTCGTGGCTTTCCTTCGGGTGCTCCGGTTTCCCCCACAGTCCAAAGACATGCGGTGCAGGTGAATTGGGTAGGCTAAATTGTCCGTAGTGTTTAATGTGTGTGAATGTGTGTGTGGATGTTTTCCGAAAATAGGTTGCGGCTGAAAGGGCATCCGCTGCGTAAAAAACTTGCTGGATAAGTTGGCGGTTCATTCCGCTGTGGCAACCCCAGAGTAATAAAGGGACTAAGCCGACAAGAAAATGAATGAATGAATGAAAGAATGATGACATTAAATAATATTAGACTAGATATTTTTCAAGACACTTCTGTACAGCTTAAAATGACATTTAAAGGCTGAACTGGGTTTATTAGGTTAACTAGGCAGGTTAGGAGTTAGTAGGCCCACACGGAATCTGCGCCACGCAGATTTCTGCATATTTTTAGCCCATCATTATTTCTGTTTATTTACTTGAGTTAATGTGTATATCTAAATTTATTCAGTTTTTATACTGTAATTTATTACTTTTTATTTCATATATTAAGGTTTTAGTTATGATACTCTGATGGATACTCCCAAAATAATTTCGCAGAAATCTGCAGATTTTTACCAAAATTCTCAGCAGAAATAGCAGAAAACGTCCGCAGATTCCGTCTGGCCCTGGTAATTAGGCAAGTTATTGTATAATGATGGTTTGTTCTGTTAACTATTGAAAAAAAAAATGCTTAAAGGGGCTAATAATTTTGTCCCGAAAATGTTTTTTAAAAAATTAATAACTGACTTCATTGCATTTCATTAAAAGAAATAAGACTTTCTCTAAAAAAAAAAATATTATCAGACATACAGTGAAAATTTCCTTGCTCTGTTAAAAATCATTTGGGAAATATTTAAAATAGAAAAAAAAATCAAAGGGGGCTAATAATTCTGACTTCAACTGTATATATATATATATATATATATATATATATATATATATATATATATATATATATATATATATATTAGTGATGCTGCGATTGATTGGCCGCTGATCACAATATTGGCTAAAAATAGCTTGATCAGCTAACCCCAAAAGTGCTGATCAAAAAAGCCAATCACTTGTCGTAAATTACTCACACGACTTTTTCAGATAAACAACAGCAGAGCGGAGCTTACCAGTTGCAACATGAGTTCCCCCGTCTTTTTTAAAGTGTCCAATAAAGGCATAAAGCACTGCCATGCTTCTTGCTGATTAGGTTCACATGATATTGACTTTCCTACAGTGCAGTGACTAGTATGCCCCATAGGTGGCAGCACAACAGCTGGCAAAAAGCAGGCCAAAAATAATACAAAATAAAATAAATTAAATACATTACTATCTTTCTATTTAGCGCTCAGACACTGCTAGTACTTATTCATTAAATAGTACTTATATAGTTTTTATTTATTTATTAGATACTAGTACTTAATCATTAAGTATAGTACTTATTAAATATATAGTTTTATTTATTAGATACTAGTACTTATTCATTAAGTATAGTACTTATTAAATATATAGTTTTTATCTATTAGATACTAGTACTTATTCATTAAGTAGTACTTATTAATATATAGTTTTTATTTATTAGATACTAGTACTAATTTTAGTAGTGACAAGTAACTATTCTGTTGTTAATAGTTACAATTTTTTTCCATTGATTTCTATGGGATCTGTCATTGAGATATCAACTGTTCAGTTTTGACTAGTATGTATTCCAACTGGGACTAGTACATATTTTATGTACTGCTAGTTATTCATTAACTACTGGTAATTAATAATTAGATACTAGTACCTAATTAATAGATACTGGTGCTCAAGTATTAGATACTAGTACTTATTCATTAGGCACTAGTACTTAATCATTAGATATTAGTATCTATTTTATGCACTAGTACTTATATGTCAATCATACTAAAAACTAAAATAATCTGTGACAGAAGTTCACTCAAAAGTAACAGTTCTTTCTGCCTTTAATTACTAACACTCCCATCATTGATACTACTTTCAGAACAAAAATGTAGATATTTTACCATATGAAAATGCAATGAAATTATGAAAACTGTGAAATTAAAGCAATAGTGCAGAGATCTGGTCCCCGCGTCAGGTCAGGGTGCACTAGTAGCCTTTAAAACGCACACGTGGAGCCACACTAAACTCACACAGGAAAGGACATTCATTTCATTCGTTTTATTTAACTAATTCTTTCAATACAGCTCTCTTGATTTCTAAAGGGAAAAAATTGCAAAAGAAATTTGTCTTTAAATTAGTTTTAGCAGAGACGCAACTACATTTTCACATTTGTTTTTCAGTTAGGGATTAGGTCTAGAGTAACCTAATAAAAATGTTTTGTTGGACACTGCACACTAGTCTACACTATAATCAATATTATAATTTATTATATTCATTATTATTAAAACGAAACAATACAATTGATAATGTTGTGGAAAGTTGCGCTGGATCTCGACAAACATCTTCTAAGTTTCAAAAAAGAGGCTGAGGTCTTCGAAGTTCTCAAGTTGAAGCAGTTTATTGTTACAGCAGAGTTGGTCGATCGATCTCTCTCCTACCAATGTTCAAAAACCCACAGTTTATATACAGTTTTTTCCCATAGTCATCCTGACATGTCGTATAGCATCACGCGATTTCCCGGCTCCAATAGTATCCTAGCTTTTTAATTAATGGCTGTATGTTTTTCTGTTTTTACATATCTTAAGGTCATATAGCATGTGCTTAAAATCATGTGTTTGCACATGATCATGTTGTTTCCATACTTTCTAAATGATTCTCCTTATGTATGCTATTTTGTCAAGGGTTGTTTTTGTCTTGGTCAGTACATACTTTTGTCTAAATGTATTGCATACGCTCTATCTGAATGTTCTCATTTAGGCACATGACGTGCTGTGCTTCAATTGTGAGGCCCTCAATTATAAGGCCCTGTATGCCTGTGTGTGTTTTCGTCAATTATAAGGCCCTGCATGTCTGTGTGTTATTCTCTGCATCACTTGAATGTATTTCTATATGTTTTAACAGTGTATTTCTATATTTTAATAGTGGCAGATTATATAGTGATAGCATAATAAAAGTTCCTCTATATGCATCAGAAATTCTCCTATAATAACAACCAAAACCCTTTTTAATGTTTGCTTTCATTTTGACATTGCTAACAATAAGAAACATCCCAGCAGCAGTCTCAAGTTAGGACACTTAAAAATGCCTTTTGAGTCTAAAGATGACCAGCCTGCGAAGTCAAGTTTACAGTGTCATAAATGAAATGTGTATAGTGTATGAGTGAAGGAAATTTGCCGCATCAACCTCTCATATGCACTGCGTATAGGCTGAATGCTAATCTTTAAAAATATATATTCAATACAAAACTTTATACATTTATGTTTTTTGAAATAAAACGGAAAGAAATCAGGAAAGAAAATATAATTTAAACCACTGGTCTGGCGCTGATACTTTATTGTTTGTAGCGAGAAGAGAAAAAAAAAAGCAGATGAAAACCTGCCTGGGGAGACGACATGGATTATCTGTTCTTCAAAAAAGATCGTAGACATGACATTGTGAAGGCGTTTATCATAACGCAGTTCGAATTTATGATCATTAATATTAACTAATATTTATTGCATATTATTAACTCTTCTCTCTCTAGACTTGTTCTTGTCGGCACAATAGTTTTATTGTATGTGTAAATCCGATTATGAAGAATGATTTTGTTATATTTATATATATATATATATATAATAATATTTATCTATTTTTTTTTTTTTAAGTAGAGAGAACATATTCACGGGCAAAAAAAGTTTCCTCCCGTACCACCTAGAAATAAAGTAGCCTACCTAAGTTAATTGACCTTTTACATAAAAATTAAGGAATAACTTATAACTTAATTAAATATTAATTAATAAAACATTCGTATAAACGTACATGTTTTTTTTTTGAACTTTCATTAATAAAACAACACAAAACTGCTTAAAAATATTGTAGTTAAATATCAAATAACTTTAACTGCTTGAAACCGTATAATAATAATTAATTGTTACATATTTAAGTACTTAACAAATAGCCTGAATGGCACTTTACTAATCCGTAATAGTATAAATAGCAATAATTATAAGAAGTGCAAAAAGAGCCTGCTAGTGACAATATAAGTCAGATGTTTAAAAAACCAGCGTAGGTTCTGTCCATCTTTTGTTTTCTATTCATATTTTAAATTCTTTGGCAGAAAAACTAACATGTTGACTTTGTCCAGTTTAAGTGAAGACCTAAGTGGGATTATAATAGCCGCTTTTCCACTATCGTGCTGAATCGTTCTTTAAACAGAACTGTTCCATTCCGTGCCAAACCGGGCCAGACAGCACGGATACGGTTTCATTTTCCACTGTCGTGCTGCGACAAAGCTCTTTAAAACATTACACAAAACGCATCAGTAGTTGCCTTGGTAACGCAATGTAAACGGCTCCCTTTGTTCAATTAAAGTTAAATAAGAGCCGAAACTATTTAATTATTTATTTTTCATAAAAGCAAAAGCATGTGACTAAACACTGTTATGCTGCTCTATCAAATAGGGGTGCTAAATGTGCACCCTTATTTATTTATATGTTGCGCAGCTCTGGCTAAATTTTATTTGGAGGGAAAATTACCAAAATGTAACGTGATGATTAAAAATAATTGGAGGGGAAATAAATAATATTTAAAATCTCTGAACATAACAGAAAAAAAACAATGATAAGACAACAATAATAGTGCATTTGCATTATAGTGGCAAAAATATCGTTTTGGACAGGCCTTGTCAAAGGTGAGCGGGCACTTTCACTAATAAAAACAGCACATAAATTATTTCATTTTTAACAATTAATTAAATTACACTGCGTATTTATATCAAAAGTTGATAATGATATAAAATATACTACATTTTGATAGTAAAATGAAACCATTTAAGCGATGGCTGTTATTTGTTTTACTATTCAAACATTAAATAACGAATGCAGCAAGTGAAAAAAACGAATATGAAACAACACATATATTGCAGGATTTAAAGCATATAAAGCACTAAAATGCTGCTTTATTATCTTTTTATTTTGATCATTTTATTTTTATTTTTATAATTATTTTTGTCTTCATTATTAACTAACAAGCTGTAGGCGAATTATTGCTAGACGTTTTAGAAAATATTTGCGTAGCTATATTAAAGATCACCACAAAAAAAAACACAGAAACATGTTACATGCCTCATAAATGTCATATAACTTATGTATAACTGAATCATATAATTGCCTATAGCTGAAATGATGAAAATTGCTCATTTTGTTTTTATAAAACATTTGTCAAAACGTATTGATATTTTTTGAGTAAAAGCAATACTGACATTTAAGAATCCATATTCATTTAATTCATTCATTCTTTTGACTTGTTTATTAGTGCATATGCTATAATATAAATCATACAACAGTACCTTGGACAGTTACAGTGCCGCTCCGTAAAGCTTTCAAGCAATGTCTTTTGAACGGCCGACATTACAACACGAACACGCCGTCCTTCAGGTGGTCTCACCGGTATTAACAAGCTGTCCTGGCTTTGAATTAAAAAGTGCAATTATTTCCTCGTTGTTAAAAGAGTCTGCAAGTTCGTGTTCCATGGATATAATGATGTTGTTGTGGAATTTGGACATCGACGATGCAAAGCGTGATTTTATTCGCTTTATTCGATGCGCAGCAGGAAAAAAAAGTCAGCAGCACAAGTCGTTGGCATGTCTCTCCCGAATCAGAGCGAGTTTTGTGCTGTGAAATACAGCGCTGCGTGCAATAAACTCACATTCAGCAGGCAAAGTAGGTCTGTATTCAATGTAATGTAATGTAATGTAATGTAATGTGTATTTATATAGCGCATTTATTGTGTATGGCAATACACCCAAAGCGCTTCACAATCATGAGGGGGTCTCTTCACACCCCCACCAGTGTGCAGCATCCACTTGGATGATGCGACGGCTGCCACAGGACAACGGCGCCAGTGCGCTCACCACACACCAGCTATTGGTGGAGTGGAGAGACAGTTATAGAGCCAATTCGGTGGAGAGGGGATGATTGGGAGGCCATGATCGTAAGGGCCCAAGTCAATAAAATAATAACTTTAATGAATAAAATATCTTCGTTAGAATGTGATGAGTTATTCACTTCTCTGCCAGGGATGCTCTATGGTTTTAAAACCCTTTTCAAACTGTATCGTTTAGACCTGGATCATTATTTTATATTAAATGCACTGTAGTTTATTGAGGATGTCTGATGACATTCTGCTGAGCCAGCTGTGGTAGCTTAGCAACCGAGTCGCGACGTCAACACACAGAATCTGTCAGCACAGTTCAGCACGGTTGTCTAACCGTGCCGAGAATTCCGTGCCGAGAACGGTTTGTAATCGTGCCGCGCCGTTCCAGGCTCAAGTAGAGAAACAACCGTAACCATACCGAAGTGTTTTTAGAACGGTTTGGCACGATAGTGGAAAAGCAGCTAATGTTTCCAGCAATACACGTTCAGATGGTGTGCTTGTAGCGCAAATGCACAGATACTGTTTCTTGCTTCTGTTCCGAAATCCCACATTTCTCGGAAAGCAGGTTTCTCTACACTGCGGAGCGGCACGTTCTTAACCTACTAAATATGTTTCTCCATTTCTCATCAATGTCTTCTATTCATCACTTTCTTTTTTGCACCAGGCCATTACTGGAAATGCCTCTGCGACATCTGACTGACTAGCTGGGCGTTTGCGTTTATAAGAGTTGATTATAGGCGGCTTTTTTCCCTCGCCGCCATCTATTACGGTGACGCGGTTGTCATGGTGACCGTAACTGCCCTAATTGAATGGCCATTCCCCTGCCATTCTGTGATCGGCAATCTGCAGATCCTGATTTTGGCGATCGGTGATCGGCCGCAAAAATGCTGATAGGAGCATCTCTACTAACCAATTTTATATAACATAAATATTTAACAGAATATGCATCAATTACCAATAATAAAAGTGAGAGGAACAGTTTTATGTAGTATTTGCCTTGTTTTAGGGACTAAACTTGCCTAAAAACAGTCAAAACAGCAGCGTGAGAGAAGTTGTTGTTTCTTTCAGGTGGTGTCGTCGTGTCATGTCGTTTCCCATAGCAACAGTGTTGGAATGAGACGCGCTCGCACGCACAGCGAAGTCATGCAGTATTTACATAAATAAACATGATCACTCCATAAACAATTTAAATAATAACCTTTTAAATTAAATCTTGAATTTAAAATGCATTTAGCGGTTTTATATACGCTATTATTTTTACGATGAGCTTATAAATTGTTTTAAACTGTTACAAAGCAAAGTCACACTTTATTTGTGCCTCAGATTCACTGTCAAAAACAAATAAGCACTAAATATAAATGCTTGTATATAAAATAAAGATGTCACTCTGTAAAAAGGTATTTATTTTAATTTAACAGCCGAAATGCAGAACAGACTTTGATTTTAACTTACACTGGGAAAAATGCTTTAGAAAAAGCCACAATAAAAAAGCAAACCAGTTTACAGCAGGAAAAAATGTTTTCATTATTAAAAAACATAACAATGAAAACAAAACTTTTTTTATATTATAATGAATTGAAATTATATGTTGTAGATATTTTGGTCAGTTTTAATGCATTAATGCAGGCAATTTAAAGCTGGACCGACTGACGCAATAGACATGATGTATGTCGCGTTTGTTTCATTTATTATGCACGCGAAAACTTACGTGTAAACCAATTATGTTGCCGGATTCTTTCAAGGGCATGAGAGATAAAGTGCTTATGAAGTGCTTCGTCGGCCTCTGGTCGTTAACTGATGCAGAGCGGACGTTTGATGAACTGGAACAATAGAACACACGAACGAGTGAACATGCGTATGTTTGGCTGACCATATATAGATGTTAGAATTAAAGGGGCCGACGTGTTGATCTTCGGCCGACATCGGCCCAGCATGTGTGTGCTGTCTGGGGATATTATATTTACTGTCTGTTAGTTGTGTTTTTAATCTGTCAGAATATTTAACACACACAGCCAGCAAGATTGTGTACAATCATCATGAAAAGTATCATGAAGTGCTGTTTAAACAGTGTTTTAATGATGAAATGTTGATTAAATCTGCTGTGTTGACACCAGTGTGTGCAGCGCTGAATTTTAATCTTCTCTGTTTTAGTTCAGTTCATCAGAAGAGAGCCGAAGTAGAGCCCAGCTGTGTGTCTATGAAGAGTGACGCGTCTATAATGTAATTTGTGTATTTATATAGCGCATTTATTGTGTATGGCCATACACCCAAAGCGCTTCACAATCATGAGGGGGGTCTCTCCACACCACCACCAGTGTGCAGCATTCACTTGGATGATGTGACGGCTGCCACAGGACAACAGCGCCAGTGCGCTCACCACACACCAGCTATTAGTGGAGAGGAGAGACAGTGATAGAGCCAATTCGGTGGAAGGGGATGATTGGGAGGCCATGATCGTAAGGGCTGATAGAGGGACTTTGGCCAGGACACCGGGGTTACACCCCTGCTCTTTCACGAGAAGTGCCATGGGATTTTTAATGACCACAGAGACTCAGGACCTCGGTTTAACGTCTCATCCGAAAGACGGATGGATCCATGGATGGGTCTATGGATCCACCAGTAAATTTTAAGAGTGAAAACACACGACCTGCTGTCAGGTAGATCATCTCTTTAATATCTGCAACTGATGAGTATTTTCATAATAAATGAATCAGGTAATTAGTGTTGTGGATCTGTTGGGTTTCAGATGTTAGATGTTGTATCTGAGCTCTGCAGGATAGTGCTTGAAGATCTCCGCTTTACACTTCAGGCCACAATTGATGGTGTTAACAAACCAATCAGCGCTTTATTAATAGTTAGTGAGGTAGAAGGTGGGTTTAGGTTTAGGGATCCACAATAAGATCATACTGTATGACTACTAATGAGCAGTTCATATGTTCACATTACACAGATAATAAGCCGGTAGTTAATAGTATGAATTGTGAGCTAAACTAAAGTGTTCCCGATCTCCTGCCATTAAGGGCTTTTCCTGCACACTTTCCCCTGCTGTTTCTGTGCTGTACTGATCAGCCATTCCTCTGATCTGAGTCTGTTTTCACTGAAGCGCAGTCATCATCATGTTGTGTTGGCCTCATAGATGCTGCTGATCAACACATTTGGTTTCTCGAATTGATATTTCTCGAGTTCTCCTGCTCATTCAGTCATGATAGATGATGGTAAATGAACTTGTCTTGCTGTCCTCAAAGTCTGGACTGGAGCTCTGCAGACAAACCCCCGATGAGTGACCTTCTGAAGACTGAGTGATGAGGAGGAGGAAAAGGGGAGCTGCTGGAGGTGGGAATAACAGTCAGCTGACACAGTGCAGTTTATACTGCTGCTTATATAGTCATGCGATGATGATTGACACGCCTGCATGATTAAGCTCCTCCCACACTTACACTGTGGACTTCATTTAGTGATTTGATGATTAGTTTCAGCTTTAATCTGCTCTAATAGTGCTGCATTTCTGTTGTGCTTTCTCTACTAGAAATGAGCCTTGATCTGTGTTTGCTGATATTTCCACATTTAGACAGTTTCTGTTCAAATATAAAGGAAATTAATTTAAGTGTTTTTGTAAATGAAGAATGATTAATATCAGGTTTGTGCAGTGTGTGCAGCGCTCAACTTTAATGTTCTCTGTTTTAGCTCAGTTCATCAGAAGAGAGCAGAAGCAGAGCCCAGCTGTGTGTCTATGAAGAGTGACTGGTCTATGAATCGACCAATAACATTTAGGAGTAAAATCACTCAACCTGCTATCAGGTAGATCATCTCTACACACACATGATTACACTGCAGCATTTATATGATCCTGTGTTTCTAGAAGATCAGACATTATTACACTTTATTCTCACAGTCCAGTCAAGACATTTTAGTGAAGTACTGAAGTAGTAATAAAAGACGAAAGTATTAATACTCAAACTGTTAGTTAGTAGAGTGAGTTTACAGGCTTTTACAATAGTCAGCAAAGGGTTTGTGATAAAAAGAAAGATTTTAGACAAGATAAATGAACAAGTTCTGTGAGACAAACACACCACACAGGGTTCAAGACTAAGGATTTTTTTCTAGTGGCCCGATTGGGCCAGTGGTTCAGATTTTTACTTGCCCTGACAAAATGTTCACTGGCCCCACCCAAAAAAAAAAAAACTTAATAGCTATTTCTTAGTGTCAAAAGCCAAACATAATTGTATACACACACTTTGTTCAGCACAACTTTTCTTTAAATACAACTGACAATTTAAAAATGATTTGTTTACAATTGATGAAACTAAACTTGGAAAAAAATCGACATGTATATTGTAAGCAAAAATGTGCACTTTAATTTTGACACCCACAGACATTGTCACCAAATATAAATCAGAGCGGTCAGACTTTCTCATACATGGCCTCATTTCAGTTGTCAAATTTTGTAAAAATCTGTCTATTGAATTAATCAATCTATTACAAAATGTGGGCTAGAATTATGCATTACAGGCTTACAATATAGAGAGAAATAATAGATGAAGCGGTGTTATGCCAGGAATTGCACTCCTGCCTTAGAGTGCACAGCCTCTGAAATGTGCATATATTACCTTAAATTGATTTTAAAATAATAATAATAAAGTTATGACAACTAATGACAGTGACTGAGGTGAGCTCCATGAATGTAACCCTCACATACGATATGTTTAATTAAATAAATAAATAAATATATTTAATTTAAATGCAACACTGATTAGATTAATTAAAGTGAATTGTTTAATGTGTGGTTTAGTTGAAAATGCCTAAGTTTAGAAATGGGCTCATTACATCAGTCTATAGTACAGTCAATATTTAGTATTTTTCATTTATTTGGAAACCTAGTTCTAAAATGAAGCTGGTTCTTGCTGATCTGGGACCGTTTCTGTATTACTGTAGTTTGGTTCAGGATTAAATCTGTGTATTGTGTCTCAGCTGGTTCAGAGAAAATACACATGGCTTTACTAGAGGATCTTTACACTCGCTTTCATTGATTTTTTTGTGTTGTTGTTGATCCTGCAGTGTGGATAGAGATGATCAGACTGGACACCTGCAGCAGGATTCACTCCAACCAGAACATGATGAACTCCAGAGAGTCAAAGAGCAGCACAAAACCAGCATGAAGAACAAGTATGAGAGATTATTTGAGGGAATCAACCATGGAGAGACTCAAACCCTCCTGAACAGGATCTACACACAGCTCTACATCATAGAAGGAGAGAGTGAAGGAGTGAATGAAGAACATGAGGTTTTACAGATGGAGAAAAGAGCCAGAACAAAACCCTCACAACACACTCCAGTCTACTGCAATGACATCTTTAAAGCCTCAGCTGGAGCAGGACATGAGGAGAAGATCAAGAAGGAGAAAGCCCAGATCAAGACTGTTCTCACTAAAGGCATTGCTGGAATCGGGAAAACCGTCTCTGCGCAGAAGTTCATTCTGGACTGGGCCGAGGAAAAAGACCATCAGGATGTAGATTTCATGTTTGTGCTTCCATTTCGAGAGCTGAACTTGATCAGAGATCATCAGTACAGTCTTCACAGACTTCTGCTGGACTTTCATCCTGAACTTGAAGATCTGGAGCCCAAGATTTATGAGCAGTGTAGAGTTGTGTTCATCTTTGATGGTCTGGATGAAAGCAGAATCACACTCAACTTTTCAGATGAGGAGAAAGTTTGTGCTTTGACTGAATCTTCATCAGTGGCTGTGTTGATGTGGAGCCTCCTGAAAGGAGATCTGCTTCCCTCTGCTCTCATCTGGATCACCTCCAGACCAGCAGCAGCCCATCAGATCCCCTCCAGATACATCAAGCGTCTGACAGAAATTCAGGGATTCACTGAGCCTCAGAAGGAGGAATATTTCAGGAAGAGAATCAGCGACGAGCATCAAGCCAGCAGAATCATCTCCCACATCAGAAGAGCAAGAAGCCTCCAGATCATGTGCCACATACCCGTCTTCTGCTGGATCTCCTCCACTGTGCTTCAGAAGCTCCTGGAAGAAGACGTGAGTGCAGAAATCCCTCAAACTCTGACTGAGATGTACATCCACTTCCTGCTGATTCAGATCCACATGAGGAAGCAGAAGTATGAAGAGAGAGATCCAGAGAAACTCCTGCAGTCCAACAGAGGAGTGATCCTCAAACTTGCTGAAGTGGCTTTCAGTCAGCTGATGAAGGGCAATGTGATGTTCCATGAGGAAGACCTGACTGAGAGCGGCATAGACGTCACTGATGCCTCAGTGTATTCTGGGATCTGCACTGAGATCTTTAAGGAGGAATCTGTGATTCATCAGAGGAAAGTCTACAGCTTCATCCATCTCAGCTTTCAGGAGTTTCTGGCTGCTTTCTTTGTGCTTTACTGCCATTTAACAGAGAACAGAGAACCGCTGAGGGTGATTTATGACAGTGAATATTCATATAATCAATATCTACAGTCCAGCTCTGAGAAGTCTCTGTATGATCTGCTCAGTTCAGCAGTAGTTAAAGCTGTCTGGAGTAGTAATGGTCATCTGGATCTGTTCCTGCGGTTCCTGCTGGGCGTCTCACTGGAGTCCAATCAGAGACTCTTCCAGGATCTGCTGACACACACAGAGGAGAGCACAGAGAGCATCAGGAGAATCACACAGCACATTAAAGACAAGATCAAGAGAGATAAACGTCTCTCAGCTGAAAGATCCATCAATCTGTTCCTCTGTCTGCTGGAGGTGAAAGATCAGACTCTGGCCAGAGAGATTCAGGAGTTTGTGAAATCAGACAAACACTCAGAGGAGGAACTCTCTCCTGCTCACTG
Organism: Danio rerio; assembly: GCF_052040795.2. Lineage (NCBI taxonomy): Eukaryota > Metazoa > Chordata > Actinopteri > Cypriniformes > Danionidae > Danio > Danio rerio. The sequence continues at coordinate 64,313,891 of NC_141024.2, read as the reverse complement.
CTCAACAATCTCCTACATGATTGAGATGTCAGAGGAGCCGCTGGATGAGTTAGACTTTAATAAATTGAACACATCAGCTGAGGGAAGACGGAGACTGACAGCAGCTGTGAGAAACTGCAGAAGAGCTCTGTGAGTATTCATTGATTGATCACAGAAGACACACATCAGTCTGCACTGAAGACTCAGATCAGTTTAGTGAATCACTGCCCTGCTTTAACAGAAAATCTTTAGCTGGCCATCTCGTCCCCCTGTGAGATCGCTGATACACCATATTACTGCATGGGGACGCGGCGGCAGTGTTCTGTTTCCTTATTTGCTCATTTATTTCATCATTTCTAAACGTATTTAACAAACTTTTCTTGACTTTTTACTCACACAAACAATATTTGTACTTATTTAATAATCTACTTCATTTGCTTTACAGTTTATCCTGGAAAATAACTCAAATCCCTGTAAATCCCTGTGCTCCTCCAGCTGAATAGGACATTGGTTGATGTGTGTTTGCTCAAATCTAACACAGTGTTGCTCTTGGATAATTGTGTTTATTTTCTGATCAGAGAAATAGTGTAATTTTAGACACAGTATTGCCGTCTCGCCGCAGACATGCCTCTAATATTACATTTACTGAAGGCCTAAACACTAAACTTTACACTGAGCTCAGTAAAATGCTCTCTGATTAGTTATTAATAATCTGTTCAATAGTTCATTACAGTCATATGAATGGGGAAATACAGCTTTAGTTTAGTTTAATGTATATTCAATCAATCAATCAATCAATCAATCAATAAATAAATAGTATATTTTAGATGAAACAATAATCTTGTTCTGAAAATGCTCATGTGTCTGGAGTGTGTCAGTAATTCTTGCAATTCTCTACAGTTTTGAGTGTGACTCCAAATCCAGTCCTCCATGGGTTAATACATTTGATTTCCAGTGATCATGTCTGTGTGACTTTGTTTTCAGCACATTCAACTGTGTAAAGAACAAAGTATTTAATAAGAATATTTCATTCATTCAGATCTAGGATGTGTTATTTTAGTGTTCCCTTTATTGTTTGAGCAGTATATATATATATATATATATATATATATATATATATATATATATATATATATATATATATATATATATATATATATATATATATATATATAGTTTATTTTCAGTGTTACTTTTATCTCTGTAGACTGGACTCATGAACACTCAACACTGCTCATTTCTTACTGCTGATTTTGTTGCTCTTTGTCCTCTACACAGGCTACAGGGCTGTAATCTCACTGTTCAGTGCTGTGAGAGTTTGTCTTCAGCTCTACAATCCTCAAACTGTGTGCTGAGAGAGCTGGACCTGAGTAACAATGACCTGCAGGATTCAGGAGTGAAGCTTCTCTCTGATGGACTGAAGAGTCAACACTGTAAACTGGAGACACTGAGGTAAAATAAAAACATTTCCATCAAATAAATGCCGCCACAAATGACTTTTACATTGTGAAATGCTGTAAAGTCTGATGAGGTAATGAGCATATGCTGTAATGTATTTTATTCTTGTTGATGAGGAATCCCTGTTTATATCAGGTATAATATTGCTCTTTAGTGTAATTTCTGCTGAAATGATCATTGATTGGTGTTCTTTGGTGTTTTTGGGGCGTCTCTAAATGAGCTGTATCTGCAGATGTTCAGCCAATCACTGAGTCTCTTTATTTACTGATGTTAATGTGTGTAAAGTTATATTCAGTCAGTTTTATATTCATTTCAGGAATATTATTGACTAATATGAAGATGTTGATGTGATTTATTTACAATACAGTTTGTAAAGTCGTATTTTCTGTCTGTCAATATTAGGGTTGTAACAATATACCGGTATGACGGTTTACCACGATTTGAACGTGCACGATTATCATACCATGAACAATTGCATATCAACGGTTTTAACCCTTAAAGACAGAGACAGCCGCCCGCGGCTAAAAATAAGTATTGCTCTTAAATGTTTAATAACTTTTGATCCGCTGATCCGATTCATACAATTCAAAGATTGGCATAAAGAAGAGAAGATCTCAGCTTTCCAGTGCTGTATCACATAACATTCGCGGACTTTCAGAGGCTCCGGAATCAGTGCGGTTACGTCATCAACATTTGACAACGCTGATTTGACAAAGAAACGCTCGTCACTGTGTCTCCGGACAAATCAGACATGATACATTGATGCATTGTCCCTCCTCCATGCCCAGATTGGTTCAAACTCGCTATATCACAACCAATAAGCATAGGTTTCGCTTTTGTTTGTGGACCAAGCTTTTTGAACAACACGGAATGAGAGATAGGCATACATTTATGCGCGGCTAAATAAAACGCAAAAAAAAAAGTTTTGCATGAAATAATTCTCATACTAAGTACTTTTGCATGCACAGCAGCACAGAAAGATGACAAAACAGTGACACAGCAAAGACGAACTGCTGCTCTTGCTGTTTTCAAAAGACGCAAATGAAGATGCAGCTGTTTATCTGCATTGCAGACAACCATATCCATATCCATAGACAACCATATCCATGCTGGCACATAAAACCTAAGGATGTTCCATATTGAATCTAGTTTCGTTATGTAACTATTTATAGTATAGTAAATATTTATATCTATTTTTTACTGAGGATTTGCACCATGTTTATTTGGACTTTATTTGGACTTTGACACATTATTTATTATTTTCTTATTTTTATTTGTTCATTGTAAGTGGTGTTGTTTATAGTAACTGAAAATATATTATTTGGGAAAAGTCAAATTTGCTTCACTGTTCTATTATTTTGTAACATTTGTAACATACCGTATACAGCGAAACCGTCAAACCGTGGTATTGTTTTAGACGATTATCATACCGTGAAAAATTCATACCGTTACAACCCTAGTCAATATTATATGAGAGACTTGCTTTGTTTAACAAATATGAGGATCTGAATGGATTTGCATTGTAAACATTAAATAACAGTTAAAAGGTTTTTTTATTTTATTTTATATAATAAGTTTTTTGTTATAATTGTTACTCTTTTTAGTCATTCTGCATAAATTTGCACAGTTTTTTTTTTTTTTTTTTTAACAAAATTCTGCTCAGAAATAGCTAATAAATCTGTCTGGGCGACTCATTTTGGTCTAGAGATCTTCTCTTTAAAAAGTTTATGTAATAATGAAATACAAATTAAATCAATTAAATCACTCCTCACGGGAACTTCAATAATTACATCACACTCACACACAATAATACAGTGTCTTTTACTGTCCTCTACACAGACTACAGTGGTGTAAACCCACTGTTCAGTCCTGTGAGAGTTTGTCTTCAGCTCTACAATCCTCAAACTGTGTGCTGAGAGAGCTGGACCTGAGTAACAATGACCTGCAGGATTCAGGAGTGAAGAAGCTCTCTGATGGACTGAAGAGTCAACACTGTAAACTGGAGACACTGAGGTCTGAGTTTAAACACCTGATTGATTGATGGATGGATTAATTATAATTATGTATTGCATTAAATAAATTACTAAAAATTACACTGTAATTTTTATTATTATTTTTTTTTCTCAGATTGGTCATGTGTAATCTCACTGTTCAGTGCTGTGAGAGTTTGTCTTCAGCTCTACAATCCTCAAACTATGTCCTGAGAGAGCTGGACCTGAGTAACAATGACCTGCAGGATTCAGGAGTGAAGAAGCTCTCTGATGGACTGAAGAGCCCAAACTGTAAACTGGAGACACTGAGGTCTGAGTTCAAACAACTGATTGATTGATTGATTTTGATTTTACATCAGATGAATGACTGAAATCCCGCTGTTAATGTAATCTGTGTTCTTCTTTCTCAGATTGGTCATGTGTAATCTCACTGTTCAGTGCTGTGAGAGTTTGTCTTCAGCTCTACAATCCTCAAACTGTGTGCTGAGAGAGCTGGACCTGAGTAACAATGACCTGCAGGATTCAGGAGTGAAGCTTCTCTCTGATGGACTGAAGAGAAACTGTAAACTGGACACACTGAGGTAAATGATTCTCCACTAAAATGTTGTATTTTCAGAGCTTCTCTTTTTCCAATATACTCAAATATGACTTGAAGTTAAAGAAATCAGTTTATTTTAAGGATATTTTTAAATAATTACCTCTAAATTATTTATTCATATTTTATATTTTTATATTTATATATGTTGTGTCCTGGTGAAGTTTAGGCATGCTCTGCTGTTTGTTCAGTTTGCAGATTCTTCTAAACATATTAGGTCGCATTTACACTGCATGGTTAAAGTGACTCAATTCCGATTTTTTTTCTCCGGTCATGTGGCACAAATGGGATATGGCCCATGTATGTGTAAGCAGGAACAAATCACATGGATTCCGATTTTCTCAAATCAGATTCAGGTCTTGTTCATATGTGGAAATTTATCCGATATGAATCGGATCTGTGTTCTTGTGTCTGCAGTGTAAGCAGGTAGATTAAATTCTCACCTGTCAATGCGAGTCGCGCGTCATGAAAAACCATAGCGAATGATGACAAGTCTGACGCTTTCATTTCAGAACAGACTTCAGCAGAGTCCCAAACCTTACATCTCATACACGAGGACTAAAACAGCTTTTATATTGTCATATAGCACAGGTATTTAAGCATGTTAACGAGAGTGAGAAAGCACAATGTCTGCCATGCAATCAATATAAACTAATATAAAACTTGTACATACATAAATTACGCCATGGACATTACATTAAGATGCCTAAAGGGTTAAAAAAGCCGATATATCAAAAGAAGATGGACAAATGACAAGCTTTTTGTCATAAATTATTGTAAAAAGCTGTGAACAGATTACATACAGGAATAGAGAAAAGAGCACTCTTTTTTTTTCCTGGTCATTGCGCCTTTGCCGTGTGCTGTGTAAATGCAGACGATCGGATGTGAGTCACTTTTAAAAGATGATGTAAGCAGGTCAGCAAAAAAATCAGATACAGTCACAAAATCAGAATTGACCATCAAGATCTGCAGTGGAAATGCAGCCTGGAAGTCTCATGACACTCTTATTATTATCTAAACCACTACAATAATATGAAGACTAGGGGTGTCACGATTTCGATTTTTAATCGAAATCAATCGAAATTTATTCTCAATTTCGATTATCGAATCAAAAACTAGAATCGTCGATGCTGCCACGCCCCCCATGTCACGTCAGCTTGGCTTGCCAAGCGGGAAAAAAACCGGCTTGTTGAAGTGCTTGTTAAACTGCAGAAGCAGGAGACCCGTCGACAGAGCTTAAATCCTCTCCTCTTTCAATGAAGTCGCCGGTGTGTAACCATTTTGGATTTCCAGTGAGTTATGTTGACAACGTTTGTGTTGTCGACAAAAAAAACACAGTTTTGCAATCTCTGCTATGTACGTTTTACGTACGGTTCGTCCGATAGACAACACCGGCATCGCGATCCTCCGCCCGCCCCCGTTGCAAATCTGCTCGCGAAAAGTACACACTCAGGCCCTGTTTACACTGTCTTTGTTTTTAAATGGCATTTTAGAACGACAACGATTTGACATCCACAGTGGCGTGTAGCATTTCTGAGCAGCCCTCCTTCCGCTCTACCTCTGAAAATGCACATCACGTGACCACACAGACGCATACACAGCCATGCGCTCGAGAAAGCAGACGCCATTATAACGAGACAGATCACCGCCTATTCATGAGTCCCGCAGAAAAAAAGTGATTGACAGGTGGTAATTATGTGTGTATCTTGCCTTTATTCATTTACTGTATGATTTGTTTATGGGTAAAACAAAGACCATGCAGGTCAGGTAGTTTAAACGGTAGGCTACAAATAATTAATTGGTCATTATTAAATTAATTATTCATAATCGAAAATCGAATCGAATCGTGCCTTTAGAATCGAAAATGTAATCGAATCGAGGATTTGGAGGATCGTGACACCCTTAATGTAGACACACTATAAGCATGTTTTCAGGAGTTTACTGTAAGGGACCTGTTTCAGTAAGGAGGTTTAAACAACTCGGAGTTTAAACTTGAACTCTGAGTTGATTTACCGAGAGATTAAAAACTCAGAGTTTTCGTTTTCAGAACAGCTGATCTGAGCTGGGTCAATCAACTTTGAGTAGACCAACTCGTGAGTTAAGCGCGCACACCGTGACTATAAAAAGGCATTATCAATGGAGCGCAGATATTACGAGTGACTATGGCAACATCTTAAAAAAAGAGATCAGCATTTCTTTCTCCAGCTGAACTTGATTTGCTCATGCAAAGTTATAGCAAATATGAGTGTATATATTTAAAAAGAAGCAACCATCAGTGAAACAAAGACAGTTAGCGTGAGAAAACAGCTGCTCAAGTTAATGCGTAATTTTTAATTTTAAGTATTTAAACATTTAAGTATAATAAAATAAGTAATGTAATGTGTGACGTTTATACTTTTTTTCTAAACTTTTATACACGTTGATCAGTTTTGATAGATTTAACAGTGCACTTGTGTGTCTGCCTTTTTATTGATCAAGTGATAGAGGTTGATATAACATTAAGAAGGTAAGCAGTAATAAAATAATTTTTAGACAGAATAATAATCCCATTAATTTAGTAACAGTGCATGTCGAAGGTTAAGGTAATTATTTATGAAAAAAGGACAAGCCTCATACGTGACTTTGTTCTGTGTGTGACAAAAATGTAGGCAATAGCTGTGTTTCCATCAAAATACAGGCTATTACATAAATTTGTGCAAAACTGGAATAACGCTTAAAAATAAAGCAGCGTTTTTATCCAAAGAGTCGAAGAGAACACAATCGTCACTTCCTGATTAACTGTGGTAGAAAAGGCTGCGTCAATGATTTTTTTATTTAATTAATTTAGCCTACTTGCGCCTCAGAAGACAATTGACACACAACGAACACGTGGGGGCGTTTGAAGCCAGACGCGGAGACTCTTAACACGCTCCTAACGCTTGGAGGTAGTTAATAATATACACTAATACTGAAACAGTTAAGGCATTTTAGAATAACTAAAACAACATTTAAGATGTTCTGCAGTGTGCTCAGTCTGCTGGTTTGTCCATTCACACACATTTTCATCATCATCTCTAACAAACCTTTTTTAAATGTAGGCCTACATACTGTAATTTGTTAAGTGCACTTCGTAGTTTATGTGCATCTTATCAAATAAAAGTTTAACATACTCAGTTATGCGCATATTTTATTATGTGTATTTTCAAAAGATATGTGAATCATGACGTTTCCATCAATCGTTTTCATGGGCATCTCCAAAATGAGCTCTAAAATAGGTGTGTGGAAACGTAAAGCTAATGCGAGAAATAAGCTTCATCTTTAAAAAGGGGGAGGAGACCGACAGAAACTCAGAGTTTAGAGAATAAAACCTGCTCCGGACCAGGTTAGATTCACAAAGTAAGTTACCACAGTAACTGACTCTGAGTTAAAGTTACCTTTCTTTCAGAAACAGGCTTGACTTACCCTGATTTCTTGAGTTTAACAAACCTGCCATTTTGAAACAGAAAACCCAGAGTTTCTCTCATTTCAGGGTTAAAATACTCTGAGTTTTCACTTAACCTCCATTTCTGAAACAGGCCCCTGGTAAACTAATGTATTTACTACACATGCATCTGAAAATAACGTTTGAGGTTACAAAAGTAAAGTGCCATAGAGTGGGTTGATTGAAATCCACGAAATGGGAGGATTCAGTTCAGAAGCCGCTTGTCTGAAAGAGTATTGAACGGGCCAATGAATGCAATGAATTGGCAGCGTAAGCTTGCACAGGTGTACTTCATTGCCAATTATCCCAGCATATAAGCACACCTGGAGCGAGCAAATGCCATCCTTTTAAGCTGAAGAGACTTTCAAACAGCTAAGGGACATTCATTATGTCGACCGAGTATGGCACTTCCGTTCCCCTCCTCGGGGAACGAAGGGTTACTTCTGTAACCTCGAACGTTCCCCTTCGGTTGGGGAACTTCAGTGCCATAGAGTGGATCGATTGAAATCCATGAAATGGGAGAGGTATGGAAAGCGCCATAATGACTGCACCTTACCAACGCCCCCAATGAGGGGATAGTCAAGCAAGCGTGACTATCCAACGTGTCCTCCAACGTGTCCCTGGCCCTAATTTATCGTACTTCAACAGAAGTCTTACAGATTTAGATATATTTTTTGGGAAGTCGTGAGCATCTAGATAATTCTAGGAAAATACGACAGTACGTTGGGAAGCGTGCAATCCCGATAGGGAGGACGCTGCGGAGGCCATCCGTTACCCAAGGGGGGATAGATGGCAGAATTTACATATCGACTAGCCCTAAAAAGAGGGAGTACACATAGCAAAAGAGTGGTTAGCGGAGAGGGAAGACACGGGTCCGCCCGGGGGGTTGGCGGGGTGGGGAAAGGGGGGGTGGGGGGTTGGGGGACTTAACCGTGGCGGAATAAGCATATGGGATCGCCTAGTGGGGATCACGCATAGCAGGCACCTTTACCCAAAACGCGGGCTGACCAGCGGGCAGACCTACAACGTAGTGGGCCAGCAAGTGACTCCTCCGCTGAGTCAGTGCTGGGGGCCACGGAGGAATCTGCAGGGCTCACCTGATGGGGAACTTTACTGACAGATAAAAAGGCGCACGTACCTCCGTGTTAGGGAGAATGGCGCAGCAAGCGTGTTTCAACACCCTACCGAAATGTTTCCTCAATCACCAAGGGTTACCTTATACCCTTGAGGAAACCGGCTCCACTCGCAGATTGTAAAACCTTGCAAATGTGTTGGGTGTCACCCAGCCCGCAGCTCTACAGATGTCTGTTAGAGAAGCGCCGCGTGCGCGCGCTCGAGAGGATGCGAAGCTCCGAGTGGAGTGCGCACGCACTCTCGGGGGACGCGGCTCACCTCGGCTCTGATAGTGAAAGAAAGGCATCCACAATCTAGTGGGAACTTATTTCGGTACGGCACTTCCCTGCTGCCGACCGCCATAACAGACGAAGAGCTGCTCAGATGATCTAAACTCTGAGTGCGGTCCGGATAATACGCAAAACGCGAACTGGACAATAAAGAAGGGCTGGGTCTGCCTCCTCCGAGGACAGCACTTGCAGGCTCACTACCTCGTATTAAAATGGAGTGGTAGGAACCTTGGGCACATATCGCGGGCGGGATCTAAGGACGTGAGAGAAAGCCAGCCCAATTACAGGCACGAGAGGGGGCGGGGTGGATTAATTCGCTTAGCGCCCCTGAGGAACCGGATGATGAGGTTATGCGTTCCCACGGTGCTGCCAGCCACCGCGTCATGAGAGCGGAGATGGCAGCCACGTAACCTTGAGTGTGGAGGGCGACAGCCTGCTCTCCAGCTTCTCTCGGCGTAAAGAAAGCACAACGCTGATCTGGCAAATTACGGGGGTCTTCTCTGCGAGAGACACACCATTCAGTGAATAGACTCCACTTCAGGGCATAGGCGCGCTCGGGGAGGGGGCTCTAGCCCGAGTGACGGTATTAGCCACCGCAATCGGAGGTTACCTAAGTCTTCCTCGCGTCTAAGGACCTCCAAAGATCGGCGAGGGTGACAGATGGTGCCCTGTCCCTGAGAGAGTAGGTTCTCTCTCGAAGGGACTGCCAGGGGAGGGCTATCGCGAGGGAGAGCTCTGACATCCAGGTCCGGTTGAGCCAGAGGGGCGCAACCAGCAACCTGTTCCTCGTCCTCCCTGACCTTGCACAGTAACTGCGCGAGCAGGCTCACTGGGGGAAACGCGTATTTGCGCATGCCCCGAGGCCAGCTGTAAGCCAGTGCATCCGTGACGAGAGCACTCAGTCAGGGAAAGAACAACTGGCAATGAGCGATCTCGGGGGAAGCAAAAGATCGATCCGGGCTTCCCCGAATCGCGCCCATATCAGCTGAACAGACTCGGGGTGGAGTCTCCATTCTCCAGGACGTAAGGCTGCCGTGAGAGCGCATGGGCTGCACGGTTGAGCTTGCCTGAATATGAATGGCGTGCAGCGATTTCAGCCGCGGATGACTCCAGAGGAGCAGACGGCGGGCGAGCTGAAAAATGCGGCGAGAGCGCATACCCCCCATACGGCTGATATACGCCACCGCCGCCGTACTGTCCGTCCTGACCAGCACGTGTTGCCGCTCCAGCACCGGAAAAAAACGGTGGAGAGCGAGGAACTCTGCCAACAGCTCCAGGCGATATGCCAATGCAACTGGGTACTTTCCCACAGGTCCGCAGCCGCATGCCCGCAACGCACAGCCCCCCAGCCCGTGTTGGAAGCGTCTGCTGAAACGACAACAAGACTGGACGCCTGTTCTAGAGACACCCAGGCCTGTAGGAACGAGGGGTCGCTCCAAGGGCTGAGGGCGCAGTAACAGAGACTCGGTGTGCGCGCGCGTGCCATGCGCGTCTGGGGACTCGATCGTGAAGCCAGTGCTGAAGTGATCTCATATAGAGTAATCCGAGCGGCATGAAGCGGCTGCGGATGCCACTATTTTACTGTCGAGCTCTCTCAGACAGTACAGCATCAGCTGAGCGCGCTCTCCGGAGAGGCGCGCTGCCATGGTGACCGAGTCCAGCTCCAGCCCGAGAGAAGAGATCCTCTGCATGGGGGCGAGTTTGCTCTTTTCTCGGTTGATATGAAACCCCAACAGGTGGAAGTGCCGGAGCACTTTGTCTCTGTGCATAATCAACTGCTCCGAGAGAGGGCAAAAATCAGCCAGTCGTCAAAAAAATTGAGTATGCAGATGCCCGCGAGCCGAAGGGGCGCTAAGGCACCCTCCGCGGGCTTGGTGAGGACCCGCAGAGACAGAGAGAGCCCGAAGGGGAGGGCTTTGTATTGCCAAGCTCGACCTTCAAACGCAACCACAGAAACTGACGGTGGCGAGGAAGAGTGGAGACATGGAAATACGCGTCCATCAGGTCTAATGCTGCAGACCAACCCAGAGGACGAACGCACCGGAGGATGCGCTTCTGCGTGAGCATTCTGAACGGCAGCTTGTGCAGACAGCGGTTCAAAAAGCGCAGATCTAGGATTGGCCGTGACCCACCGCTCTTTTTGGGCACGATGAAGTGTGGGCTGTAAAACCCACTCTCCATCTCGGCTGGAGGGAGCGGCTTTATTGCATCCTTTGCCAGGAGGACAGCAATCTCCTCTCGCAAGACAGGGGCGGACAGGGGGTTGACCCTGGTGAATACACACCCGTGACTTGGGGGGCCGTTTCGCAAACTGAATCGCATAGCCGAGTCTGATTGTGCGTATGAGCCACCGCGAAGGGCTGGCCCGCCTAACCAGGCAGGCAGAGCTCTCGCTAATGGACTCATCGCTACAATCGCTGACGTACCAGCAGTGGGGCAGCGCGGAGTGGGTGTGCTGATCCGGGAAGTGCGCGGGTCCCACGGAAAAGCTGGAGGCGAGATATTTGCTCTCACTCCGCACCCGAGCTCCGGAGGGGAGGCTCGAGGGTTGGGAGAAAGGAGACCGTCCTCCCAGCGCTCGTGAGCCACTGGCGAAACGCATCGAATCTGCAAGCTAGAAAGCATAGCGTCCCAGACTGGCAGATTTCGGGCTGTCACATCCGGGGAAGTGGAAAAATGCCCTTTCATAATGTTTTCATGGCAATAAAAAAGTGCCGTTTAAAATGGGGCCCCGCCCTCCAGCGGGGAAAGAGCAAGTTCCCTTTTCTCCAGATGGCCTGTTCCAGGGACGCTTCGCGGTCCGTTGCCGGACTTAGCGGCGTTCTGGGCAGGGGGGCTACCTGCTTCCGAGGTGCCCGACGTGCTCGCTTCGCCAGAGGCGTGTGCGGGGGCGGAGCAGCTCTCGTAGGCGGGCGCCTTCGGCGAGGAGCAGGTATGAATGGCACGGCGGGCGGAGCGGGCTACAGACCGCCGATAAGACATCACCCATCAACTGCTCTCTCACCGCCTTGAATTCCTGGGTGAATTCACAGACAGTGTCGCCGAACATGGCTTGGGATATGGGGAAAGTCAAGAAAGCGGACTTTGTCGACTTCGCACATATGAGCCAGGGGTGGCGCTCCTGGATCACTAATGTGGACATCGTCCTCCTCAACGCACACGCAGCGGACTCAGTAGTCCGAAGAGCTAAGTCGGCGGCGGTGCTAAGCTCGTAAGCCTGGGTTGGACCCACCCTCGTGCAGCTCGGCCAGCGCCTGCGCTTGGTAGCGCTGGTAGGTGGCTATCGCATGCAAGGCGGAAGCAGCCTGGCCCGCAGCTCTGTAAGCTCTAGCTCCGAGGGAGGCAGATAACTTACAGGCTTTGGATGGGAGACGAGGCGGACCCCGCCAAGAAGAGGCGCCGCGCAGATTGACCGCCATTGCACACTCAACCTGAGGAATCGCCACATACCCCCTGGCTGTTCCACCGCCAAGAGTGGTGAGGGTGGAGGGACACGCAGCACGAGCAGAAAAAAGTGCTTTTCAAGACCGCGTGAGCCTACTGTGCACCTCCGGGAAGAAGGGAACGCCCCTCTAGTCAGTCCGGCCGCGGAGCTGGGGGATAAACCGAAGCAGCCCGGGAAAGCACGGCTAACATGTCCGTTTCAGGATCCGTAGTGACAGCGCTCACCAGCCCGAAGGGGGCGAGCGGGTCTGGATCATCGTCGCACAATGAAAGCCCACCCTCCGATGCCGCAGTGGACGTCTGGTCTCCGGTGTCATCGGGCGTAAGGGCTACTATCTGTTAGATGGATCGCTTCCCCCGTCCGAAGCTTGGATGGAGCGCTTAGAGGAGTGGGAATTCCGCGTGCCCGTGGGCGACGGATTATCTCTCGCTGAAACCCTCAGATCTGCCCGAGTGCCCGCTGCAGAGCAGGGGACAGCTGGGGTGGTTCGCCCTTTTGCAAAGGCTAGCCGCGATCTTTACTGCGCAACAGTCATGGCATCGTAATGACGACATGAACTGCCCGCGAGCAGCGCATTAACATGCTGGACCCCCCAGACATGTAACGCAGTGCCCGTGCCCATCATCCGAGGACAGGAAACCACCGCATCCAGAAACGCACAGTCGGAGCGCCGTCCTGAAAAGGACGTGCTGCACGACTGTGTTGCTCTTTCTGTGAAGTTTGCAACTTTATACGCACCGCTCTGGAGGACCGGACCCAAAGAACGCCAGGCAAGGGAGAAACCCAGCTCGACCGTCTGCCGCTGCGTGTATACACTCTGGACCGGGAGAATGCTCTCGTTCGCTCAGAATCGCTGGTCACAGCAGGAGGAACCCTCATCGACTCAATCAGAAAGTCTCTGAAGCGAAAAGGATGGCGTTTGCTCGCTCTAGGTGTGCTTATATGCTGGGATAATTGGCAATGAAGTACACCTGTGCAAGCTTACGCTGCCAATTCATTGCATTCATTGGCCCGTTCAATACTCTTTCAGACAAGCGGCTTCTGAACCGAATCCTCCCATTTCGTGGATTTCAATCAATCCACTCTATGGCACTGAAGTTCCCCAACCGAAGGGGAACCCTGATTACTCATTCACATGAAGCAATTTATTGACTGAAGTTCTTCTGTCAGAAAGGCTGTGTGTGAAGGAGAGTCAGTGCTCATGATTATTGATCAGGTGTTTCTCTCCTGACAGAATAAAGGTCCCCTAATGCTCTATCAGTGTGAATGTGACTGTCAAGCTTTTTATAAAGGTTCTAAACAAACTCCTTATCTGAATCAACAAATCGTCTTTATTTGTTTACTTTTTACTTAATGAGTGGAAAACTGCAGTGAAACATGGGATCTCAATGAACCTTGGGATTGTGACTATAGAGTGTAAAAAAATAGATTGCAACAACTTAAACGAGTAAATAAAAAAATTTAAAGATTAGCTAAAAATATTTTTGAACGTAGTACTTTAAATGTAATATTTTTTTAAGTAAATAAATTAATTAAATGAATTAATTAAAGTTTTATTAGGCATAATTACTCTAAACTGGGTACCTAAAAATAATTTCACTCATTAAATATAAAATAAATGATAACATATTTATCAACACCATTTAATCAAATGTTAATCAACACCTACAGCAACTGTCCAATAATAAAATACATTATGCAGCATTAACTCACCACTTGTTGCATGCCTTAAGGAGAACAGTCAAACTCATCTGTGAACTTACCAGTGATGTAATTTGACCAATAGCTGAGCGATGTTAAACTCACTGTTGAATGGAAGTCAATTGGAAGCACCGGTGCTCCCAACTTCAAAAATGTAGGAGCACCATAATAAATGTAGGAGAACCTACAATGTAGGGTCGTCAGAATAAATATAGGAGCTCCAGAATAAATGCAGGAGTGCCGGAATAAATGCAGGAGCGCCGGAAGAAATGCAGGAGCAACAGAATAAATGTAGGAGCTCCACTGAACATAGATTATTAACAGATTTTTGTATTTGAAAACATGATCAGTCAAGACTAACAAAAACCAAAAATATTTATCTAACTAACTTATCCTGTAATCACAATGACTTATTGATATTTGCACAGTAAATCCAAATTGAACGTCTAATAATTATAAAACATTATTGATGTCAATAACACTAACAATGAATAACATTTCTAATCATCAGGCTGCCTTGAACGTGCTTGAATGTGAGTTACCTGCTACAAAAAGTCTGTTTACTGCTCTTTACTACTGTTACATTATGAAAATAAACTGGCATCAAACACAAATGAAGCATTGCAGAAATAAATATTTATTTATTATTTGTTTATTATATATTAATTGTTTTTATCTGCATGTTAATTTAATAAATAATATTTCTGCTAGAAAACAAACAAAATATTATAATTAATCTTTCAGTTCAATGCAGAAAGCTGCACAGCAGTCATCAGTAACTTAATAGGAAAATAAAAGAAAGGAAGAAACGTCTCACTTCTGTCGCTCTTTAAATGTTTCGTGTCATTGTAAATGCTCAGTCTTGTTATGCACTGATTTACATTTTCCTGTGTTTGTAGAATAAAGCAGACAAGCCAGACGACCCAATATATGAGCAGACAGAGCAGGATTCTCATGATGACCACCGGCTCAAAACCGTACAGTTCTTCATCATGAGCTGCAGTTTCAGTTTAAACTTAGTAAAGGGAAGCTTCTTTAGCGATGAAGTGTTAAGTGTTAGATTTTACATTTAGCGGACATTTGTGGTAAAAATCAAGATTCGGGCCATTAATCAGCTGAGACACTCTGAGTCTTTCAGCACTCTCTCTGAAAAAACTCTCTCGGCTGGCGGATCAACATTCACCTCATCAACGCTCTCATCAGCGCCATTGTTTGTAACTGTAGGTGGGTTTGCAAACCTGTAGACTTTTCATTGTGTCTTCCTCAAACTTCAGCCGTTTGCTTTTTCTGCAGTCACAAAAGCTCTCTCCATTGGTAATAATAGACTTGCCTGAACTTGCCTTATTTACCCACAGTCAAAGTTAATACAGTGTGTGTGGTTATATGTGTTAAGTGTGGCACAGTGGCCATAACTTTGTTTAGTTGCAGCAGTTTTAATCCATGCAGAAAAACGATGTTGAGAAATCTTTAGGATTAATAAACCGTGATGAATTAAAGCATGTTTAATAGTGAAACCGGTTAATCATTGCAACCCTAACCACAATGCAGTGTTAAGATTACAAACAAGATGCTAACACCACTCCATAGCAGCGCTTCATAACCCTGGGTAAAGTGCAGCGCTAACAGTGCTTTCAGATTACAGGTGTAAATGTGTCTTTACCTGCTTTAACAGCAGTGTAAACAGGTGTTACCAGATGTGGAGCCCCTTTAGTGGATTGGCAGAAGGAGAAACCAAACATCTGCAGGGCTGTGATTTATTCATATCTATACAAATGTGTGTGTTGAAGCAGATTGAAGATCACTCAATCATTTTCCTTCAGCTCAGTCTCTTATTGATCAGGGCTCGTGTCTGTCTGACAGGGGAATGTGACTGTGGGTCAGGTGATGAACACATGAAGAGAGCGGGTTTGTGTTTGTCTGAGCTCATTTTGTTTTAGTCCACAACAGAATCACAATATAAATGATGAAATCAGCTCATTTCCTGTTGTGTTTTATACATGACTTTAAGATGATCTTCTGAGCTCAAATGTGTCTTCTTCCTCCTCACAGCAGACTTTACAGCTTGATGTGGTGTATTATGAACAATGTCTTTGCTCTGTACACTTCTACAGATGATGTCGAGACCTTGTTAAGTGTGTGAGTGTGTGTGTTTGCTGATGCGAGGGCTCGATCAATAAGGAGAGCTGATCAGGATGTGTGTGTTCATCACTGCTGTTGACATGAGCAGAAACAGCAGTCAGCATCTTCACAACACAAAGAGATGTGTGATTGTCCAACTGTGTGATTTGGACTATTGCTGTGTTTGTAGATTGTCTGGCTGTATGGTGACAGAGGAAGGCTGTGGTTTTCTGTCTTCTGCTCTGACTTCAAACCCCTCACACCTGAGAGAGCTGGATCTGAGCTACAATCATCCAGGAGATTCAGGAGTCAAGCTGCTCTCTGAACAACTGGAGGATCCAAACTACACACTGGACAAACTCAAGTATGTGGAGCAGCACTGCCTTTTTTATTGTGAATACAGATACTTTGATACTTCACTGCTCTTCTAGTGTCCAGATATTAATCAAAGCTGTTAAATATGTCAGTGCACTGGGGCAGTTCTCACATTAAGCGTTATATTATATCTCATATTAACACTGTACAGTTTCAGCATTGTAGTTGAGCAGTGAAACTTGTTCTCTACATTTCTGCTGAAGAACTGTACAGTATCAGGTCAGAGATGTGTGTGTACTGTTCTCCAAATACGTCCTGTGTATACTTTAACAGCAAGTTAAACTCTCCCTCATTAACTTCAAAGACACAGAATGTCCTTTATCACACTTTAATAAGGGCGGAGTAAAACTATAAACAGGAAGAAAATAAACAATATCAATTTACATTCACAATGTGGACATAACAAAGATGTTTCTGGCAAATATCTCACATATCTTGTAATCTGGCTCTTTTCTGCTTCTAAACTAACATGAACACAAAATATCAGGCAATAAAAGTGATCAGCAGACAGTGATGCTGGTTCTGATATAGTCCAGTGACAATCACATGTTGAACAAACTCAAATAAAGCAAATGACAAAAAACTCCTAAACTAATCCTTTATAACTGAAGTATTATGAACAATAAACATAACACAAACCCACGAAGCTTCCAAAGGGCGAGGAGGACTGCAGATTGGTCTGGATTCACTACTCTCCAACTTAGCAATGTTTAGAAATGATGAAGAGGCATTTGACAGAAGATGAAGATCTCCATCATATTTCAAGTCATTTAACACTGAATTCTGCTTTATTATTGTGCTGCGCTTTTGTCAATGGATCATTGAATGAATCCTTCAGTCTTTATATCTGTCTGTTTCTGTGTTTCCATTCTGTTTTCTGTTTCCACATCTGATCTAAAAGCTCTGTGTGTCATTCAGAAGCTGATTTGACAGCTCCACACACACTCATGTTGTTTTACTGCAGTAATTAATGCACTGAGATCAGCCAATCACAATCCAGCATTCAGCACACAATCCACATGTACTATTGTGTGTGTGTGTGTGTGCGTGCGTGCGTGTGCGTGTGTGTGTGTGCGCATGTGTGTGTGTGTGTTTGTGTGTCTGTGTGTGTGTGTGTGTGTGTGTTATAAGCTGATGTTTGTGTACTGACTGAATGTCAATCTGTGTGTGTTTACAGTCTGGATCATGGAGGAGAGACGAGGATTACAGCAGGACCACGCAAATGTAGGAATACACACACACACACTCTCTCTCAAACACACACACACATGCACACACTCACACAATCAGACACACACTCACACACACACACACACATGCACTCTCACACAAATGCTCACGTGCACACACACACACACACACCCTCTCTTACACGCACAGACACACACACTCACTCTCTCTCACACACACACACACACACACACACACACCCTCTCACTCACACGCACATGCTCACACACAATCAGACATACACACACACTCGCACACATGCATGCACCCTCTCTTACACACAGACACACACACTCACTCTCACACACACACACACACACTTCCTCTCTCTCACGCTCACACACACAGCAGTGAACACATGCACACACACACACACACCCTCTCTCTCTCTCACACACACACACACAAACACACACTCACACACTCCCCCCCTCTCTCTTTCTCACACACACACACACACACACACACACACACACACACACACATTAGTGAACACATGGACACACACACACTCCCCCTCTCTGTCTCTCTCTCTGTCTCACACACACACACACACAACACACACTCCCTCTGTCACACACACACGCATGCACACACACACACACACAAATGCGCACACACACACACTCTCTCTCTCTCTCTCCCGGTGCATGCTGGGAGTGTTTGGGGTGCGTGTGAGGGTGATAACGGGGAGAGTTTGACTGAATTGGTGTTTTTTCTTTACACCTAAACTTTTCATTTTTTCTCTTGTTTTCAATTCACATGTATGAAAACATTTGATTTGGTTTTTGCGAGTTTTGAGGCGGCGATAGGATGGCGTCTATCCCCGAGGGGGTAGCGCCAAATGTGTCGCTTCGTCAAGGAGTAAGGTGTGTGCCAGCGCAGGGAGTTACTGTTGAGGATGTGTTGGTAGCGATCAGGGAAAAAGTTGGATATGAAAACATTACTTCGGCATCGCGGATGAACAAAGCTGTTGTGGTGTTCGTTGAGAAAGAAGAGCTAGTGAATTGTTTGATAAGCGACGGAATTGTGGTAAGTGGCGATTTACTTTTTATTTCACCGCTTGTTACTCCAACGACTAAAGTTACGGTGTCTAATGTGCCTCCGTTTATTCAAAATGAGGAAATTGAGAAAGCTCTGTTAAGATATGGAAAACTGGCTAGTGAGATAAAGATGATCCCGTTGGGATGTAAAAACGCTGCTCTGAAACATGTGATGTCTTTTAGACGCCAGGTGTTTATGTTCTTGAATGAACCGGAGTTAGACATATCTTTCAGAGTCATGCATGAAGGGAAAGCATTTGTTATTTATGCGAATACTGGAAGCATGAGGTGCTTTGAGTGCGGGGACATAGGGCACAAAAAATATTTATGTCCTCATAAAGCCCAGATTAATGTTTTGGAAGTGAGGCCTAGTATTTCTACTGCTGGAGAAAATGGCAGTTCTAACATTGCACCTGTTGTAGAGGTTGTGCAAACTGAAGTTGCACCTCAGATGATGAGTACCGGTAATGTTGAGATTACTGAAAGACAGATTGATAAAGTACTTGAATCTGGTGAAATTCCAAACGTTTCTGAATTAGAAAAAAATGCTGTAAGAGTTGATGGAACTTTGGTTAGTGTTGAAAAAACTTCTGATGAGGTTGGTGAAATGGCCAGTATGGTTGAAATATGTACGATGCTGGTATGGAGATGAGAGATGATGATTTATTTTCTGATATATCCGAAATTGGGTCACAGTGTGGAAATGTGGATGATGTATACACACTGCAGGACATAAATGATTTTCTGGATGAAACTTTTGGTAAAGTTTTTGAAATCAATGATTTCTTTTCTGATGTTGACAAATTCATCCGCTCAGTAAAATTGTGGCAAAAAAAAATGTTAGTTATGATGCTTTAAGCAAACAGAAAAGATTTAGGTTGAGAAAATTGTTAACAAGGTTGAGAAAGGAAAAGGCAAATGTCTCCAAAAAGAAAAAGAGATCAAATGTTTAATGCATGCAAGGTAAATGGGACTTTTTGCTTTTTCTTTCTTTTTCTGTTCTCCATCTTTTCACTCTTTTCTATGGAGCTGTTGAGGGTGGGCTCTTTAAATATAAATGGGGGCAGAGATAGAAATAAATTGGCAATGGTATCAGAGTTATTTAAAGTTAATAAAATAAATGTAGCCTTCTTACAAGAAACTCATACTACTATAGATAATGAATTAGAGTGGACTGGTTGGTGGAAGGGGAAAAGTGTTTTAAGTCATGGAACAAATATAAGCGCTGACATAGCAATTATTTTTTCCAAAGATATGAATATTAAAATTCTGGTAGTAGACGAGATTGTGAAGGGAAGAATATTGCACTTAAAGATTGAATATGAAGGGTTTGTGTTTAATTTAAAAAATGTTTATGCACCTAATAATGGGCCAGAGCGTCAAACAATTTTTAAAGTTAAAGAATGCCATTCAGAAAATTGATTATAAGGTTTGTACTATTATTGGAGGAGACTGGAATTGCACTATTGACTTTACTATTGATAGAAATAGAGAATAACCTCACCAAGAATCAGCTGATGTTTTATTAAATATTTTAAAAAGTTTTGAATTAATAGATATTTGGAGAAGGAGAAATACAGGAATTAAACAGTATACTTGGCTAAAAGTGTCTAATAATAGGGTCAGTGGAGCTAGGTTAGATCGGTTTTATATAGGTAAAGAATGGAATTATAAAATTACTGATGTCTCTATTTTACCTGTTGGATTTTCAGACCATCATTTGATATTATTTGGTTTAACCATGAAAAAAAGTTCAAAACCAAATTATTTTTGGCATTTTAATACTAAATTGCTAAATGATTCTTTATTTTGTGAAAAGTTTAAGGATTTTTGGAATGATTGGAAGCTAAAAAAGGGTTCTTTTGGAAACTTATATATGTGGTGGGAGGTTGGTAAGGCAAATATTAGAATTTTTTGTCAAAATTACAGTTCACTTTCTACTTCTAAAACAAAGGTAGCAATACAAAAACTTCAAAGAGATTTACAAGCCCTGGAGAATACTCTTCTCAACAGTAATGATGGAAGTGCACACAATGAACATTTTGAATAAAAAGAAAGAACTTGGGTTATTACTTCAGGAGCAAGTGAAAGGAGCTTTAATAAGAGCGAGGATTTGTTCAATTAAGGACATGGATGCACCTACTTCATACTTTTTTAATCTTGAAAAGAAAAGTGTTCAACAAAAACAAATGATTCATCTTCGCCGTTCTGATGGAGTTATAACTTCGGATCCAGTAGAAATTAAGAAGCAGACACACAAATTTTATACTGATTTGTATGGATCTGAGATTTGTGATCATGAATGTGCCTTGGACTTGTTGAGTGATCTACCGAAATTGTTAAATGAACAGAGAAAATCCTTGGATAATCCAATATCTTTTCAAGAGATTACAGAAGCAATGAGTAAGTTATCAAATGGTCGTTCTCCAGGAATTGATGGATTGCCCGCAGAGTTTTATAAGACTTTTTGGAACCTATTAGGAAATGACTTGTATGAGGTTTTACTAGAAAGCATAAAAAACAAGCTACTTCCCATTAGTTGCAGATGAGCAGTCCTGACATTACTACCTAAGAAGGGAGACTTATGTCTTTTAAACAACTGGAGACCCGTTTCATTATTGTGTATGGACTATAAAATACTCTCGAAATGTTTAGCAAATAGGCTGAAATATGTTTTAGATTCCTTGATAAAAAATGATCAGACATATTGCATTCCAAACAGGTCTATAATAGATAATGTTTTTCTTTTAAGAGATATAGTTGATTTTAATCAATTTAATAATGTCGATCTGGGAGTGCTCTCATTAGATCAAGAAAAAGCCTTCGATAGGGTTAACCATACGTATCTTTTTGAAGTTTTGAAAAGCTTCGGGTTTGGATGTGATTTTATATCATATATTAAGTTATTATATTCTGAGGTTTTTGTAATTGTGAAAGCAGGGGGAGGATTGAGTGCACCTATACCTGTATTAAAAGGTATTAGGCAAGGTTGTCCACTTTCTGGACAATTATACAGTCTTATTATTGAGCCATTATTGTGTAGGTTAAGAAAGAATTTAAGTGGAATTCATTGTAACGATGCTATGAATGGCATTTCAATATCAGCTTATGCTGATGATGTCACTGTTTTTATTTCAAATCAGGATGATATACAAATTTTAACTGAAGCTATTGGTAAATATGAGAAGGCATCATCAGCAAGAGTGAATTGGGGCAAAAGTGAAGCTTTTATTTTTGGTCAATGGAAAAATGGGCTTCCAAATTTACCTGGTGGTTTGTTGTGGCAAAGGTAAGGGTTGAAAATACTAGGTGTTTTTTTGGGAAATGAACAATTAAAAAAAAAAAACTGGGAAGGAATGTTGGAAAAAGTGACTGCCCGTTTGTCCAAGTGGAAATCGTTACTACCTCTAATGTCATATAGAGGTCGAGTCCTGGTCATAAATAATTTAGCCGCCTCACTTTTATGGCATAGACTCATTGTAATGGAACCACCCGAAGATTTGATTTGCAAAATACAGAGAACATTTGTGGAGTTTTTTTGGTGCGGAGAACACTGGATTTGTGCAGCAGCCCTCTATCTTCCTGTGTGTGAGGGAGGCCAAGGATTGGTGGACGTTCAAAGTAAGATCTGTGCTTTCAGCATCCAAGCAGCACAGAGATTTCTGTATCAAAAGCTGTATCAATAGCTTGGAATAAAACTGCTAAAGTGATTTTACAAAAGGCAGGCGGTCTTCAACTGGATAGACATTTGTTTTTAATGGAACTAAAGAACATAAACCTTTCTGGGATTACATCTTTTTACCGCTCAATGTTGCATTACTGGAGAACTGTTTTAAGAGTGGAAAGAGATATGGATGAACCTGGAAGATGGATTGAAGAAGAGCCATTGTTTTTTAATCCTGTGATTCAGACAAGACTTTTATCATCTATGAGTGTGCGTGAATGTTTACAAAAACATGGTATTGTGAAGCTTGGGCAATTGTTGAAAAAGAACCACTGGGAATCAGCAGAAACTATGAAAGAAGTGACAGGTTTCAAATCCTCACGCTTGACTAAAAAGATAATAGAAGAAATTGTTAATATATTACCAAGCAGCTATAGAAGAAGCATTGGGCACGAGACTTTATCAGAAGAGAGGAATGAAGTGGATTTTCCAAAAATACAAGTTGCTGCAGCATGTAATGAAAGACAAGATGATGAATTCGCTGGTTCAATCCTATCATTTGAAACTCCACATCTGGATTGGTTTGAAGGTATATCAAAAAAAGTCATATACAATGTAACAATTAAAGTGTTACATCAGAAGTCTCTTAGAGAACAGAAGATATCGAAGTGGCCGGATTTGTTAAAACAAGACTTTCTGGTGAGAGATAGATGGAGAACTTTTTATAAACCACCTTTGGAGAAATGAACTGCAGATCTTCAATGGAGAATAGTACACGGGGCAATAGCGACAGATAAACACGTTGCACACCTGAACCCAGATGTAGGAGGAGAATGTAGGTTTTGTGGGGAAGAAGAAAACTTAGAACATTTGTTTTTAAAATGTAAAAGGTTGAAAAGTCTCTTTGAGGTTCTTAAAAAATTGTTTCATGATTTTGGTGAGGTTTTCTCAAATGAAGTTTTTATAGGTGGTGTAAAATATAGTTATTCAGAAAGAAGAACAAAATGTCTGTTGAATTATTTGACTGGGACAGCAAAAATGGCAATGTGGATGACAAGAAAAAATCATGGTCATGGTCTCTCTGGACGTTGTTGCAACCTTGATGCTGAAGTAATGTTCATGAAATTGGTAGCAAATAGACTTAAAATTGAATTTGCATACTACAAACTTGTAAATAACGAAATGCTTTTTAGTGAATTGTGGTGTGTTAAAGATGTTTTGTGTACTGTTTATGAGGGGTTTTTTGTTTTTGAAGTTGTAAGTTATATGATTATTATGTGAGTTTGTAAATGTAAGGAATTGTCTTTTTTATTGAATTAAAGGTTTTGTTAAACCTCTCTCTCTCTCTCTCACACTCACACACACACACACACACCCTTTCTCTCTCTCTTACACAAACACACACACACACATTGCACACACACAGCTGTGGTTATAAATGTGTGTGTTCTTGTGTTCAGGGGTCTGTTTCCTCACTCTGGATCCAAACACAGCACACACCCAACTCATTCTGTCTGAGGAGAACAGAGAGGTGAAGCGTGTGAGAGAGAATCAGCCGTATCCTTATCATCCAGACAGATTTGATGTTCATCGTCAGGTGTTGTGCAGAGAGAGTGTGTGTGGACGCTGTTACTGGGAGATTGACTGGAGTGGAGATGTTGGTGTTTGTATATCAGTGTCATATAAGAGCATCAGGAGGAAGGGAAGAGGTGTTGAGTGTTGGTTTGGA
This sequence comes from Danio rerio, assembly GCF_052040795.2. Taxonomy (NCBI): domain Eukaryota; kingdom Metazoa; phylum Chordata; class Actinopteri; order Cypriniformes; family Danionidae; genus Danio; species Danio rerio. The sequence continues at coordinate 64,289,700 of NC_141024.2, read as the reverse complement.
TATAATGCTCAGTCCTGGAGTTTGATCTGCTCTTCCTCCAGATTCTCATTCAGACACAATCACACAGACACTGATCTCCCAGTAGAGCCACTCAGTAGGAGAATAGGAGTGTTTGTGGATCACAGTGCAGGAACTCTGATCTTCTACAACATCTATAGAGACACAATGAGCCTCATCCACTCAGTCCAGACCACATTCACTGAGCCGCTCTGCCCTGGGTTTACTGTTTATTCTGGATCATCAGTGAAACTGAGCTGAAGACTGACGAGATATTTACCCAGAATCCTCTGCAGGAGCAGTCAGCAGCAGTGTGTGTGTGCATGCGACAGACGGTGTGTGTGTGTGTGTGTGTGTGTGTGTGTGTGTGAGAGAAAGTGTTTGTGTCTGTCTGTGTGTGTGTGTGTGTGAGAGAGAGCGCGTGCGTGTGTGTGTGTGTGAGAGAGAGAAAGTGTGCGCGTTTGTGTGTGTGTGTGTGAGCGTGCATGCGTTCACTGCTTTATGTGTGTGTGAGAGTTTCTATGTTTGTGTGTGAGAGAGGGAGTTTGTATTTGTGTGTGTTTGTGTGTGTGTGTGTGTGTGTGTGTGTGTGCGCGTGCATGACAGACAGTGTGTTTGTGTGTGCATGTGTGTGTGAGAGTCTGTTTGTGTGTGTGTGCGTGTCTTTTGTGTGTGTGTGTGTGTGTGAGAGAGAGAGAGAATGTGTGTGTGTGTGTTCACTGTTATGTGCTTGTGTGTGTGTGTGCGCGCGCGCGCGTGTGTGTGTGTGTGCGTGCGTGTATGTATGTGCGTGTGTGTGTGTGTGTATGTGAGAGAGAAACGTGTGTGTGTGTGTATGTGTTCACTGTTGTGCGTGCGTGCATGTGAGCGCGTGTGTGTGTGTTTCTGTGTGTTTGTGCGTGCGTGCGTGTGTATGTGTTTGCGTGTGTGAGAGAGAGTGTGTGTGTGTGTGAGAGAGTGTGTGTTTGTGTGTGTGTGCGTGTGTGTGTGTGCGCGTGCGTGTGTGTGTGAGAAAGTAAGTTTGTGTCTGTGTGCATGTGCGCGCGTGTGTGTGTGCATGTGTGTGTGCGTGCTTTTGTGCGTGTGTGTGTGTGTGAGAGAGTAAGTGTGTGTCTGTGTGTGTGTGTCTCAGTCTTCATCAGTGTCATCATTGATGTTGATGAAGTGTCCTCCAGGATGCTGCTGTGTTCAGATCAGCTCATTCTTGTCTACAGATTGATCTTCTTCATTGTTTCTCTCACTGTAAAAAATTGCTGTTAAAAAACGGTCAGATTCTATGGTAAAATAATGTTTTTTCACTAAAACAGTAATATTGTGTTAAAAACAGTGCTTTCTGGGTAACATTTTTGTTTTCGAGAAAGTAACCAACTGCAGAAAACTGTGAGCTAACAGAGTTCAGATTCGATGTTTTGAAGTCTGTGTTTGAAATCACACTTTGTGTCCTTGTTCACTATTTCATACACTAGTTAACTAATATAGTTCACCTGACAGTTTTAATGAACACTGAGTGAATTCAGACACTGATGAACACCTGCTGTTAATAATTACAATTACTGAAGAAAATAAACAAGAAACACAAACAGTGACTTGAGTTACAACATTAAATAAAATCAAATAAAATAAAACAGCTTCAGTCTCAGCAGAGGATCATTAAACGACTCCACAAACAACAGCAGACACACACTTATTACTGACTGATTTGACTTCCATACTATTCTCATTGAGATCCAACAGAAATTAAGGTGTTTTTTGTGTCACCGTAATGGAGTGAGGGGCTGGTTTAGTTGGGCTCTTCACCCTTGAACTCATTTAATAAGACTTTCCCACTGCTGTAATGCAGAGTTTACAAAACATTTGTACTATAGCAATAAAGTTAGGAAGTCAATAAATAGAGAAATCTATTTGTCTGAAATTAGTTCTGATAAATGTTTTGTTGTAAATCTGGATGAAGGGCATCATGCAATAGATTTTATGCTTAGTTGCAGGTATTACTTTAATTAATGAGAAGTGAAAACAGAAAAGATACCTCTGTAATTACTTAACAGTTAAGAAATAACATACAAAAACAGTTCAGTTATGACAATTACACACTCAGACCTCATGAATCTGACCTTGTATCTCAACAATGGTAACATCTCAAATGTTTCATGCTGCAATGCATGCTGGTAGGGGCACGGTACAAATATCCCAGCATGCATTGCGGTATAAATAAATGTTGTATAATGGTCTAACAGTTTTCTTTATTTGTGTTTGATTCAGTTGCCTGTTTGTGAGTTAAACTGTTAATTTTGTTAGTTGTCACCATTATTGAGGTTCATATGCTGATTATTGATGTCTCTTTGAGTGCGATTTACACCATAGAGCAGTGTTATTGTCCAAGATATTCTTAAAAACTTCCAGAAATCATTGCCATATATATATATATATATATATATATATATATATATATATACATACATACATACATATAATGTGAACCAATAGATTAACATTGAATAGGAGCTGTACATTTTATTATACTAAATGAGAACAGACTCTGCCATTTAATAGCAACATGAACATCACCAGATCTTATTTAGGTTTTTGGCTGACTTGCCACAACAAATGAGCTTTTTAAACAAAGTTTTTAACAATTGCAGCAGCCAAGATATATAAATGTTAAAAATGACAGGGCTAAGAGCCCAACTAAAGCAAACTCTGTTCTCCATGATGGTGACGTAAAACTTTAACTTTTTCTCAAGAAGAACTTTAGTAAATGTTATACAAAAATACATGTATTAAGCAATAAGTGTAGCTGGTGATGATGTTTGTAGAGTTGTTTATTCATCCGCTGATCATTTAAATGATTTAATCATTTGTTGTTCTTCAGGTTATTTCATTATAAAGCTGTGACTAAAGTTTTGTATGTTCTGTTCTTGTTTTTTCCCTTCAGTATTTCTTCATTTGTTCATTGTTAATCCTCAATTATCATTTAATTAGTCAGTTAATTAATGAATTTACTTCAGCTTTGCTCCATGTTTCTTGAACACTCAGTAGTGTGGACACTTCAATTAAAACTGAAGTATTTGCTCAGGGGTTTAAAGGGTTAAAGGTGTGAGAGGTAAAAACACAGTGTAAAAATGTATTTTAACAGTAATATACTGTTAATTTACACAACGGAAGTAGACTGTAAAAAAACAGTATATTGCTGGCAACCACAGCTGCCAGTAGATTACTGTTAAATCAAGGAAAAAACAGTATTTTACTGTAAAACCTGAAGCTAATTTCTTCTGTGTGTCACCGTTGTGGAGGAGAGTAGAGCCAGTGTATGAGTTAAAGATGAACAATGAACTGCTGATGTTATTCTGCATGTTTCTCTATTTAAAGACAGCGGCTGTTTGGTTGCTGATGCAGTCAGAATCTCTCTGGTGATTCCAGATTTACATGTATGTGTGCTGTTGTGAAAAATAAGACATTAGAGTTAAACCGAACTTTTCTAATTAACTAAAATAAGTTATCATTATAAGTATGCTTCTAAGCATATATAGCACATTACTTCATAAACTCATTCAGCAGTTGACCAAGTTGAGGCAGTTGCTTTCAGTGAGCAAAATGAGTTCACTTGAGTATTGTGTAAATCAATGTAATCCATGTATTTTTACAGCAACATACTGTAAAATAACAGTACATTGCTGGCAACTGCAGCTGCCAGTATTTTACTGTTTTTTAACGGAACAATTTTTAACAGTGTTTGCTGTATCCCAAAGTAACCCTGGGGAAACACCCGGAGTTTTGTTTTCTACAAAAAAGTGATTAATCTGTTCTGTTAAAAAACCTTCAAAATTAGGGTCAAAATTTAGGTATGAATTATACCTCCATTGTTTAGGGAGTGTCAAGTTACTGAAATTTATGCCTATACAGACAGGTGCTTGATCGGATATCAAAATATCCCCAATATTACAATACTCAACTTTACTAAAAGAAATTTTGGGGGTGAAGATCAAGTCAATTCTACTACTGGTTTTATGAACGGCTGAATAATATGTAAACTCCTTATCATTAGGGTGTAACACCCTCCAAGTATCAACCAGACCAAGTTCTTTGCAGGTATCCAAAACAGCTTTGGCTCTATTCGACATCTGACCATGATTTTGTGTTGAAGGACATTTATCTACTACTGAGGAGAAAAAACAATTAAAATCACCTGCTATAACTGTGTTGTCACAAAGCCAATCCGCAAATTTTGAAAAAACCTTAGAAATAAAATCTGTGGTCTGAATAGGTGGAAAATATATATTTAAAACTGAAATGTCTTGCCCATAAAGAGAGCCTCTTAACATAATATATCTTCCTGATTTGTCTGAGACCGTTTTAACTTCAAGTAAGGGTAAACATTTATTAATTAGGATGGCAACACCTCTGCTTTTGGTAGTAAAAGAAGAGCTAAACACCTGTCCGACCCAGTCATGTTTTAACTTAGCGTGCTCAGCAGACGATAAATAGGTTTCTTGTAATAGGGCTATATGGACCTGTTCTTTCTTTAGAAAGCTAAGAATTTTCTTTCTCTTAATAGGATTGTGTATCCCTCTCACATTCCAACTACAAATTTTTAACGTTGGAGTTACTAGACATTATGTGTCAAAAAATAAAATACAAAAGGAGCCACAAAATGAGAGAAAACGCAGGGAAAAAAAGAAGAAAAAAACAAGAAAAAAAAACGCAGGGGTAAAATCGTTCTTTGCACAATTTTAGAAGAATCAAGTAAAAACTATGTACATCAAAAAAATTGGAACAAAAAAGAGCTATTAACGAAACGAAAAGGACTTTGGTCTGTTACGCCCATTTTGGCCGTCAGCTAGCTTCCCTCTAATTATAGAGAAGGTGCAGGACCAGCACACGAAAAACAAGCAAAAAAAATAATAAATAAAAAACCTTTCTAAGGCTTCGATAAGCTACCTTTAGGTAACAGAAAAACTTCCGGACTGCAGCTCAGTCAAATATTGCGACATAAATGGCAATGAAAAAGTAATCACATATGGATCTGTCAGTATTAAAGAAACCATACTAAATTTTCGATAATAAATTGTTATAATAAAATGTAGACCTCAAACGAAATGTCCGATCTTAACAGCTAAACCCTCTAAAACCATACTGGGATGGGGAAAGGATGCTCAGTCAGTAGCAGTGCGGTCAGGTGAGCCGCTCTGTAGTGGGGCAGACGCCAGAAATGCTGTGACATCCTTTGGGTCCTTGAAAGACCTCTCCTGACCGTTCACCTTGACCCTGAGAACTGCTGGATACAACATGGCAAAGGCAATACCCTTCTCTTTAAGCTGCTGTTTAACATGGTAGAATTCCTGCCTTTTCCTCATTACCAACACAGAAAAGTCCTCAAATATCATAATTGAAGCACCGTTGTAGGACAGCATGCACGTTTGTCTCGCTGCTTGCATGATCCGAAATTTATACTGAAAGTTGTAAAACTTTAGGATAACTGCTCGGGGTCGCTGGCCAGGCGGTGGGCGGCGAGTGAGGGCGCGGTGGCATCGATCCAGTTTAACATGCTCACCTTTGAAACTGACCTGTAGCAGCTCTGGTAACCAGGATTTGAAAAAAGCGATCGGATTACTGCCCTCGCATCCCTCTGGAAGACCGACGACCCGCACATTGCATCTTCTGTTTTTGTTCTCCAGATGGTCTATTTTTATACAGCACGGACGCCAGTTTTTCCGCGAGATCAGTAAGTTTCGCACCATAGGTGGTCATCGCATCCTCGGAGTCTGATACGCGGCATTCTACCTCAGTAATTTGCTTGTCCAAAGTCCCAATTTTTGAGGAACATTCCTCAAGTTTCTTAAGAACAGGGTCGATTTTCTTTTCAAACGAGCTTTTGACACCTTTAAGCACCTCTGTTGATATTCTTTCTACCAAGCTGTTTGTCTCAGCTCGGCTCAGCAACGACTACACCTGGTCCGCCATGATCGTTGATTGACTGTCCTCCTGAGGCGATTTAATCTCCGTCGATTTAGAGGTTTTTGCCGACAGATTCAACTTCTTCTGGGTAGTGGGCATGATCGTATGTCCATTCACAAGGTCTTAAAGTATATGCCGTTATATGTCTTATTTTATATACTAAAAATATACCACTGAGCTGCGGAGACCAAATGTTGAGCTGCTACTCCGCCATTACCGTCACGTGACTCAGAAAAAAGATTCTGTCATCTTGATGAACGAGACTCAAAGATCCAAGTAAGTAAAATGATACGAACTTTCCATCACTACTGTCCAGTGTGAAACGTCTGGTGCAGTTTTAATTTTAGAGCTGTAATAAAAGTCTTCTCACACTCAAAGCACAAATACTCTTTCACACCAGTGTGGATCTTAATGTGTTCATTAGGGTTTACTGATTGGTTGATACTGTGGAAATATAAATTTCTAGCATCTAATTCCAAATGAACAATACTCTACGTATAACTGAAAAGTTATTTTCTTTGGTTTTCTTTAATTAAATCATTGCATTGACGTGCCATATAGGAGGGACATTTAACCTTGCCTTGCTGACTACAGACTTCATTTGTATGTTAAAGTGATGTAATTAATGGTTTCACAGCATGGCTGTATCTATTGTATTCCCTGTCTCCAGAACATCATTTGCACATTGTTGTAATGATGTACTTATCTATTGATGAGATCAGCATAGCACCCAGACTTCATTTGCAACCATGGCACCCAGACTTCATTTGCATGCTTTGTTTTACTGCCCCCCATGACTGACCCCACCTACATGCTGTAAGATGTATAAAATGTATTGCTTTGCTGTGGAGTTGAGAGTTTGCTTTCGATGACGCCACAGCCACGCTGAGTTTCCTCTTATTAAAAAGGATTCTGCTTTGAAGACAACCGAAAGATTCTCCCTGGTTTTTTGTGGGCTCTTAGAAGTTTACAACAGTTTTGGTGCCGTGACCCGGATAGAGACTGAAATCCTCAAATTCTCAACAATTTGCCACAGAAGACTGAAATCCACCTGAACTTCAACTTGAACCTTCAAGATCAAGGAAACTTCACTTCAGACGGAATCTTCAGCTCAACTGCAATTTGAAGTCACTCAGCAATACAAAGATCAGACCACTTCAGACTGAACCTTTTCAGTTCAACCACGATTTGGTGAGTTTCACTCTATAAAAAGAACCGCAAAACCAGCACATCTAGTTACCCTCTGCGCCGTCAGAGAAGAGTTAACAAACAGCTGTGGGTTTAGTTAGCTAAGTTATCCTCTAAATTTTATTTTAGAGAGGAATAAGTAATCCTCTGCATTGCCAGAGAAGTTTAGCATTTTTCTGCTAAAATCTGTATCCTCTGTTTTAGGCAGGGAAGTTTAGCCTTTCGTGCTAAAATCTGTATCCTCTGTTTTAGGCAGGGAAGTTTAGCCTTTCGTGCTAAAATCTGTAACCTCTGTTTCAAGAGTTCACACTTAGATATTGCTTGACAGCTGTAAGCAGGTTTGGCATGCTGTCCCGGGAGAGAACCCTGAGCTCGGAGATAGTTGAGCCCAGGGCTCCCGCCAGGTCCATAGAGCATGTGAGGGGAGTACGAGATCAGGTGGTTCTCGAGAGCTCCCCTTTTTGTAAAGGAGAAAAGGAGGAGAAAGGGGTGGATGGGGGGTTTCTTCGGAAAACGAAGATAAGGGAGTAATGTCTAGCTAGGCTACTTATAGTGGGTTAGGATAGATCTGATTGGCTAACTAATGAGTGTAGATAGGTGGCCAGCTGCTGTCAATTATATCACGTGCTCCTCTCGAAATTAGTTTAAAAACTTCACTTCAAGAGTTCACACTTAGATATTGCTTGACAGCTGTAAGCAGGTTTGGCATGCTGTCCCGGGAGAGAACCCTGAGCTCGGAGATAGTTGAGCCCAGGGCTCCCGCCAGGTCCATAGAGCATGTGAGGGGAGTACGAGATCAGGTGGTTCTCGAGAGCTCCCCAAATGCATGAAGCTCGGGACAGCAGCCGTGTATTCGAAGAAACTCCCCAAAAGGCTTGAAATGCTATATCCGGCTGCTGGATATAGTTATTTGAAAAAGAAAAGGTAAAGAGGGCTCCTTTGGAGCAAAGGGTGAAACAGGTTCCTGCGGGAACCCGAGCAGAGTTGGCTTGGGCTGTGAATACTTCTGCTGGAGTAGAGACTCGGGGAGACCCCTGCGGGGGTCAGAGCCATGGGGTGGGCGGGAATCCTGCTGGAGTCATTACAAGGGAAGGGGAGTGAAGGACTCCGGCTGGAGAGGGGGGTGAAGGGGGGCAGGGGGGCAGGGGGGGCGGGGACTCCAAAGGAGTAATTTGCTCGAGGAACACTCCTTGCGGAGATTGAGCTGGGAGGTGGCAGCACTATATATAATTATATATTTATATGAAACATATAGATATATAAATATATAATGGGGTAATCTATGGCCTTGGGGGGGCGTTTTTACTGACTCTTGCGAGAGTCGAAGCTCTTGGCTCTCCTGCGGGAGAGAGAGCTGTATGTGCCATCTCCAGCTGGAGTCGGGAAAAGGAATGGTCGGTGAAGCCCCAGCTGAAGGGGGAAATGGCAGTTGGGCGATGACCCCTGCGGGGGTCCGGTGCTCGGGATTAACTCCGCGGGAGTTAGAGCGTGAGGGTGACAGCACTATATATAAATATATATTTATATGCGTGGGTGCATATATATATACATATATATAAATAAATTTAAAAAATAAAAGATAAGTGTGAGAAATAAACAAAAATAAACATAAATAAAAGCTAGGGCCGGGGAGGGTCGGTGACATGACTCGTGTCACAGCTCGGGGTTGGGTGAGCTATTTAGCTGCTCCAGTAGGAGTCGGGAAAGATGAGGGGGAGGTGAAGACTTCTTACTGGAGGGTGACGGGCGGTATAGGTGCTCTGGGGGTGTTCCTGCGGGAACAGAGCGTGAGGGTGACAGCACTATATATAAATTCATATTTATATGCGTGGGTGCATATAGATATAAATTTATATAAATAAAATCAAACAGAGAGAAAAATAAATAGTGCTATACTATATGTCATTATGGAATGACATAATATAAAAAGCTAAGGCCAGGGCAGTGAGATGATTCCTGCGAGAATCGAAGCTCGGGGTAACGCCCCTGCGGGGGCCAGAGCCATGGGGGGGGCGGGGTCCTACAGAAGTTAGAAAAGTTGGGGGGCAGTGAAAACTTCTGTGGCAGCGGCCGGGGGGGGCGGGGGTGACAAGGGGGCCTGGGCAGGGAGAGAACTCCTACTGGAGTTAGGTGAGTGAAAAGGGGGAGAAGGCTGAGTGCAAATCAGCTGGAAGGAAGAAAGGAAGCTAGATGGCTGGGTCATGCCCGCGCCCTTGGGAGACTGGGTAGTTCCTCTGCCCTCGGGAAGCTGGTATGGTTGGGTTGTATTCTCTCCCTGGACTAGGCCCATGCCCTTGGCCGCTGGGATTACTGCGTCTGCTGGTGAGGGTCCTCTGAGCTTCCCTGAGATGGCTGTGGCTGAGTCAGATATAAGATTTGAAGGCGTCGGGAGACTACTTTCCTAGTGTTTGTATGTGTTGTTACGATAGCCCTTGTGTGCTGCTGTGGTGGTGGCTCCAATTCTGAATGAGTGACTGGATTATGAATCTGGTGGGAAGCCTGAATGGTCCTATGACTTTAAGGTGTTATGAAACCAAAAATGTTATTGAACGGAATGTGTGGATATGTTGAGCAGTGAGAAACTGATGAGGTGTTCTGGGGTAACTTAAAATGTTTAAATGAATGCTGACGCAAATTGTGTATGCTGTGGTTATGGGATTATCATCTTAAAAGGAGAGATGGAGTCAGCTGCGGCTCTGCTTCTGATACCAGTTTCTGAAAATAAAGCAAAAGAGAGTCAGCGATTTCCTATGCAACTAGGAACATGTACAGCAGTATTTTTTTTTTTTTTTTTTTTTTCAGAATGTATTGACTATATTGCCCGTTAGAAGCGCATTGGCGGCCCCGATAATATACCCACGAAGGGGGCAGCATCTGTGTAAAAAGGATATACTGAGGATGAAATTGGATAGCTAATAAATGAATGGCTTCTATTCCAGCGCTTAAGGAAGGAAGCATAAGCAGGTCGCATGCTTTAAGCGCTACCTGATGGTTACGAACCTTTATGAATTTCATTTCTGTTAAACCAGGAGTCACCAAATATGGTACCGATGGGCACCAGATAGCTCACGAGGCTCTCGTGTGTTGCTCACAGGCCTGTTCTAAAATAGCTCACCATAACACCACTTACAAGTAAGCTTTCTCTAAAATAGAAGTAATCATTTAAAAATGTAAATATTTGCAAAGATAAATAAAATAGTGTTGCACGTTGATATATTAATTACGGGGTATTTCCTACCCTGTTAAATCATTGTTGGTAACTTTGAGAGAATCATAACATGATCATTGACTACACCTGGATGAATATTATTCATTATTAAAAAATAACCAAAAACTTAAATTATAATTATAAGTAAATTGAGCAATTTGTTATTTGAGAAGTGTTTATCCAACTGGTAGCCCTCCACGTTAATCGGTGCCCGAAGTAGCTCTTAGTTTCAGAGGTTAGTGACTCCCGTGTTAAACGCTAAAGACAACATTTTGAAGAAAGCTGAAAACCTGTAACCATTGACTTTCACAGGAAGGAAATAAATAATAAGGAAGTCAATGCGGCTGTCCGTAGTGCCCAGCCACAATTCATGACACTTCGTATTCTGCTGCGCCGCGGAGCGCTATTTGTATAATTGATTAGTTTATTTGATAAAGTATGAATGCGTGAGTCTGGTGTGCATTAATCTACTATTCTCTGTCGTAAGTGCGTCGCGTCACCGCGCCGTCGGCGCCTCTGGTGCGCGACGCCCTTCAGGCAGAGTTTGTTACGGCCAAGATCGGATTTAGATCATTTCTCTTCTATTCCGGAGATTGCTGCTGCGAGATGAAATAGGTGAGTGACGAAAAGGCATCCCTGCGGGATAATGCGCATGTGTGTTTGATGTTCTAGATGGAGAGCAGTTTATGCTTAGCGTGATATTTTTATTCCAGAATATAAAAGGGGACTGATTGTCGATTTATTCAAATAGCTTATTAATGCTTGAAATTCTATCACTCCAAATTGATGCTTAAGAATTCTATAGAAGTGCTTAAGCCGGAGGTTCTTCCGCAAAGAGAATGCAAATATTAGAAAACCGGTCACTAGTTTAGCTGGGGGATATTAGGGAGAGAGAAACGGGAACTTGTAGGTGAATTACGTGCAAACACCGTAGTTATTGGCGAAATCCAGCGGATCGTTTTTAAGCATAAATGTGTGGGCTACTTTTGCATCCGAATGTTAAACGGACTACGAAATGTAATTGTGACCTCCGATTGCCAGAAATCGGGTGGCAGGTGTAATGTTGATTGCAACCGAGCGCTGCAGCCGTCTAGATTAGAGAGATTGCTTGGTTTATAACGTGATAATTTAAGCATATTCATCAGGTAGAATCATGCTGTTAAAGCTGAAAAAGGCAGAATTATGAGTCCATCCTAATGTCCATTTCAGTAGGGCTGGTATGGATGTGCTTAACAGGGAATTGCTCTGTGATTTCTGGTGTAGTGTTGGTGGACGGCTAGTGAGGTTGTGGGAAGGGAGCACCGAGATCGGCTGTGCTTCAGTAGACGAAACCTGGAATGAGAAATTCAGAAATTAGGTCAGTTACAAACGTAATTCAGTAAAAGCATAAACATATTGACAAAAGTCGACAAGTAATTTCTATTTTATAATAGAAAATAATCAGCAGTAGCTGCGAGCTTGTAAAAATGAGAGGGGGAAAAAGCAATGATACACAAGGTAGAGGGGCGGGGTGCGTAGGTGGTAAGGATCGCTGAAAGAGGAGGACTGGAGTGTGCACTGGAATCGGGAGCTGCAGGATGGAAGAGGTGAGGTGGGATTCCCAAGAGTTGCTTTATTGTCCGGGAGATAGGTTTTATCCGTGTTTAGAATTATGATTGCTGCAATATGTCCAAATCCAATATTGCTTTTTAATCCTTTCCTTGATTCTCCGGGGAGGCGGAGAGGTTGCGGGTTTAATGTCTGTTTAGGATAGGGGGTGTGGCAGGAGCGTGTTATGTCCTGGGGGTGGCGGTGAAGACGTGGATTCGCAAGTGTTTTGGGTTTAATGCAGCGGCTTTGAATTATGGTCCCGGCGTCTAGGAGTTTGGAGGAGTTCAGTGACAGTCGTTGTTGGATATGAGAGACGCATGATGATGCTGGAGAAGGTACGTAGCGGAGCTGGGGATTGCATTGTGATCTGGCTGGAGTGGATAGGCCTACGGCCTCTCGTTGGAGCCTCGGTCTCGAGCTGACTTTCATGCTGGGCTGGTTGTTGTTAAGACGGGGCTGGTGTTTCAGGGAGCCCGGAGCTTTCTTTCTTGTATGTAGCTGCGCTGATGCTGTTGTGATCTCAGCCGCCGTCGCTGTTGTTGTTGTTTTTGTCATTTTTTGTAGTTGCTGACGATGGTATTAAAGGTGGTGTGGTATTGTAGTTGAAGAATAGTAGGAGATGTGGAGGATCCGTTTTGTCCGTGAGTAACTTTTGGAGGAGCTAGAGCGGACCTGTCGTTTGTTTCTTCGGAAAACGAAGATAAGGGAGTAATGTCTAGCTAGGCTACTTATAGTGGGTTAGGATAGATCTGATTGGCTAACTAATGAGTGTAGATAGGTGGCCAGCTGCTGTCAATTATATCACGTGCTCCTCTCGAAATTAGTTTAAAAACTTCACTTTGACGCAGGGAAGATTAACCATACGTGTTAATATTTTGTTTTGTCTGTGTTTAGCCTTTCGTGCTAAAATCTGTTATCCTCTGTAAAGCAGGGAAGATTAACCTTACGGGTTAATATTTTTGTTTGGTTGTAAGTCTGCTATCCTCTGTAAAGCAGAGAAGATTAACCTTACGGGTTAATATTTTTGTTTTGTTGTAAGTCTGCTATCCTCTGTAAAGCAGAGAAGATTAACTTTACGTGTTAATATTTGTTTTGTTTTTGTTTTAGTGTGAAGTACTATCAGTTTTTTTTTTCCTCTGCATTGCCAGGGAAGGTTGACTTTGTTAACATACAGTTTTTTGTATCAGAAAAGTTTAGTGTTTTGTTTTTGTAGTAATTGAGAAACTCACAAAAATGTTTAAGAAGAACGCTAGATTGATCCCCACAAATGAAAAAGGTGGTCTTGCAACTCCGTTGTGGTCAGATAAGGAATTTAAATCATTGTTAGGAGTACAGATGGACCTAATAGTCACTGAGAAAGTTAGAAGAGAGCTAACTCAGAAATATGAGATCCATCCAGACAAGACTTGGTCTGTAGATGAATGTAAAAAAGTACTAGGTGCCAGTATCCGTAAAAACAATGTAAAAGGCATTATCTGCTGTCACAGAGAATTTGCTTTATCCTTAGCCACACAACAAGCTAAGCGCAACTCAGACCTAGAGGAACAGAACAAACAGCTCCGTGCTAGAGTAGCATCTCTGACAAAGAAACTGAACCGCAACAAAGCTTCAGAGAAAGCTGATGTAGAAGAAATCAGTGAGTCTGATAATGTTTATCCAGACTTACAAACTCTCTTTGAAACAGATGTACCTGTAGAGTCAGTGAATGTTTGTGGGGCGAAAAGGAAATCGCAGAGAATTGAGGAAATTGAAAGTGTTTCTCCCAATGCTTCTGTTGTCCAAGTTCAATCAGTTACCAAAGCCTTAGGGCCTAAAGACATTGAAAGACTGTCTCAGGGTTTACCTTCAGCCCGCATAAATTTTTCTGAGTTTAGGAGAGCACTAATCAGCAAAATGCGTCTTTATGACATGTCGTTGACAGAAGTTACACAGCTATTGTCTCAAATTCTAACAGAATCTGAATTCAACAGTTTTGAATCTGCTGTTTCTGATCTGCAACATGCCAGTAAAGATGATTTGAGAGAGGGTGTTCTGAAAACTCTTAAAAATATTATGGGGCCCAAAATAGATTGGTCTAGAGTGACTAGCTGTGCTCAAAAGAAAGATGAGTCTGTGAATGAATTCACTGAGAGGTTTTGTCAAACAGCCATAGCTTACAGTGGAATTGTTGACAACTCTGAAAGTGTTTTACATGAAAAAGGACCACTAGTTCGTATTTGGTCTGATGGCCTTGTAACAGAGTACAGGAAAGCATTACCTTTTCTAGATCTTACATGGTTTGACAATACCATCAGAAGTAATCTAGGCAAGTTAGCTGCATGGGAAAAAGATGCTGATGTCAAAGCAACAGTGAGAATAGCAGCAACTACATTTAGTTCAAAAAACCTAGACAATAGGTGGCCTAAAAGAGAAGGCAAATGCAACTACTGTGGGAAATTAAGACACTGGGAGAAAGAGTGTAGGAAAAAGATGCAGGATAGTAAAAGACATGCTATGCATAATTCTGCTCCCTCTCAGCCTGCCTACAACCCTGAAGTAGTTCAGCCATTGTCTACAGCAGCTTTAGGACAGCTTGCTCAGGCTCTTCTAAAAGCACAACAAGAACAGGAAAAAAACTAATTGTTGGGGCTGTGAGTAGCTACCTTTCCCCTGTAATCCATCACAATGACAAAAGACTGTTTGTGAAAGGTAGCATACAAGATAAAGAGATTGATTTTTTGCTTGATACAGGTGCAGAAATTACAGTAATTCCTATGCAATTGGCTAAAGATTTTAACATTCCGTACAACAAAACTAAACTTTCCTTAACAGGTGTAATAGGTGAAGATTCAATTTTGTTTGAAACCCCGCCCATAGAGGTTCAATTTGGCCCAAAAACTCTGACAACAAAATTGCTATGTGCTCCATTAAATACAGGTGCAATTCTAGGCATGGATATACTAAGACAATTACATCTAACTTTAGACATGTCTTCAGAATCAGCTAGCATAAAAATTGCTTCAGTACAAGTTTCTACTGATAATGCAATCGCTCCCGAGTATGCTTTCCTACAGAATCATCCAATCTGGGCAAAAGAAAAGGATGAGTGTGGACTTTTGACAGGTGTAGAACCAGTCAAATTGACAGGAACTCCACCTCCAGTTACCAAACAATATCCTATAAGTAAGGAAGCAATACAGGGAGTGAAACCTATTATAGAAAAATTACTGAAGCAAGGATTGATAGTTAAAACCAACAGTGCCTGTAACTCACCCGTTTGGCCTATAAAGAAAGCTAATGGAACATGGAGACTCACCATAGACTACAGAGTAGCCAATAAACATATTGATAAAATCACCCCATTAGTAGCAGATCCGTCTACAATTTGTAATGGTCTACCATTAGATTGTAAAATTTTTACAATAATTGATATGTCTAATGGATTCTTTTCTGTACCCTTGCACTCTGACAGCCAAGCATGGTTAGCTTTCACAGTTGACTATGAACAATACCAGTGGACACGGTTACCACAGGGATTTCAAAATTCCCCAACCATTTATCATCAAGCTGTCAGACGTGATTTGTGTGACCCAGAATGTCCAGTCAAAAAGTCTACCATGATTCAGTATGTCGATGATATTTTGATTGCCTCGACAGATCACGAGGTACATAAAACTGAATTGGCATCATTGTTAGACTATTTGCACAAAAAAGGACATAAATGCAGCTTTCACAAAGCTCAAATTGCTAAAAACCAAGTTACCTTTCTGGGTCAAACAATTGGTACAGGAAATAGATCCATTACACAGGATCAAGCAGCTTCAGTCAAAATAATACCTCCACCTACCACCATTAAAGCACTCAGATCATTCTTAGGAACAGCAGGTTACTGTCGACCTTGGATTGAAAATTATGCCTCAATGGCCCAGCCACTTTATGACATCTTGAAAGGTCAGGTTAAGGATTCTGATACTGTTTGTATGGAAGAAACTCAGCTTAACGCTTTCAATAATTTGAAGACCGCACTATGTCAAGCACCAGCATTAGGAATTGCGCAATCAGATAGGCCTTTTGTGCTTTATGTTCATGAACACTCAGGCTTTATGACAGCATGTTTAATGCAAGATCATGGGGGCAGTTTACGCCCAATCCATTACTATTCTGGTAAACTTGACATAGTCGCTCAAGGTATGGGTCCATGTCTTAGAGCAGTACAGGCAGTTCATCTAGCTCTTCAGGCTTCAGCAGTAATGGTGCTAGGTCAGACTGTAAATGTAAGATGCCCTCACGCAGTGTCTGCACTAATGAATCAAGCAAAAGTCACTTCTGTCACCTCCTCTCGTTGGGGAAATTGGTTAACGACCCTCACAGCCCCGAATGTTGTTTTGCAGCGTGCACCAATCACAAACCCATCCTCATGTATGATGTCTGCATTGACTGAAGTTGTGTTAGAGGATGAGGGAGAAATGACTCATGATTGTGTAACGCTTACTTATACACCTACAAGTGAAGTAGCAGAAACGCCCATAGAAAATGCAGAATGGGAATTGTTCGTTGATGGTTCAGCACAAATCATTGAAGGTAACTGAAGAGCAGGTTATGCGGTAACTTCCACCACTGAAGTAATAGCTACAGGCCGTCTTCCAGATCACTTTTCAGCTCAAGCTGCAGAACTAGTAGCTTTAACTAGAGCATGCACGCTAGCATCAGGATCAGTTACAAATATCTACACTGATTCCAGATATGCTTTTGGGGTAATTCATGATTTTGGTGTCATTTGGCAAAGCAGACAGTTTTTAACTTCTGCCGGATCCCCCATTAAGCATGCTGGATTAGTAAAAGACCTGATGTTTGCTATGAAACTTCCAAAGAAATTGGCGGTGATTAAAGTGAAAGCACATCTCACAGCCAATACAATGGAAGCTAAAGGTAATGCTCTTGCTGATGTAGCTGCTAAACAGGCTTGTCATTATGCTAATGTACAAGTATGTTCAGGTAGTACAGCACAGAAAGCAATTCTACCTCCTGAATCAATCATTGATCTGTACAAAGATGTTCCTTTATATGAAGCATGGACTTGGTTAGACAAAGGAGCCACAGTGGATTCATCTGGCTGCTGGACTAAAGAGGGAAAATATGTCGCTCCCGAATCACTGTTGCCATACTTGGCTCAACAAATACACAATTTGGGTCACAGTGGTCCAGCAACCATGAATCACAGGTTCTCAAATCAATGGTGGAATCCAAAATTCAGAAACATAGCCACTGAGACAGTGAAAAGATGTGTTACATGTCAGAAAAACAATGACATACCAGCAGCAACTACAGCAGCAACACATACCCCAGCTCCACCGGGGCCATTTCGTCATCTGCAGGTCGATTACATATCATTACCTCCCTGTAAAGGAAAAACTGATGTTTTGATAGTAATTGATAAGTTCTCGAGATGGGTTGAAGCTTATCCAACAGGACGTGCTACAGCTACACATACTGCTAAATGTCTAATCACTGATTTCATTCCCAGATGGGGGTTACCAGATTCCATTGACTCAGATCAGGGTACACACTTCACAGGACAGGTAGTCAAGGAAGTTTCTAAAATGCTGAAGATTAAGTGGAATCTTCACTGCCCCTACAGGCCACAAGCATCAGGACAGGTTGAACGAGCTAATAGGACAATTAAAACCAGGCTAAGCAAAATGCATCAGGAAGGAGTTTCATGGGTTGAAGCACTTCCAGCGGTACTATGTAGTATGAGAGCATCACCTAACAGATCAGTAGGACTGAGCCCTCATGAGATTATTACTGGACGCCCAATGCAGATGCCAGGTGTAATTGATCTTAGAAATGCTGATGTGCACATCGTCTCAGATGCCCTGATAGCTTACTGTGAAAACCTTACCAAGTCTGTACAGAATGCCAGAGAGAGAGTTGAGTCGTGTTGGCAGAATCCACCGGAAGGTGGACACACAATCATCCCAGGTCAGTGGGTCATGATAAAATCATTCAGAAACAAGCCATTAGAGCCTAAGTGGCTTGGACCACATCAAGTGATGTTGATTACAGCAGCTGCAGTGTTGTGTCAGGGAAGAAAAACTTGGACACATGTCTCACATTGCAAAGTTGTTCCACCACCTACAGGGATAGGATAGGACACACAGAACAGTGGGGTACCCAGGGAAGAACTGATCCTTTAGGGATTGGGGGCCACCCCTGGGCGAAGACATCCCAATAGAATATCCCCCCATTTATTAGTCCATCCTAACCTTACTGTTCTTTAGGTGTCATGGGAATTAAGAAATAGGGAAAGAAGGAACAACTATAGCAGAATTAGAATGAACAGAGGATACAAAACTAGTGTTTTATTTTTTACTTTTTTTATTTTTACTTTTTTTACCTTTTTTTCTTTTATTTATTTATTTTTATTTTTTCCTTTTTTTGCAACAAATACTGTTTCGTTGCTTTTGTTTCCTTCTTATTCTGTGCAGATACAACTTGTTGTCCTGAGACCCATAGACACCAACCTTCTCACCTACAAGTCCAGTCACAACCTTCAAGAGGCCACTGCTAAACCAACCATCACAGAAGAAAACACAACGCAGAGAACCACACACAGGAACTTCAGTCATCCATCAATATGATCAAGATTGCCGTACTAGGGATCATCATGAACATCGCACAAGCCATCGACTCACGAAGCAACATATTCTTAGAGCTGATGAATATGTCAAGAAATGCCTTGTTTGCTGGAAAGAACATCTGCATGCCACACCCACCTTCAGTAGGAGCAGGAATCCCCTGGGTGGCACAACCCGTGTCCAACTGTGACACGTGTACGTTCTACCAGCTATCAGAGAAAATACACACGCCACACCAAGCTCTCTACATCTGCATAACTCCGCTCCCACCACAAAGGAAGAAGATGGCTGCATTCCAGGACTCACTTGTGCACAAACATGGTGGTCAAGAACTCTTGGAGCAATAATTCCTTCTTATGGTGTGATGCAAGCCCTTGATCAAGTCAGAAGCTTATCAAATTCTGTTCAGAAACTGGCCAATGATACAGCTTTTGCCCTGGGTAATATCACAAACACTCTTGCTTCACACAAGATAATGATCTTACAGAACAGAGTGGCGTTGGATTACATTCTAGCAAAGCAAGGGGGAGCTTGCACCATCATAGGCCCAGAGTGTTGCACCGGATTAATGGATCCAACCAAGAACTTGAACAAAATTCAACAAGACATACTTGATCTTTCAGTAAAATTGCACCTGATGACTGAAGACAATTCTTCATGGTTTGGAAACCTGTTAGGAAAACCCTGGCTGTGGATCAAGGAAATAGCTATTCTTCTATTGCTTTTCCTACTGTTGTACTATCTATGCATCCACAGTATCAAATGTTTTACTCAACATTTGACCCACGCCCATGACGAAGAAATGACAGTTCCAACCAGAACAGAATATTATCTATAAGAAATCCATGGATTTTAGCGGCATGTTTGTTCCTGTGTCAACATGTCATTTGTAAATATAGACAGTAAAAACTGAGCAAGTAGTATGCGCCTGTAACCATAATACGTTACAAGAATGAACTTTTTTTTAGTGTATAAATTTATTTATTGTGAGAGTTTTTTTTTTTTATAACTCTCAAAGGGGGAACTGTGGAAATATAAATTTCTAGCATCTAATTCCAAATGAACAATACTCTACGTATAACTGAAAAGTTATTTTCTTTGGTTTTCTTTAATTAAATCATTGCATTGACGTGCCATATAGGAGGGACATTTAACCTTGCCTTGCTGACTACAGACTTCATTTGTATGTTAAAGTGATGTAATTAATGGTTTCACAGCATGGCTGTATCTATTGTATTCCCTGTCTCCAGAACATCATTTGCACATTGTTGTAATGATGTACTTATCTATTGATGAGATCAGCATAGCACCCAGACTTCATTTGCAACCATGGCACCCAGACTTCATTTGCATGCTTTGTTTTACTGCCCCCCATGACTGACCCCACCTACATGCTGTAAGATGTATAAAATGTATTGCTTTGCTGTGGAGTTGAGAGTTTGCTTTCGATGACGCCACAGCCACGCTGAGTTTCCTCTTATTAAAAAGGATTCTGCTTTGAAGACAACCGAAAGATTCTCCCTGGTTTTTTGTGGGCTCTTAGAAGTTTACAACAATACTCTTCCCAAACAGAGTGCATGTGAATGGTTTATCTACAGTGTGGGTCATCATGTGTTTATTAAGGTCTGAGGAGTTGCTGAAACTCATCCCACACCGAAGCTGTGGGTTTCTCTCCGTTGTGGCTTATCGTGTGTAGATAAAGGAGTGATGGTTGTCTGAAACTCTTCCCACACTGAGTGCATGTGAATGGTTTCTCTCCAGTGTGGATCCTCATGTGTTGATTAAGGTGTGATGAGCGGCCGAAACTCTTCCCACACTGAGTGCATGTGAATAGTTTCTCTCCAGTGTGGATCCTCATGTGTTGATTAAGGTATGATGAGCGGCCGAAAATCTTCCCACACTGAGTGCATGTGAATGGTTTTTCTCCAGTGTGGATCCTCATGTGTTGATTAAGGTATGACGAGCGGCCGAAACTCTTTCCACACTGAGTGCATGTGAATGGTTTCTCTCCAGTGTGGATCCTTATGTGTTTATTAAGGGATGATGAGCAGCTGAAACTCTTCCCACACTGAGTGCATGTGAATGGTTTCTCTTCAGTGTGGATCCTCATGTGTTGATTAAGTTCTGATGAGCGGCTGAAACTCTTCCAACACTGAGTGCATGTGAATGGTTTCTCTCCGGTGTGGATCTTCATGTGTTCATTAAGGTATGATGATTGCCTGAAACTCTTCCCACACTGATTGCATGTGAATGGTTTCTCTCCAGTGTGAATCATCATGTGTTGATTAAGCAATGATAACCGGATGAAACTCTTCCCACACTGAGTGCATGTAAATGGTTTCTCTCCAGTGTGGATCATCATGTGGTCATTAAGGTGTGATGATTGGCTGAAACTCTTCCCACACTGAGTGCATGTGAATGGTTTCTTTCCGGTGTGGATTATCATGTGAATCTTAAGATTGCCATTTCCTCCAAAACTCTTCCCACACTGAGTACAGGTGAAACGATTCTTGCCTCTCCTTTTCAAAATACCATCAGTCTGTAAATGAGTTTTGTCCTCAATTTTAACATGGTGTTCCTCCTCTTTACTCCCCTCACTCTCTTCAATTAGGTCTGAAAAAAAAAAGTTTTCATTAAGTCTAAAAAACTCTCATCAAAAGCTGAAAAGTGAAAAGACACTGGAAACATTGGCTACACACATTGTATTTCTGATGCACATTAAATGTGAAATAAATCAGATCATATTGTGTTTGGTCCATTAACGTATGCACATTTAAGCAGATTCTATTCAATTCATCTTTATTTATCTAGTGCTTGTACAATGTAAACTGTCAAAGCCGCTTAACATAGAACTTATAATAAATTGAAACGGTGTCAGTCCAGTTTTTAGAGTTTCTTACATAATACATCATAAAATAAATTTTGGTCACATTGATAAGACACAGATTCGAAAGGTGTAAATGGTGTGACGACCTCAGTATTCTAGTTTGGATGTGGCAGATCCGGATTAGGTGCCATGGTTGCTCCCCAATTGGTTCAAAGCATATAAATGCGAGAGTGAGCTAGCTTCTGTAGGATAGTGTGGCTACTGGCCGTCCTCGCATCAAGACCATCTCTTTATTTTGGCAACCTTATGGTTTTGTTTGGCATTATTTATGTGTAGTTAAAGTTAGTTATTTTCTTCATTTTCCCCTAGACATTTGTTTGTTTCTTGATTTGTTGCTTTATTAGTTGTATATAATAAATAAGTTGCATATATAATTTTTTTGTTGTCTGAGCTCTTTTATGTTGCAACTTGAACGAGGGGGTCGTAACAATGGCCTATTTTTATTTGTATATATTCATAATTACAACAAAATGTTTCTCTAAAATTTGTTTAGCAGACAGGAAATACTATGGATAGAATACTATGGATAAGACACTGTGGATAGAATGAAAGAACTGACAGGGGAAAGCAAAGAAGGAGGTGTTTTTTTATTTATTAACAACTTATGGTTGAGAAACATACATCCAGTTAGATTATTTTGTTCTCCTGATCTGGAATACCTTATGCTTTGGTGCCGACCACACTGGCCACCAAGAGAGTTCACAGCTGTTATAAATACAGCTGTCTACATCCACCCTCAAGCCAACACAGAGCAGGCGCTTGGGAAACTGAATAGGAGCATAAGCGAGCAGGAAACCACACACCCAGAGGCAGCATTTATTGTTACAGGGGACTTTAACAATGCCAATCTCTGGACAATCGCTCCAAAATACTATCACCATATCACCACAAACATGCGTGGTGACCGTATTTTGGACCACTGCTATTCTCTGTTCCGGGACGCCAACAAATCCCTCCCCCGCCCACCGTTTGGCAAATCAGATGACTCTTCTGTTCTGCTCTTGCCTGCTTACAGGCAGAAACTGAAACGGGAACCACCCACCCTCAAGACGTTTCAATGCTGGACGGACCAATCGGATTCTATACTTCAAGAATGTTTTGATCATGTGGACTGGGAGATGTTCCGGGCAGCTTCTGATGACGACATTAAGGGCCTACTCACACTATGCCATCCGTACCGTGCCCAGGCCCGTTTCCCGGATCGTTTGAGAAGTGTGAGTTTCCCGGATCGTTGAGAAGACCCTTAGCTGAATCGGGCTCAAGCACAGTTCACTTGGCTGGCCCTAGCCCGGTTGGAAGAGAAGGGCCTGAGCGCGGTTCACTTGGCCGGTACATTTGTTGTGTGAGTGCAAAACGTGCCAAAGCCCGAAACTGAAAGAGAGACGTGACTTTAAGGGATTGTTTCATATGGATTTATTAATCATTCTTACTGTTCAGTGAACGCAAACTGCCGTAATTTATTAAAGACGCAGACATCTCACTGCACAACAGTTGCGTGCCTTCAGCAAACCTCCTCATTCCTGCAGCACGAGGGCTTTATGATTGTTTATAAGCGCCAAAAGTGGCGGATCTGTTTGGCGAAATATCTGACTGCGTGTAAATGCATCCCTAAGGACTGTTTAGTGAAATATATAATGAATGTCACTGCATATCAAACGACTGAAACGATATAACTAGAGAAATCTCCACTGTGCTGCTGAGTGAGTGAAACTGCTTTTCACTGAACAGCGCAGCAGCGATGACGTAAGCGTGCCGAGGCCCATTTGTGGTGTGAGTGCGAGCCGTCGGGGGAGACGGGAGGGGGGACAAGCGTGGTTTGGCCCAGTTTGAGGCAACTGTACCTAGTGTGAGTACGACCTAAAGTTTACTCAAGACACCGTTACATGCTTTATTAGAAAGTGTATAGAAGACATGGTCCCAACAAAAACTGTCCGTAACTACCCCAACCCAAAACCATGGATTAATGGCGAAGTTCGAACAGCCCTATCAGTGTGAACCTCCGCCTATAAATCCAGAAATGCTGAGGAACAAAAACAAGCAAACTACAACATCAGGTAAACTATCAAAACAGCAAAACATCAATACAGAGGTACAAGGTAGAGGGGAGGAGTATGTGGCAGGGACTTAATTACATCACAGACTTTAAAAGTAACAAACTCGCCACTG
Source organism: Danio rerio (assembly GCF_052040795.2). Lineage (NCBI taxonomy): Eukaryota > Metazoa > Chordata > Actinopteri > Cypriniformes > Danionidae > Danio > Danio rerio. The sequence continues at coordinate 64,266,095 of NC_141024.2, read as the reverse complement.
TCAACATTTCTGCGTCTCTCCTGGACGAGCTCAACTCGTTGTACACCTGCTTTAAAGCCCAGGACAGCACCCACACACTGTGCGCTCCCGCGGCCGATATCGAAACCGCCAGCACACTCTGTTTCTGTAGCGGACGTTACGAGATATTTGCGTCACAAGAGCATTCGGAAAGCTACGGCCCAGATGGCATCCCTGGACGTGTACTTAAAGCATGCGCACACCAGCTAGCGGGGGTTTTCACGGACATCGTTAACCTCTCGCTCTCTCGGCCTGTGGTTCGCACATGCTTTAAGACAGCTACTATTGTGCCCATACCGACATAATCTAAAACCACATGCTTAAATGACTGGCGTCCAGTTGCTCTGACACCCATCTTCAGCAAGTGCTTTGACAAGCTGATTAAAAAGCTCATCTGCTCTGTACCGCCCGCTCACACTGACCCTCTGCAATTTGCTTACAGGAATAATCGCTCCACTGATGTTGCAATTGCTTTCACCTTGCACACTGCTGTCTCACCTGGAAAACAAAAACACATATGTGAGAATGCTGTTTGTGGACTACAGCTCAGTATTCAACACTACAGTGCCTGCCAAACTAGTGGTGAAGCACCAAGCTCTGGGTCTACACAGCTCTCTGTGCAACTGAATTCTGGACTTCCTGTCAAACAGACGCCAGGTGGTCAGAATGAACAACATATCCTTATCCACACTGATCCTCAACACTGGTGATCCACAGGGCTGTGTTCTCAGTCCACTCCTCTACTCCCTGTACACACATGACTGTACAGCCAAACACATCTCCAACGTCATTGTTAAATTTGCTGATGACACAACAGAGGTGGGCCTAATCACAGATAATAATGAGACGGCCAACAGAGAGGAGGTGCACACTCTGACGCAGTGGTGTGAGGAAAACCACCTCTCACTCAACATCAGCAAATCCAAGGAGCTGGTGGTGGATTTCAGGAAAGAGAATAGAGAACACACCCCCATCACCATCAACGGGACACCAGTGAAGAGAGTCAGCACTCACATCCTCCGCTCATTCTACACCTGCACTGTGGGGAGCATCCTGTGTGGCTGTATCACCACCTGGTATGTAAATAGCACCAGTTGCAATCGCAAAGGCCTAAATAGGATTGTGTGAACTGCTGGACGCGTAGTAGGAGGTGAGCTTCCCTCCCACCACGACATCTACACCAGGCGGTGCATGAGAAAAGCCAAGTGAATTATCAGTGACTCCAGCCACCCAAGCCATAGACTTTTGTCTCTGTTATTTACGTGCACGCGCAAACCTGGGAGATTTGAAACCTGCGGCCCCGCCCTCTAACACAGAAACCCAGACACACACACACACACAAACACACACGCAAACATGCCGGTCGATTGGAGTCACACTGCAGATGGATATTATTGAGTCTCCACCCAAAGATGAAAGATGGGTTTCTTCCTCCATTTCTCAAGTGTAAGTACAGGCGATTAAAGTTGCCTCGTTTACTCTAGCTTGCAAATGTATTTAGTTGTGATTTGTCACTTGTAACCGCGTGTACTGTATGAGGTTAACTCGCTTTATTCTCATATTGGGTGCAAAGTAACGTTAAAAACGTGACGCATGCTGCTTTGTTTAATGAGGTCCGTGGAGGAGGGTAGTGTTTGTGTGTGTGTGTGTGTGTGCGTGTACGCGCGCTGTCATCCGGAGGTGTGTGTGTGCGTTGTCGTCCGGACCAGGGTTAAGTGTTTGTGTGTGTGTGTGTCTGTTTGTGTGCGCGCCCGTTGTCGTCCGGAGCAGGGTTAAGTGTTTGTGTGTGTGTGTGTTAGGACGAGGGCAATATGTGTTTGTGTGTGTGTCTGTGAAAAGAGCAGTGAGACAAGCTAGAAGATCTCCTCAACTGTTTTTGCACAATAAAATAGTTAGTCGTCAGTATTTTCAAGTCCACCGTCTGTATTTACATTGACCCACTGGCAGCTAAAATCCACGCCTACACTATCGAACGTGTATGAACTGTGATTACTTTTATATTGCTGATTAGCTGTTGGGCATTTCACTCTCTCACTGAAGGCAGTCGACCAATCGCAACAGGCTGTCATTGGTCCAATCAGCGCAGATTAGCTTCACGCTAAAGAGGGGTTTGAGAACAAATGAATCACTGGACGATTCATACAGGAGTCGCTGGGATAATTAGGTGAAAATAAATGCAGATTATAAGACCATGAAAGTGTTTTTTGACCTTGCATGCATATTAGACTGTTGTTGGCTTACAACCAAGATATGACCCTGTTTCGTGTATAATATGGGCTCTTTAAGGTACTTTTAAGTCCATAGTTTCATTAAAAAACACTTGTCTTCTTCACAAAACCAACTATAAGCATGTTGGATAGATCAATTGGTAAATATGGACTCATATCAAAGGGGTATGATGTCCATGTTATATGAAGTGGTCTAAAGAACTGCCTCCCCTTGCCTAAATTGTATAAAGCTAAAATGGGAAGACGGACTGGTACTAGAAATATCAGATACAGCCTGGCAATATGCCACAGTACTGGTACACTCATCCCCTGTATGTATTAGACATGGTCTTCTACAGTTTAAGGTGCTTTATAGGCTTCACCTATCTAGGAGCAAGCTGGCAAAAATGTATCCAGGGTCAGATTAATCTTGCCCCAGATGTGCCATGTTAATTTGTTGTTCAATATGTGTGTTGTGGAAAAATTAAAGACTTTGGAAAAATTAATAAAAATAGTTGAATAATAAGAATGTAAGCAGAACTAAAACATAGTTTTTAGAAGAGTAATAATCCCATTAATCTAGTTACAGTACATGTCCCTGTCGAAGGTCTGTGAATTTTAGCTAGTAATTAATTAAAGAAGAACAAGCCATTCTCGTACGTGACTGTTCTTTGTGTGACTGAAATGTAGGCAATAGCTATGTAGGATGAGAAAATATTCTATATTCTTCAATTATATATTCCTTCTATGCTAATCAAGAACTACTGAGACATTCCAAGCATGGGATGGGTCCTCCTGGCTTGGCAGAGTTGATCACAGGCCCAATACACATCTCTGCCATTTGCTTGCAGTAACCATGTGCTTTTCACCATGCAAAATTAATCTGCCCGAGATCTTCCTTTAAATAGCTTTGTCATGTATGGAGTCATTTGACAGTTTATGACTTCAGCTTTGTAGTGCTAAAATCAACAGAGACATTGATTGCTTGTATTTCAATATACAATATATTTACTACTGTTGAGTCATGGCCTGAGGAGAGTTTGATAATGTTCTTCTAAGCCACTTTATCTCCTCTGCTGTGCTCTCATGTTCAGTTTGTTTTGGGGTTGCTTTTCACTCATGTTTGACAATGCTTTGCTCAGGATATAATAAGGAACGGTAAGTGTTGATCTGGGAGAATGGCTTTTACTCTGCATTTCCCGCACAAGGCTGCATAGCCTCATTTGCTAACAAAGGCAGTTTCACTGTCTTTGTTGCTCAGCAGTGCACGCTACAGCTAATTTCTTTATACAGTATGTTAGTTTGTTTCATTCTACTGTCTGTATATTTAAACATGTAACTTAATAAACAACTTTACCTGCTTTAAGCTTTGAGATTCTTTCTCTTTATCAATGATAATAACAACTTTGATGGAGTCAGATTAATTACAATGGAGTCAGATAAATAATGGATTTAAACATGCCATCCTTCAACTGCTTTCTGTTTCCGATTATTGGTTTAGAATAGCAGCGTAAGCTCCAAACCTTACAGCTATGTTTCCATCCAAAAATGCCAATTAAATTTATTTGCAAAACTGGAATATCGCATAAAAAATATGCAAATAAATCAGTGTTGTCGGGCGACGAGGAGGCACAGTAGGTGGTGCTGTCGCCTCACAGCAAGAAGGTTGCTGGTTCGAGCCTCGGCTGGGTCAGTTGGCATTTCTGTGTGGAGTTTGCATGTTCTCCCCGAGCTGGGGTGGGTTTTCTCTGGGTGCTCCGGTTTCCCCCACAAGATCAAAGACAAGCAGCATTACACTGTTTTAAAGATCAAAAAAATTTATTCTTTAAAAAGCAAAAAGATTCCAATAGCGGCGCCTGCTGGTACGTGAAGAATATGGTCAATACTGATGAACTTAACAACATCATATAGTTTAGAAAACTGTACAATGTTTAATAATAATTAATTATTTTAGTGTCCATTTTCATTCAGCATATTTAAAATTAGAGTCATCCACATTTCTGACAAACTTTAAATCAGGGTTTCTACAGGTGTCACCAAGTTAAATTTAAGACTTTTAAAGACATTTTTAAGACCAATATGAATGAAATTTTAGACCAAGGAATTTTTCAAATGGCCCAGAAGAAAAGGTTTTATTTGTCCTATCAAAAAATATTTTTTATATAAAATAATTAATAACACAATAATAGATCAATGATACCAATATTAAAATATTTTAGATATTTCTTAGCAAAAGATCTTAAATATTGTGTGAAAACAAGAGAGCTCGACTTGGATCCACACACTTTTTTCCAAAATAAACTTTCTTTAAAATAAAAAAAACTAATTAACAAATGTTTTAAAAGTTTTAAAAACTATAATAAACTAAATCCATTCAAAACAATCTGTCCAGGTGGATATCCTCAGCAGTCTTTACCATTATGATAAACAGAGTTAAAATGACCTTTTAAATAAAAGTTGAAAGTTTTATTGAGATGGATTGATGGTTATTTTGTGGGTTTTGACCAAATTGGGTAACAAAACATGAACATAGGAAAATGAAGACTTGTTTAAAAAAGATTTAAGACCTACAACACAACATTTCAGCAAATTTAAGACTTTTTAGTGCCAAATTTTAGATTTTGGAATTTAAGACATTTAAAGACTCAGCGGAAGCCCTGTTTAAACACAATAGCCCTGATAATTAGTTATTATAATAAAGATTTAATTCTAACTCTGATATTATCTGTGAGAACTAGTAACAACTACTAGAAACAAGTTTAAACCCATAAAGAAGTTGATGAAAAAAAGGGAATTGTGATCAACCTGACATAAGCAAATGGAAAATATCAAGCCAACACTATCACTGTAATGGCAGATATCTTTTATGAGAATACTGTAGATCAAATATCGTCATATCAGTTTAACTTTTTTTTTAATTTATTGTTTTTATTTATTTTATATAGCGACAGTGCTCAAGGGCGCTTTACACACAGTAGGAGAACAAGAAAAGCAATAACCTTAAGAAGGTAGAGAAAATGGCAGACTAATAATACATAATGACAAAAGACACGAGAACAAGTAACAAAAGAAACTCATTCCTGTCTTTCAATAAGTGCTTATGTGCATTTAGGAGAACTAGGCAGCACACTCAGGGCTGCAACATGGATTTAATTTAGTATTCTTATTATTAAAATATATCTGAATAAAAACTAACCTGTTTGTTCCTGCAGATCTTCCTGTTTGACTGTGATTGTTTCTTCAATCTTCACATCTTCACTCTCCTCTTTAATAAACGCCATCTTTATAACATTGTGGAGATCAGTCGCTTCAGCAGGAGTTTTTCTCTGTGTTTGGACACTTTATCCTGTTTAAAATGAACAAAACAATGAACAGAAACAAAATAACTTCTCTTTAACACTTGCTTCAACAGTTTCTTTATATGAGAGTGATTGACAAAAATAAATCAGGTAAGTCTGAGCAAGAAACAATATCCACAAACAAATGACCTAATAAAAACTAGTTCTCCATTTATTATATATATATATATATATATATATATATATATATATATATATATATATATATATATATATAGAATATTGTATACTTATATTAAAATGACATTATGCTAGTAAATAAATAAAACCTTCATTAAAAAACATTTCTGTTGTTCAAACAATAGCCCTCGATTACTGTTATTAAAATAGTACTTTGTTGTATAAAGGATTAAAATAATAGTCAACCGCAGGTATATAATATCGAAAGGAAAACCTGAAACTTTAATCAATCGGTTTATATTTGTGTAAAGTTGTGAAACAAACCTTCCTCCGGTTGAACCGCAGCGCGGAAGCGGCGCAGCCTTATGACGTCACACAATACGCCAAAATAAAAGTCTTTTTTGTTCAGCTTTTTTGCCACTTACTGTTGCAGTCAGGACATGATAAATTTCACACTCCTTTTCACATCTCACATAACATATCTGCTCTCTCTCTTTCAAATACACAGACATTCAGTATTTGAAGTTGATCAAAACTTTTAATCCAAACATTTTTACACAATTTTGAAAAACTTGTTTAATCTACTAAGTATAAGTCGAGTGTTTCTGGAGCAGAAGCTACACTTGTCAACATCAAAGTTAATGGTATACCCTGATTAAAATTATGTAATGAGTTTCCTTAACCTCAGGTGCTACAGGATATTTAAGAGAAAAGGTAAAAGCTTTGTCCTCTACTAAGGGTTTAACAACTCCTAGATGATAACACTTAAAATCACCCATTATAAGGCATGTTGTAAATAAGCTTGTTGTTATACTTACTATCAAAAATATCAACACTGATATTTTTAAAGACGGAAGAAAAGTTACAAGTGTACAAGGGGATCAAAATAATTACTTTGAATTAACCTAAACAAAGCAATAGGTGTTTAGCCTCACAAATTTCAATATAACCTTTATCTGTGATTTTAACTCTATATTTATTTAATAATCTGTTATGAGATATTAGCAGTCCATTTTTGTCTAACAAATCATTAATAAATAAAATGCCTTTATTGTACCAGTCACTTTTAAACAATGATTTTCTGTTAATATTAACAGCCCTATTATTCCAAAGAGTGGATTTATGAGGGGAAAATTATAGGTAAATATAATTTTCCAAAAAAGTAGTGCTTGCTTATAAAATTAGACAGCTTCAAAGGAAGTTTTGAACAATCATAATCATATCTTAATACAAATTCAAGGCCACCATTTTTTTAAACAAATTATTTGGGATATGATGCCATATTAAATAAGGTTTAGCTAAACACTCCTTCAATCATTTAACTCTAAAAGTGCCATGAAGACATTCAAAATCGATTGCTTTTAAACCTCCATATTCATACTCTTTGACCATATGATTCTTACGTAAATGTGATTTTTTTTTCCAAATAAATTTAAATAATATTGAATTTATAGATTTAACTATTTTTTGGAGGAGTATATAAAGGATAGGTTAAATATATAATTTTAAATAATCCCAGTCAAAAGAATTTTACCCAATATGGAAAGGTCTCTAGCTAGTGTTGTGGAAAGTTGCGCTGGATCTCGACAAACATCTTCTAAGTTTCAAAAAAGAGGCTGAGGTCTTCGAAGTTCTCAAGTTGAAGCAGTTTATTGTTACAGCAGAGTTGGTCGATCGATCTCTCTCCTCCCAATGTTCAAAAACTCACAGTTTATATAGTTTTTTCCCATAGTCATCATGACATGTCGTATAGCATCACGCAATTTCCCGGCTCCAATAGTATCCTAGCTTTTTAATTATTGGCTGTATGTTTTTCTGTTTTTACATATCTTAAGGTCATATGGCATGTGCTTACAATCATGTGTTTGCACATGATCATGTTGATCCATACTTTCTAAATGATTCTCCTTATGTATGCTATTTTGTCGAGGGTTGTTTTTGTCTTGGTCAATACATACTTTTGTCTAAATGTATTGCATATGCGGTCTGAATGTTCTCACTTCACCGCATAACCTGCCATGTCTCAAGGCCGTAAGGCCCTCAATTATAAGGCCCTGCATGCCTGTGTGTTTTCCTCTGCATTTTAATAGTAATCTATATTTTAATAGTGGCAGATTATATAGTGATTACATAATAAAAGTTCCTCTATATGCATCAGAAATTCTCCTATACTAGCCAATGATTTAGGGATTTTTCCAATCCTTTCCATTTTAATATTAACATTTGCACATTCTCTATTAACAGAATTTTGAAGATGGTAACTCCCAAGTATTTAACTTCCTCTTTTACTAGAATACCCACTAATTCTCTTAAAGTACAATTCTGAATAGTTAATATTCCACATTTTCTTAGATTTAAGGGGAATTCAGAAGCTTTAGGAAACAGAAATTTTGTCAAGAGTAAAGAGAGCAACTCCATATTTTTAAGAATAATAGAGTGTCATCAGCAAACTGACTTAAACTAATAGTCCTACCAAGTATATCAATACCTAAAGTGTACTCTGAATTTTTAAAATATAATGACATTAGTTCAACAGCTATATTAAAAAGAAAAGGTGAGATGGAACATCCTTGATGGATTAATCTTTTTAAGTGTACTCTAGAAGATTAAAAAGTAAAGGTGAGATGGGACATCCTTGACGGATTCCTCTTATGATGTAAACTCTAGGAGATGATCCTGAATTCAGAGATTTACTACTGAATATATCAGTATAGAACATGGAAATTACCCTACAAAAGCTCGGACTAAACCCAAAAGTTTCTAAAGACTTTCTAAAGACAAAAAAAGGATGCTGAAGGGTATCAAATGCCTTGAAAAAGTCTAAAAATAGAAATAAACTTGTCTGAGGAATTAAATACCTATAATCGAGCATATCAACTATCATTCTGAATACTTCTCCCTTTAATTAAAGCTGATTGTGTTTTACTAAGTATCTAGCCTACACCTTTTTTGAGTCTATTAGCAAATAGATGAGAGAGCAATTTAAAATCATTGAACAAAAGAGTTATGGGTCTCCAATTGTCTAAAAATAATTTGTCTTTGCTTGGCTTTGGAACTAAAATGATAAAATTCTGCTTCATAGAAGTTGATAGTTCTGCTTTGTCTTTAATTTCCTTAAGTGCTTCAAAAACTAAAAATCTTATCTCTGGCCAAAAATGTTAATAAAACTCAACTGTAATTCCGTGTATGCCTGGGATTTTCCATTGGAGATTTTAGAAATAGCAACATCAAGTTCAGAAATAACAATGTCAGATTCCATCATTTCACGGAAGCTGTCATAATAAGAACTTTATCTTTTAAAAAGGAAAAGAAAAAGTCACAATCACTCTCATTAAATTTTGATTTACATAATAACATGAATAGATGTGATCATCAATCAAAGTTTTCTCTTCACTTACATTGTTATTTATGCTACGTTTATTAATAGTTTTTGAAGCTTGCCTATGCTTTACTAAATTAAAAAAGTATGAAGAATTTTTCTCCCCCTCCTCTATCCATTTCACTCTAGATCGTAAAGCTCCTTTAGCTTTCTCTGTATAGTAGTCATCCAACTCTGATGGCAAAATACGAAGTTCATTTTGTTTTATATCTCCAAGAAAATCTTTATCACCAAGGTCATTTAATCTAGATAAAACTGTTAACTGTCTTTTTTTTCTAACAGAGTAAAACAATAGCTCCTTACAGCAGATCAAGCCATTTTTTTTAACTCGATTTATTTTCAATTTGAGTAAAGCATGTGGCAAAAGAAAAAGAAAACCAAACAGCAAATAGGGAGAAAAGCATTTGCCGAATGCTTATTTAAAAAGCTGTTTAAAATGTGTTTTGTGATTTATTAATACAATTTTTACTGTTTGATTAATCAGCCTTTAAAACATGGATTAAATAATAATACAGTAATAAAAGTGTCTATTTATTTATACATTTTAAATGTTTTTGTTTTATTGCTTAATTAAATTACTTTTAAAAACACAATTTAAGCATATCTATTTATTTGTCCATTAAAATTGTGATTTATTTATGTACATTTTTATGCTGGTCGAAGCAGTGGCGCAGTAGGTAGTGCTGTCCCCTCACAGCAAGAAGGTTGCTGGTTCGAGCCTCGGTTCAGTTGGCGTTTCTGTGTGGAGTTTGCATGCTCTCCCTGCATTTGCGTGGGTTTAATCTGAGTGCTCCGGTTTCCCCCACAGTCCAAAGACATGTGGTACAGGTGAATTGGATAGGCTAAATTGTCCATAGTGTATAAGTGTGTGTGTAAATGTGTGTGTGTGGATGTTTCCCAGAGATGGGTTGCAGCTGGAAGGGCATCCGCTGCGTAAAAACTTGCTGGATAAGTTGGTGGTTCATTCCGCTGTGGCGAACCCAGATTAATAAAGGGACTAAGCCGACAAGAAAATGAAGACATTTTTATGCTTCAATAATTAAATTGATCATTTGAGTCTTTGTTTTTCTAACTACCACTCTTGTACGGTGGCCGGGAAGTGCAAAACAACATTACAAAGTTTGAAACACTTTTACAAAGCTCGAGACAAATTTACATTTTAAAAAACATCTTTACTTATCATCAGACACAATTACATAGGAAAAACAATTTTACCAAGGACGAAACAAATTTACATTTTAGAAAACAAATTAACATGACGCAAAACACTGAACAAATTTACAATTACAGATTCCCTTTGGAAAGGGAATGTACCACACCCCGGAAGTGACGTAGAATGTACCACACACCGGTAGTGAACCGGAATGTAACACACACACTGGAAAATATCAACAATATCCAGCTTGTGTGTGACTTCGTAGACAGGTTTCCACAAGTCTACAACTATAAAAATCACGGTTTGACTAACTGTGATAAAACATATTAGAGCTATTCTGAGAAAATATCAGCGTGAGAGTGCATAGAAACATGTAAATGCAAGTACATGGAAACAATTCAAGCACGGCACATGTTGACTGATAAGATACCAAAACCGATTTCAGAACCTTTTGACTTGGGTTCGAATCCAGTTGATGTCAATTATAATTATTTCTTTAAATCAATTTTGGTTAATGCTGTTCTGCCACACAAATATTAAATCAACAATGATACAATGACACCAAGTAATAAGAATCTTTATTTGGTATGGGCATGTTACTGTGAAAAAGTGACGAATCTGCCAATCTGCAAACATGGATAGTTTACACAAGTGAAAGGGAGCCTCAGTTAACACGGACACCAGTTAAACCATAACACAGGCTTCCTTCAGTTTACTGTTAAGAGTCCTCAAGCAGAGGTTTACGCTGTGTAACTTGTTCAAATAGATTATAATCACATTTGATTTTTTCACTTGAAATGACAATCTTTTTGCTATATTAAAATTATTCAACCCATTCTTTAAACAGGGTTTTGCTTGTCACCCTAAAGAGTTTAAAACAATAATTAATATTATCCCTAAAAACATCACAGTATTGATCAGAGGTTTTCTTTCACACTATTCTGTAATGTTCTCTCTTCCATCTTTATTTTTAGAGATCCAAAATGTAATAATAAGTTTTAAAGGAATATTCTTATTCAAAGGCTTCATCCTAATCAGCTCAGACCTCATTTATTTTTAAAGATTTTAATTCACAGGAATTAAATTCAATTCTCCCCAAAATTAAAGAACTTCAGTTTAAATGATTAATGATGTGTATCCATCAAAAGAATTCCTGAGACTAAAAGTTGATAATAAGGAGAACTTGTCAATTTTGTGAAAGTCATATTGAAAACACTGAGCATGTTTTCTATAATTGCATATACTCATGTCTCATGTCAATATCCATGTAAACCCTTTTTGCAGTAAACAAGTTAAATTTAATGTGACTAAAGAAAATTGTACACAGCATTAAGTAGTTAATAACCGTTTATGCTTTGCAAAAAATTCTTCATTCATAAATATATAAATTTATAAATGTTGGTTTTAAAACCTTTTAAAGGGTGACAATGAGATCTATAGACCCATACTAGTTTAAAAAAAACTATCCTTTTTCAGTTTTATTTTGCCCACCTAACATTGCTGTTAGTAATAGTAGTCACACACACACATATGTGTGTGTATATATATATATATATATATATATATATATATATATATATATATATATACATATATACATGTGTGTGTGTGACTACTATTACTAACAGCAATGTTAGGTGGGAAACCCAGTATCAGATTACTGAAGCACTTCAGCTATCTGTTCATTCAAATTATATATATATATATATATATATATATATATATATATATATATATATATATATATATATATATATATATATTCTATATATATATATATATATATATATATATATATATATATATATATATATATATATATATATATAGAATTTGAATAAACAGATAGCTGAAGTGCTTCAATAGTCTGTTGAGTACTGGAATTAGCATGTAAGCTAACAAATCACTCATATTCTCATTCACAATAGAGATACTGGGCTTCCCATACACAGATTTATTTGTAGTAATGTGGGACTTTTCACATGAACATCTCTTCAAAGGTAACCAGTTGTTTACAGAAAGTTTAATTGTCTTCATGAGGAAAACTTTTTTATTTTCTAAAATCAGTCCATCAAAATAAATGTGTTTTGAAACCAAAGTCTTCATTTGTTACCCACAACACATCAAGATTTGATCAAGTCAAAATCTCATAATCTGACACAAATCTGATCTGTGGTAACTGGCAAATGGCATTGTGTAGTCTGAACAGGGCTTTATGGAGTCTGCATCAGTCTCTCACTGTCACTGCAAGTTCACACCGGCCGACTTTTATTCACCAACAAGTTTTGTAAAACTGCAGACAAAAGCCCAAAATTGGAGGCAAATCTGTGTGTTCAAGGGAGTAAAAATCAAACAGTGTGAACGATCAAAAACACAATCTAAGGGTGTAGGACAGTTTTCTCTGCATCTCCCCAAACATTTTCTCCTCCCTAATCTTTCTAATTCTCTTTTCAGAGCCGATCATTTGATTGCAGTGTGCAATGTGCACAAATTTGGTTCTCAGTTCATAATAACTTGAAACACATATAGAGTTATTTTGCTTCATTGCAGCCCTGTAGAAACTCTCACAATCTGGTACATCTTCACCCCTCTTCAGTTATTGAGTTTAAATCTTCAGGTTCAAAGGGTTTCATTCCAGTAACTTGAAATGTATTCAAGAGTTTACACTTGTCCCGAGATGCTATCCCGGGAAAGCCTTAAGCTCTGCTGGACAAGGCCTCATTTTTTCTCTCCATTGTGAAGCTTCATGTGATTGATGAGGCTTCTTTTATGTTTAAAGACCTTTCCACACTCACTGCATCGAAAACGCTCGCCTGAGTGAGTCTTCATGTGTTGCTTAATGGAGTCTTTGCATGTGAGACTCTTTCCACACTGATCACATGTGGTTCCAGTGTGACCATTCGTGTGATTCATGAGCCTAGCTTTGGTTGTGAAGCTCTTTCCACAATGAGCACATGCAAACGGCTTCTCTCCAGTGTGACTTATCATGTGGTGATCGAGTGTGTTTTTACATCTGAAACTTTTACCACACTCTGTGCATGTGTAAGGTTTCTCTCCAGTGTGAATCCTCATGTGGATTTTAAGGTTTTGTTTTTGAGAAAAACCTTTCCCACACTGTGTGCAAATAAAGCTTCTCTCTCCAGTGTGAGTTCTCATGTGGACTTCAAGGTTCCCATTTTGCTTATAACTCTTTCCACACTGGAGGCAAGAGTAAGGCTCCTCCCCAGTGTGAATTCTCATGTGCGCTGCCAAGTTTCCTGTAGTATAGAAGCTTTTCCCACACTTTTGGCATGCGTACGGCCTCTCTCCAGTGTGAATTCTCATGTGCACTGTTAAGTTTCCTATAGTATAGAAGCTTTTTCCACACTGTTTGCAGGTGTAAGGTTTCTCCCCTGTGTGAACTCTCATGTGAACATCAAGGTTTGACCTTTGACTGAAACTCTTTCTACACCGTTTACAGCTGAAATTACACCCAGATTTTGATTTCCGAGGTCTTCCACGTGATGAAGTCTTTTTAGTCAGTGTGGGTTTTTCGTCAGTCGTTATTTCTTGTTGTTTCTCTTCCATTTCATTCCATTGATGAGTCTCTTCTTTCAGCACCATCAGGTCTTTAAAAAAAGAACAAAAAAGTTAACTTTAGTATGAAAGCACAAAGTGGTAAGCATGACATGGATATTTACCCCAAATATTAAAGGGACTCTACTATTTACTCTCCATCATGTGCTTTTAAACATTTCCTTTCTTCTGGAACACAAAGTAAGCCAGCGTTTTTATCACAATATCTTATTTTGTGTTCAACAGAATCAGGAAACTCATCAAGGTTTAATACCACACAATGGAAAGTCAATAGTGAGGCTATTTACATTTCTGGGTCAGAAATACCTTTAAAGAGTTCCTATTATGAACCTTTTTTACAAGATGTAAAGTAAGTCTTTAGTGTTCCTAGAATGTGTCTGACGTTTCAGCTCAAAATCAGATCATATACCTTGCAGAATATTTCATTTTGGAGGTCAGAGAAAAACCAAGCTCTTTTTGTGCCTGTGGCTGTAAATGCAAATAATCAAATGCTCTAGATTACTCATGTTGTGTTCCCTCATGTGCATCTCTTTCTTGGAAAACCTGATTGACACAAATCCTGCATGTTCATAGCAAGTGCGCATAATTCAGCTTATATTTGTGAGTTTGCATTATTGTATATGCAAATGTTTTCCGGTACTGGTTTGCAGCTGGACAGGCATCCGCTGTTTAAAGCATATGCTTGATAAGTTGGTGGTTCATTCCACTGTGGCGACCCCTGATGAATAAAGGGAGTAAGCCGAAGGTAAATGAATGAATGAACTTGTGCAAATGCTTAATGCCATGTTTGCTGTAAATTGAAGTGATGAGAATATGGCAAGATGAGATACTTTGCTACTGGTATTCATTCATTTGTACTTTTGTTTTTGTTTTCTTGCCTTTGTGCATGTCCTGAGGCTTAGCTGAAGACCTACATGATGACATTTTATATATACAAAATGCAGAAATGCCATTTAAAAAAAAGGTTATCTGCTGTTTGTCCAATCAGGGACAGTGACAATGTAAATATACAAATAATATTGTTAACCCGGTGTTTGCGAATGTGAACTGTCTGTTAATGAACACCCAGGATTATTTTATAACCCCAGGTATAGCATGAGCAGTGTGAAACGTATTTACAGGTAACCCAGGATTCTGTTTATCCAGGGTTAGAATGACCCAGGGTTAACAATTTCAAGAGTGAAAATTCCTAAGAATACTCAGCATCAGCTCTCAGAATAGACGTAGTACAACGACAAACAGCAGCATATAAACATTCTCAATCATGTCATAGTGACCTGATGTAATTTGCTATTGATTTAAAACTTACAATTCAGTTGCCTATTGGAGAAATGACATGGAATAATAAACGGCTATACATGTTCATGACTATACATACAAAGAAAAATAAGAAAATAAGAAAATATAACTTTGCAACATCAAGCAGCATTAGGCATGGGCCAGTATAAGATTCTGACGGTATGATAAGCTTGAATAAAAATATCACGGTTTTGAGGTACTGAGATTACTGCTTTAAAATATATTATTTTTAAATGTCTGGGTGGCGAGGCAGTGGCGCAGTAGGTAGTGCTGTCGCCTCACAGCAAGAAGGTCGCTGGGTCGAGCCTCGGCTCAGTTAGTGTTTCTGTGTGGAGTTTGCATGTTCTCCCTGCGTTTGCTAGGGTTTCCTCTGGGTGCTCCGGTTTCCCCCACAGTCCCAAGACATGTGGTACAGGTGAATTGGGTAGACTAAATTGTCCATAGTGTATGAGTGAATGTGTGTGGATGTTTTCCAGAGATGGGTTGCGGCTGGAATGGCATCCGCTGCATAAAAACTTGCTGGATAAGTTGGTGGTTCATTCCGCTGTGGCGACCCTGGATTAATAAAGGGACTAAGCCGACAAGAAAATGAATGAATGTCTGGGTAAAAAACAAAAACTTTATATTACAATATATTTTCTTTTGAGTCTTTTTTCTTTTTTTGTCAGGCTAAAAAATTTAAATGAATCATTGACTTCTGCTGTCTTCATTAGTTTCAAAAACACATTTCTTTACGATTAAAAATGACATCTTTTATCTGCTGGAGATACTGTTGTCGTGAAAAAAAAAAAAAACTTAGATATACTGTAGGAATGGTACAGAAGAAAATATTGGCCGTTTTAAAACTTTGATTTTTCCAAACGGCATACCTTGAAAGCAGTTATTGTCTCATGCCTAAGCAGCATAACACTGTTTTTATGATGGATAAATTAATTCTTTAAAAAAAAAACTCAAGTAAAAAGACTCCAATGGCGCAGCCTGCTGGTTCGTGAAGAATATGGTCAATACTGACGAATTTTTCACTCAAATGTTTGCATATCATCAGCATGCTGTAATCCATTTCTTAAGCAGAAAAAGTCAATTTTAGACTAGCTTGTTGGCCAGTTGTAGTCAGTGCAATGCTAAACATTTTTGTTCCACTATAATTTGTTCGGTTTGTCACGCGTCATCCCACTGCAACATCATATAGTTTAAAATACTGTACAATGTTTTATAACAATTATTTGGCCCAGACGAAAAAGATTTTATTTGCTCTATCAAAAAAATTATATAATTTAATACATTTAATAATACAATAATAAATGAATAATAAAATTTAAATGTTTTAGATATTTCTTTCAAATGATTTTAAATATCGTGTAAAATGGCCCAGATGGAAAAGATTTTTATTTGCCCTATCAAAAATATAATAATTTTAATAATACAATAGTAAATGAATATTAATTTTTTTATGTATATATTTTAGATATTTCTAGCAAGATTTAAAATTTTGTGTAATAACAAGCAAGCAATACTTTTATCAACAAACTTTTTTTTCCAAAATAAACTTTATTTAAAATAAAAAAACAAATGGACAAATGTTTTAAAAGTTTTAAAAACTATAATAAACTAAACCTGTGCAAAACACAGGTCTGTCCAGGTCAATGTCCTTAGCAGTAAATACATGAAGCACGTTTAAACAAACGTTATTGTAAGGAAAATAATTAAAGCATTATAATAAATAATTTAAAACAAGTTAAAATGACCTTTTTGAATAATAAGATAAAATTTTTATTGAGTTGGATTGATGGTGATTGTATGGGTTTTGGCCAGATTGGGTAGAAAAACATGAACCTTAATTAAAGATCAAAGGAAAAATGAAGACTTGTTTATAAAAGATTTAAGACCTACAGCACAACATTTCAGTAAATTTAAGACTTTTTAAGACTCCAAGGAAACCCTGTTTAAACACAATAGCCCTGGTCAATAGTTATTATAATAATGATGTAATTCTAATTCAGATACTATCTGTGAGAATTAGTAACAACTACTAGAAACAAGTTTAAACCCATGAAGAAGTTGATGAAAAAAGGGGAATTGTGATCAACGTGACATATGCAAACATATTCCTGTCTTTCAATGAGTGCTTTTGTGCGTTTAGGAGAACTAGGCAGCACACTCAGGGCTGCAAGATGGATTAAATTTAGTATTCTTATTATTAAAATATATCTGAATGAGGATCAGATGACTGAGTTGGTCTTTCAGGCCCCATTTACACTAATGCATTTTCGTTTTAAAATGCATAAGTTTTGCTACGGTTATGCCATCTGCCACACTACGCCGGAGTTTTCGAGTGCCGAAAACGAGCGTTTTGGAAACGCTGAAGAGGTCGTTTTCATTCTGAAACGCTGCTGCTCCGTCTCAGTGTGGATGGGGAAAACAGACACATCTGAAAACGGAGGCGGGGCTGCCGACATTCGTCTCTCTGATTGGGGCTTTTCCTCAATATTAAGTAGCCTAACTTTACACACAGTTTAGTACCGCATCCTCTTCTTGTAAGTTCAGACTTCACAAGTTTGATCAAGGCTGCAGTCTCCCCCTCCTCAGTTTGATATGGAAAACAGACTATACAGAGGACACGGGTAAATCTTCAAAGGGAACAGTGTACTTTATAACTTCATTCACATCATCCTGGCTACGTTGTTTCACTTTCTCAACAATAAAATATAAACATGATTTAAGGAACTGCCTATTTTCATTTTAATATTAGCAACTTAACAGACAGCAGAAATGCTGAGAGGTTGTGCTGCATTTATGAGCATCATCTTCACTGTGTGGATATTAATAACAAAACGGAGCCTATAACAACTGCCTCTTTTCAATTTCAGTGAAAATACAAAACATGCCCTCTCTTATGCTGAATATCAGTTTTAATAATCTATAATAGCCATTATAAAAGTATAACAGACAATAAGTTTATACATTATAGGAAATAAAGGCAATCGATCTGTCAATATACAGAATAGGCTACGTGCTTACATTAATCATTAACTTATCTTTGCGCTTAGCCAAAACACGTTACCTGAGAACAAGTAATAGATTCCAATGACCAAAGTCTGGGAATATGTCGTTAGATAAAGACAACAAGATGAATGAAATCGCACGTTTAATAAATATAGGGAGATTAGATCCTGCGGGAGATGCTTGATGAGCAAGTCCGACGAGCAGAGCTCTCATCTGGGTAGAAATGCTGCATCGATTGCCTGAGAGTGTGTGTGTGGTCAGGTGATGTGCGTTTTTAGTGTTTTGGTGTGGACAGAGAGCTGTTCAGAAACGCTCTGTGGACTGCTAGTGTGGACATCGTTTTAAAACTAAAGTGCACTAGTGTAAAAGGGGCCTGAGAATAAAAATCAACCTGTTTGTTCCTGTGGATCTTCCTGTTTGACTCTGCATGTTTCTTCAATCTTCACATCTTCACTCTCCTCTTTAATAAATGCCATCTTTATAACAGTGTGGAGATCAGTCGATTCTGGAGGAGTTTTTTTCTCTGTGTTTGGACACTTTATCCTGTTTAAAATGAACAAAACAATAAAAATGTCCTGTTTAAAATAAATAAAATTATGAAAAGAAACAAAATAACTTCTCTTTAACACTTAACTACTTAAACAGTTTCTTTATATAAGAGTAATTAACAAAAATAAATCAGGTAAAACGTTTCTTTAAAACACTTTCTAAACACTTTACTGTTACTTTATTCAAATAATAGCCCTCGGTTACTGAGAATAAATTAGTACTACGTTGTATAAAGGGTTAAAATCTTATTTCCAACAGCAGTAACATAATTTAACATCATATAAAAACTAAAACTTTAACTTTAAATCGGTTTACATCTGTAAACGTTTCAAAACAAACCTTCCTCCAGTTGAATTACAGCACTGAAGCGGCGCCGCCTGATGACGTCACACGCCATGCCAAAATAAAAGTCTTTTTTGTTTAACTTTTTTTCCACTTACTGTTGCAGTCAAGACTAGGGCCAGACGTAATCTGCAGATGTTTTTTGTTATTTCTGCTGAAAATGTGGGTAGAAATCTGCGGATTTCTGCAGAATGATTTTGGGAGTATCCAACTAGAACCTTAATATGGGAAATAAAAATAATACCTTTTTTACTTTTATTTAATGTTTACAATGCAAATCCAAATAGATTAACTTTATTTGATAAACAAAGCAAGTCTCTTAAATAATATATCTACTAAAAGACAGAAAATATTACTTTACAAACCGCATTGTACTTAAATTTAACATTTAACATTTTCATATTAGTCAATAATATTACTGTAATTAATTTTAAAACTGAATAAATTTAGATTTACACATTAAGTAAATAAACAGAATTAAAAATCTGCGGAATTCTGTGGAAAATCTGCAGAATTCTGCGCGCACAGATTCCATGTGGGCCTATAGTCATGACTTATAATATAGTTCACTGCCAAGCTTCTTGCTGCTGTGCACCTGATGCAGAGCAAAGATAGCCATTTCCGTGCAGCACCTGGTTTACATGATTGTTTCAGAGCTATTGTAGGCCTAAATAATAGCCTACTCTGTATAAAATAATAATTTATTATTATTATTATTATTATTATTATTAATATTATTATTAGGCCTATTATTATTAGTATTGTTATTATTATTATTTACTTAGTTATTCAATGGTTGTAAGAACACATTGGACCCTGCATGGGGCTATAATAAATGGTACCATTTGTTTCTATTGGATTTTCTCCTATTTTAATTTAATATATGTCTTTAGCCTATTGTAAATATTTATTTGATAATTAATACTTTTTATTGCAACGTCAAAGTAGGCCTGTCTTATTATTATTATTTTTTGTTATTATTTTGTCGTTGTTGTTGTTATTATTATTGTAGCAGGGACATAGCCACAGGTGTGGCAGAGTGTGCTGGTACCACATAAAGTGGCATCTTGCACCTGAAAATAGATGCCTTCGCGCTCAAGCACGCGCAAAAAACTTGCACAGGCAAAAGTAATGATGAATGTGTTGAAGGAAAAAAAAACATTCTAATTATTTGTTAATAAAATAGTGCAACATTATTCTAAGTCAGTGTAGGCTAAAAAAATTAAGATCGCCAGCATTTCAAGGGTGGTTTTATTTTTAGTTCATTGCTGTGAAGCGCTATATTTCACTAAGGCTGCATGAGACTGCGCATCTTGCTTATTTTCTCTATTTTACATACAGAACATATCATACAGTCCAGGTTCTACCGTTCTAGTGAGTGTGGGGCATTGCTTTACAGTGGTAAAGTGGATTATTTCTTGGCAAATTCATAATGATTCACTTTGTTTAGTAATAAATTTCATAGTTATAAAATAACTACATTTCAAGAATATGTTAACACTTTCAACTATTTAGGATTATTTATTGCATCAAAAGTAACTTCAAAGTAACATTAAATGTACGTATAAACTGCATAATTTGTGTGTGTAAACACCCTAGATGCAAAAAGCTTATTTAGACCAGAATAGGCCTACTAAATGCAACGGTCAATGTATGTAAACTTATGACCTAAAATGTCTTAAATGACTAAATTTAAGTCTTTTTAAGTTTTTAAATAATTTAAGTTTAACATAAATGATTTAAACTTTAAACTTCAAATTAACAGAGTATGGCAAATAAATTGTTTATTAAATGGAGGTCAGGTGTCTATCTTAATTATAATTATTAAATATTATGACACTATAATTCAGTGGTGTATTGGAGAGTATGCACCTTTTAATTAATTAATTTTAAATAAGTGGTTTATCCTAAATAAAATGCAATGGGATCGGTGTGCAATGAATAGTTTGAAAACCCCTGGTTCAGACTAGACGAGCTAGCTGTCTGTGCGCTGCGCTAATAACTTGGCATTTGCTCTTTTCGGTGCTGCCAGATGCATTTATAGTGCATAAAAAATAAAAAAGGTAATTCGGTAAAGTGCGCGATGCGCGCAGAAATAAGCGCACTATATGCGCATGTCGAATTAAGTTCTCTTTTTCTTTAATCAAGACTTTTCCATTCGAGGAATTACAGTTATTAATAGCTTAGTCCTTATAAACGATCAGTTTATAAAATACACAATTTACGGATCAAGCCTAGTGCAAACAAATATGGATATAAAATATAATACAGAAAAAACACAGAAATAAATAAAATAAAAATAGATTAATAAAAATAAAAAGATTGATAACATAAAAAATATTAATAAAAATTAAAATAGATTAGATCTCTCTCACAAACACACACTTTAGTATTTAAAGTTGATCAAATTTTTTAATCTAAACATTTTAAGACAATTTTGAGAAACTTTTTTAAATCCAGTTCATGATGGCTTGCATGTCTACAACTCATAAGTATACATCACTATATATAAGAAATTGAGTACTAGTTTTAATCAGCTCATTTGTGGCTGTTGTTTCTTGCTCGGACTTACCGGATTTCTTTTTGTTAATTACTTTCATATAAAGAAACTGTTGAAGAGAAGTTATTTTGTTTCTGTTCATAGTTTTATTTATTTTAAACAGGACATTTTTATTGCTATGGTAATTGCTTTGTTAATTTGTTAAAAGTGTCCAAACGCAGAGAAAAACTATATATAATAAGTCATGACTCATGACTAAGAGTAAGTGGCAAAAAAGAAAAAAAAAAAAAAGACTTTTATTTTGGCGTGACTTGTGACGTCATAAGCCTGCGCCGCTCTCACGCTGTGATTCAACTGGAGAAAGGTTTGTTTTGAAGCGTTTACCCTTATATAAAGCGATTGATTAAAGTTTCAGTGTTTTCATTCAGTGCTAAATTATGTACCTGTTGACAATATTATTTTAACCCTTATACAAAGTAGTACTATTTACTAAAACTTACAGTAATGAGGTCCATTTTTTAAATAAAGATAGGATAAACTTTTTGTTCCAGAGAGGAAATTTGTCTTGTGCAAAAAAAAGCTATAAACAGACAATAAGATAAATAAAACAAACAAAACAATTAAGAAGATACTTGAATAAAGTAAAAGTTTGTAATAAGTGTTTTAATGAAAGTTTAATTGATTGAATAGCACAATGTCATTCCATTATAAACATACATCACTATATATAAGAAATTGAGTACTAGTTTTAATCAGCTGATCAGTGGCTATTGTTTCTTCTTGATCAGACTTTTCTGATTTCTGTTTGTTAATGATAGAGGTAAAGTTTGTTTTTATATTCGCACATTCGTTCATTTACAAGTCTCTACATTGTTTACCATGTTACTTTGAATATTTGATCGGAATTAGTATGCAAGTGTGACTTGAAAACAACATTAACACTGTTTATTTAACTGTGAACAATGTTGTACTTTGGTAGTCATTTGTTGCTAATATGATTTCGCTATTTAGAGTTTGCAAATAATACTTTCATGAAATTATATTATTAAGGGGAAAGTCTGAATGTGTGAACATAAAACCAACTTTACCTCTATTTGTTAATGACTCTCATATAAAGAAACTGTTGAAGCAAGTGTTGAAGAGAAGTTATTTTGTTTCTGTTCATTGTTTTATTTATTTTAAACAGGACATTTTTATTGTTTTGTTCATTTTAAACAGGATAAAGTGTCCAAACACAGATAAAAACTCCTGCTGAAGCGACTGATCTCCACACTGTTATAAAGATGGTGTTTATTAAAGAGGAGAGTGAAGATGTGAAGATTGAAGAAACATTCACAGTCAAACAGGAAGATCTGCAAGAACAAACAGGTTAATTTTTTATTCTCAAAGATCAACTCAGTCATTTGATCCTCATTCAGATATTTTAATAATAAGAATAATAAATTAAATCCATCTTGCAGCCCTGAGTGTGCTGCCTAGTTCTCCTAAACGCACATAAGCACTCATTGAAAGACAGAAATGAGTTTCTTTTTTGTTGCTTGTTCTCGTGTCTTTTGTCATTATTTTATGTACTATTAGTCTCCAATTTTCTTTACTTTCTTAAGGTTGTTGCTTTTATTGTTCTCCTACTGTTTGTAAGGTGTCCTTGAGCATTAAAAACGTCACTGGGCACTAATGCCGTTTTAAAATTATTATTAAACAAATGCTTATATTATGGTACAAGGAGCTGACAGGTACTTGCGTCCAGCGGTGGCCAAAGCTAGAAAATGGGACATATTGCGGTTCCAAAACTGCAGTGGGCTCTCACTCCTGGCAATGGGTGGCTCACTTAGATATGCATTTACCTATAAAGATTAATGCAAAATAATATTTCCTTTAACATAAGCATTTAGATTTAATTAAACACTTTAAAACACCTTACACTCACAGCCAGCATTAATATCAGCTTAAATAATTTTAATCTTGTCATATTGATCATTGTTGACAAAAACTAAAGTATGTTTTGACCTCTATATATTAGGAGTTAAATAAAATAGAATTTCTTATTTTGCTGTTCATTTATTTTTAAATAAGGGGATAAAGTAATTTACCTGCTGTCCTATGGGAGATATTTATTATTATTTGATAGAAATCGCTTTAGAGCCTCAATAGAGGGAATCACGTCTGAAGCAGTTGCCGTGTGTGCACTTATTTCTCTCGCAAGCTCTTCGAACGGAGCAAGCAATGTTGTTGTGTTTTCAATTAGCCCCCATTGATGCACGCTGAAGGATGCGGGAAGCTCAAATTCTGCTCCATATGCACGAAGTGCTCGCTTCTGTGCTAACAAGCTTGACATCATATAAAACATACTGTTCCAATGTGTCGGAGTGTCTTGTTGCAGCATATTTTTCAACAGTTCCAGCTCTGTCTGTATCTCTCCAATTCGGGACATTGCAAGATGAGAATATTTAAAGTGCCCTACTATTTTTCTCCCTATAGCCATACAGTCGGAAATGCTTCGCTGGCTCAGAACTCCTTCGTGCACGGCTAACTGGAGAGTGTGAGCCATGCATCCAAGACTTTTTAAACCACAGTCTTTGATGGCTTTAACCATACTGCGGCCGTTATCTCGCAGCACAACATGTACCATATCTTTAGTTATGTTCCAGCGAGCGAGCATGCTTTCGAGTTGCCACATTATAGCAGCGCCTGTGTAAGACACAGGGCATTCTCACGCGTGCAGTATAGCCCTCTTCATCTCAAAGTTTTCATCAATCCACTGAGCTGTAAGACTTAACATACTCACTGGACTTACATCTGAGCTCCATATGTCGGTTGTAAAACTTATATCAGTCACATTTTTTGCCAAAAGCGTGTGAATGTGAGCTGACACTTCATTGTACAAAGCCAGGAGAGAAACAGCAGCGAAGTGCCGCCGGCTAGGGAGGGAGTAGCGCGGCTCAATAAATTCAATAAGACGACGAAATCCAAAATCTTCCACAACGCTGAAAGGTTGGTCGTCGATTGCAATCATTTCCATGACTCTGCCTGTGATAGCGTTTGCTTTTGCACTGTCCTTGCCAAATTTCTTTATATTGTCAAGTGTTTGTTGCGTTGGATTCTCTGTTGTGGTTAAACTTGGTGCTTTTTTGGCAGCGAGTTTAGTCTGATAGTCTTTATAGATTTCGGGATGACGACACTTTAGATGGATTATCACATTTGTAGTATTGAACTTTTTTTCCTACTCCCCCCTCGCAGTGCCTCACATTTGAAGCAGTTGCAGATTGCAATTCTGGGGTCCTCTTTTTTAACGGTGAAAAACTCCCACACTGCTGACATGTTGTCTTCCTTCTTGTGTACTGTGAGTGTGAAGCGCGCGCTTGATTTGTGCTACGTCACAGATGCGACGCTCAAAACCCAGTGGCGGCAGTAAGTTTGTTTAGCCTATGTAAAGAATACGCATTTTATCGGCGTAAAAATATCGACATAATTTTAATAATAGCATAACGATAATCTTAAAAATAGCATTTATCGGCCGATTACGATATGGCCGCCGATATATCGTGCATTCCTAGTAAAAAAACGTTTACCTTGGATTTTTATGTATCTGCCATTTTTATCTAACACATTTGACTCCCAAACTAAATGTACATTTTTATGTATGAGTACAGCAACTCCCCTACTTTTGCTATTAAAGTTAGAATGATATATTTGTGCTCCTATTGAGTTTAGAATAGTCTTTTTTCAACAGATGCGTCTCCTGTGAATATACAATATCAGATTTTTACTTATTAAGATGTGCGAACACCTTGTTTCGTTACACTGGGTGATTTAACCCCCGTACATTCCAACTGGTAAAGTTTGTCTTTACTCCACCCATTTTATGGAGGGCTGTCGAAAACATTTATCAGTAGCATCAAAAAGGAATCTGTGGGTTTTGTATGTAGGGGGATGTGTGGGGGAGAGAGGCAAAAAAAAAAAGGGGAAAAAGAAAGAAAAAGGGAGGTGATCACACAAACACTTAAAAACACGAAACAACACAATATTAAAACCTTGCATGTAAACTTGCACACACTTCCAGATACTCCCACTCTTAACTAGCTGACCATGTGGGATCTGGCATATAAAACAAAACCATTTAAACAGCTCTTGATGTTTTACTATGAAGCTACACCATTATTGACAAAATATACTTGAGAGCTAGAAATAACAACGAACATGTGCTAAATACACATGACATATGCATATAATAAGGTACAGTATATGTCAAAAGCGTCAGTGCAGTATCAGACAGCACCCGTGAGAGCAGCACAGCAATCGTTAACAGATTCATTTGTGTCAAGCAGTGCGTGAAGGGCTGGTGAGGGGTCCGTGTATCTTTTGGTCCTTCATTTATGTTATAAAAATTAATTTTTTTGTGATAACGGGATTTCGTTGAGACATATTTTCCTCACCCATGCATACATTTTGTTGCTTGTTAGTTTGATTAGTGTTTATTTCAAATGATATAAATCTGTTTGTATTAAACTTGTAGTAATGATGCCTCTAATTGGTGTGTGCAACTAAATTTTGGTTGATGCGCCTACATTTTTTAAATTAGGAGCACTGGTGCTACCAAGCAAAAAGGTTAATTTTGAGCCCTGGTCTGCTTTACACATTTTAGGAAAAATATTTTGTTGTAATTATGAATGATTACAAATAAAAACAGGCCATTTACAGCTTTCAAATCTGTCCTATCAATATGACCAATATGACTTATGATCAATTATGTAAGAAACTCTGAAAACTGGACTGACCGTTTCAATTTACAATAAATTCTATGTTAAGCGGCTTTGGCACATTTTACATTGTAAAAGCACTAGATGAATAAAGATGAATTGAATTAAATCTGTTTAAATGTGTACACCATTATTGGACCGAACAAAATATGATCTGATTTATTTTGCATTTAATGTGCATCAAAATTACAGTGTGTGTAGCCAATGTTTCCAGTGTCTTTTCACTTTTCAGCTTTTGATGAAGATTTTTAAAGACTTAATGAAAATGAATGTTTTTTTTAATATATATATATATATATATATATATATATATATATATATATATATATATATATATATATATATATGTGTGTATATTTCAGAACTAATTGAAGAGAATAAGTGGAGTAAAGAGGAGCAACATCATGTCAAAATTGAGGAAAAAAATAATTTACAGACTGATAGTATTTTAAAAAGGAAAGACAAGAATTGTTTCATCTGCACTCAGTGTGGAAAAAGTTTGTCATGCAAAAACAAACTTAAGATTCACATGATGATCCACACTGGAGAGAAACCATTCACATGCACTCAGTGTGGGAAGAGTTTTAGCCAATTATCATCCCTTAATCTACACATGAGGATCCATACTGGAGAGAAACCATACACATGCACTCAGTGTGGGAAGAGTTACAGCCAATTATCATCCCTTAATCTACACATGAGGATCCATACTGGAGAGAAACCATTCACATGCACTCAGTGTGGGAAGAGTTTCAGCCTATTATCATCCCTAAATCTACACATGAGGATCCATACTGGAGAGAAACCATTCACATGCACACAGTGTGGTAAGAGTTTCAGCCTATCATCAAACCTCAATAAACACATGAAGATCCACACTGGAGAGAAACCATTCACATGCCCTCAGTGTGGAAAGAGTTTCAGCCAATCATCACACCTTAATAAACACATGAGGATCCACACTGGAGAGAAACCATTCACATGCCCTCAGTGTGGGAAGAGTTTCAGCCAATCATCACACCTTAATAAACACATGAGGATCCACACTGGAGAGAAACCATACACATGCCCTCAGTGTGGGAAGAGTTTCAGCCAATCATCATACCTTAATAAACACATGAGGATCCACACTGGAGAGAAACCATTCACAAGCAATCAGTGTGGCAAGAATTTTTACTGCTCATTACACCTTAGTAAACTAGGGTTGGGCATCTAAGCTATAATGCCGATCCGATACGCATCTCGATACAAAGAATACGATCCGATATATTAGCGATACATTTGTGACATATTGCGATGCAACACGATACGATTCACACCCATATCACGATACAATGCGATAATTCAGCACTAACTAATTAAATCAAGCTTATGAGATTATGTGAAAGAGGATGCTGTGCCATTGAATGAGTTTGATTATTTATTAACCAAGCAAAACCATGACTTTTTTTTACAAACTGGCTTCTCTCAGAGCCAGTGTCAGTTCACAGTAGAGGGCCATTTTAGAACCTATAGCACATATTATTTAAGTATTTTCAAGATAAACAGAATGTATAAGTGCAATATATATTATAAATGTATATATTTGCACTCTTTCAACATAAAGGTTTAGCATTGCACAACAAGAATTGTGATTTAACTTTTCAACTATGAAAACAAGTTTTACAAAGATATATTGTGCCACTGAATATTCAAAACTTAAGGTGGTGAACTAGCAGTGTTATGTTGCTTTGAAACATCACTATCACTGTAAACAACAGGTCTAATAAAAATATAAATAAATAAAAATTAACAGGAGGTGTTTAAAACCTTCGTTCTCCGTGACACTAGGCTGAATATCTTTGCAGATGAACAATGCAATAGCATTCGTTATTGGCGTAGAGCAAGCAGAACTGTTGTGCATGGAGAAAACTTTCAATGCTTTTCTCACCACTTTTTGAGCTGGTAGCTACAGTTGAAGCAGAGCAGGAAGCCAGGGATGCAGGGACACTGGAAGATGCTTCCACAACAACACCGTGGCGCCGCTTCAAGTGAGATATCAGATTAGTCATACTGCCCATGTATTTTACAGATGCGCGGCACATTTTGCAAATTGCATCTGTCCTGTCAAGTCATCCATCCTTTTTGCAGAATCCATAATGTTGCCATACTTTAGATTTAAATCTCAGTGAGGAATAAGATCCGCAAGTCCGTTGCTAATACTTTATGTAGGTCGATTAAATTATGCGCCAAAAACAGGTTGACAACACTGGTAATAAATAAAAAATACATTCTATATTAAAAATATAAGTTGTATCTTGGAAAAACCAATGCATCTCGCAAAAACCGATGCATCTCGATTTGCTTCCAAAATTTCATTCATCCTCTGCTGCTCTACCGATGCACTAGCATCGTGCACGCGCATGACCGCGTATCGATACATATCGGTTAATCTTCCCATCCCTATAGTAAACACATACGGATTCACACTGGAGAGAAACCATTCACATGCACTCAGTGTGGGAAGAGTTTCAGCCAATCATCATCCCGTAATTTACACTTGAGGATCCACACTGGAGAGAAACCAAACAACAGAATTTTGCATGCTTAAACTCTAGTGTGACTGCAGCTTCGGTGTGGGATGAGTTTCAGCAACTCCTCAGACCTTAATAAACACACGAAGACCCACTCTGGATAGAAACCATTCACATGCACTCAGTGTGAAAAGAGTTTTAACCGATCAGCAAACCTTAATAAACACATGAGGATCCACTCTGGAAAGAAACCATTCACAAGCAATCAGTGTGGCAAGAATTTTTACTACAAGAGGTTTAATCGGTTAACACATCTGAAAACAGAAGAGGACTCACACTGGAGAAACCGTACAGATCTGATCCATGTCAACAGAGTTTCGCTCAATCGGCGCAGCTTAAGAAACACATAGACAAAAAGTTGCATACATGATATGAATGCAACACTACATTTTCTCATGTGCACAGGATTTTTTATGTCTGAATAATGTTTAAAAAGGCTGAGGGACGATATACTGTTTTCCAACACGCCTACACTAGGGTTGTTGGTGGGGTTGTAAATGTGTCGTGTTTCTCTCACTCTCCACACTCTCCAGTGTATTCATGTAGCTAGTGTTGTTTTGGATGATGTTCTCTGTCTTGACTCCCTGAATGAGAAACAAATCACTGGGAAGACACCACGCACATCAAATAAGGTGGAGCTCCAGGACAGTTAGTTTGCAGTATACCAGGGCCTCAAGTTTAGAAAGCCCATTCAATTGTCCTGTGTTGTATTTTTTATTAGTAAAGATTATTTACTTTTAGGTTCTAGTTTACTACGGTAGGGATGGTATACAGTTTAACCCAAAGAATGACCAGTCTGTCAGATAAAGAAGAGCCGGAGTCAGAGATTCAAATAAATAAGTTTACTAATGATAGTTTGCAGTTTTAACAGCAGAAGCCAGCTTCAACACTCGCAATGAGTTCCTAGGCCGCTCTGACTTACATTACAACAATGCAGTAATTATACTCTACACAAGTCCAGAAAAGGTGGGATCCAGGTAAACATTTCTCATTGGTTGCATTAAAAAAAAAAAAAAAATTATTGTAGCTCCAGATAAGGATGACCTCAATGCGTGCGTTAAGAAAGAATTGTATATAACTCCAGATATGGATGGCGACATGGTTCCTGGGGGTTAGGTCGACCCTAAGTTATTAGGAGCTGATCTACAACCTGTGAAAAGATAAACCAGGGTGACAATAGACACAAGAGACCATCTGTGTTAAAAACTCAAGGATGTTTCTTGTACGCTCAGCTGTGTTATCAAACTGGTTCAAGACTGTTTCCATCAACAGTCTGCTACAATATCCTGACTACACACAGTGTCTATCTCCACACAAAAGGAATTTTAATAGGAAATACAATCAAAATAGGTAAATTATTGTAGACAATATCAGTGTAGCAGGGTGGAATATCCCTTTACGGCTATTGGCTGGTGTAACACTAACTTGTTGAGTCTATGAGATCCGGGTTGACTATTACTGTAGTTTCTATTGGCTGGGTCACGCTAAGTCATCAAACCTATCAGATCCCGTTTAGGAAGTATAAAAGTTAAGCGCATTTGGTAACTCGGAATGTGTCATCGGTGTTGCCGTCTTTTTTTTCTGAAGGGTAAACCCTTCCGGTTGAAAGAAATGGTAAGTGCGGAAGATGAATTTGTGTACACTTCAGTATATTTGGGTAGTAACTGTACTATAAGTGTTGGCAGGATTGACTGGTTTGGTCCTCAGCTGCTCTGCACCAGACGCTGTTCGTTCGGCGTGCTTTCTGCCTGCTCTGGTTCCCGGCGCTTTGATTTGTGCTTTGTGCGTTGGTGGTGTCCGATTTAGTGGTTACCAATAACTTCCGATGTTTGCAGAGTGAGGCCATGTTCTAACATCTGTATGGTATGTATGGCAGAGCATATGTTTGTTTTGATTGAGTTTTTTTATTGTAAATCGTGGCTTTGTGTTTTTGTTATGCATTCGAGTGATTTTTGCTAATTTTCCTTTTCTGTTCAGGTCTATTCTAAATTGTTACTTTTTGGTTGTGATTTTCATATTTTTCTTTAATAGTTTCTCTTTGTTTTGTAACTGTCTTCAGTGTATTTTCTTTGAAACCTATTTGGTTATAGGGGGGTGGGGAAGACCCAGCTTGGGTGCATTGTATTAGTGTGTGTATGTGTATATATACACCGAGTGCTGTGCTAAACAGATCTTGCTGTGTAAAATAAGTTTGCTGTGTTTTCATAGGGGCTGTGTGTGTGCGTGTGTGTTTGTATTCCTTGGTGTTGTGGACACTTGCAAACTTCCGCTGGTACCCCGCTCTATTGTTTTGGATTATTGTTGTCTTTTTTGTTGTTGTTTTGTAATAGGCTCATGTTAAAAAGATTTTTTAATTATTTTAACTTTTGTATTTCAATAAAGTGCTTTTTTTCTGATTTTACGTCTCCATGCTCACCCTACTTTGGCTACGAACCTATAGATGCCTGTAAAATATAATAATAATTATTATTATTCCCGGCTTAATCGGGTGACGTTGTCGTTTAAGGTGTTTAATTCAATTTCTTGTCCCCCCTGCCACATTTGGACGACTAGAACAGGTGATTTTCTTCTCCTCTGGGACAGAGGGAGAGAGAGATCTCCATGACCTATGACCTGGTTTTTGTGTGAATCCTGAAAACAAATTTTAAAAAGACAGGCAAAAAGAGAAACAAGGACACTGAACATTCTAACATTAAGAAGCGTGAATTTATACATTAGTTAAATCAATTCAAAGTTCTATAATTAATAATTAAATTTAATAAAAGAAATTAAATAATTATATTTAATAAAACGTGATGAGAAACAGGATGTTGAGAAAAAGGATTAACGTTGATTTGTTGAGATGAATTTGAAGGTAGAACTCTAACTCCTTCAGTCCCCTGTTTTTGACCGAAGCAAATTAATCTGCTCCAGGTCAACCAGTGAGGTCACTAAAGAAAGTGGAAGCAATGACTTGTGCTCCCTACTTAGGTTACAGAGTTTCTTCGCCCTTTCTTGGACATGCTGGAACCTTAAAATTCCAGTCCCCAAGCTAAGGGCTCTTCCACCTTCTACTCACAATGGGCTTCGTCCTTGTATTCATCAAGCTATTCGGTTTTGAAGACGGTTCGTCAGTTCGTCAGTGAAAATATACGAAAAACAAAACAGCGGACCAAAGACCAGAATATGAACACAAATGCGCAAGCCCTAATAGTCATCCAGAAGTAAACAACACATACTTTCATCGATACATCCTCTGAT
This sequence comes from Danio rerio, assembly GCF_052040795.2. Taxonomy (NCBI): domain Eukaryota; kingdom Metazoa; phylum Chordata; class Actinopteri; order Cypriniformes; family Danionidae; genus Danio; species Danio rerio. The sequence goes on along the minus strand of NC_141024.2, from coordinate 64,234,017 downwards.
GCATTTACAACTTGCTCCAAATCTAAATCCAAACATCCAGGCTAATTCTAAGACTCAGAGTTCCTCTGATCAGACACAAAAGGTCATCCACTTGACCTAAGCCACACAGGATTCAAATTCATGACCTGCAAAAACATCTTTATCTTCACCAGTCTTAAAACATTCATCCGCGTGTTCTGTAACTTCAACTTAGAATAATGAATTTTTTTTTACATTACACGCATTAAACATGACAACAGCACAATAGTCCAATTCAGCACCATTACCATGTTTAATTATCACCTTGCTGAACTCCATGTCAGTCAAGTTCACTTAACAAAATATCTTTTCATTTAAATAATGAGGTGATTGTAGTGATGCAACACATTTCTGTGTATTATCAATAGGAAGAGTGCAAGCACTCTTGTCTGGGCTATAATGAGCCAAATTCACCTTCACAGTTAACAAACTAAAATCAAATCCTCTCTCTGGAAGCTGGGCTAAATGAATTAACACTACTATTGCACTCCTGACATTGCGCCAGACCCTCAGTCACTTTAAAGAGACTAGATATAGATATAACCTGTTACCTAGAGACCAAGAAAGATGTAATGGTTTTTACAAAGCTATTAATCCAACTCATTATAATGCAAGAGGGATTGTGAATTGATTTCTTTTGTTTCTTGTTTTCTTGTGAATTGATTTCTTCTTTGTTTTTATGGGTTTACAGTTTTTTACAATGGCTATGATACATTTTTCAATACATTTAACAAGTTTCCTAAACTCTTAACACGGCTAGCACAACATCCATTTTTGTGGGCTATACAATTAACACATTTCATGCATCCAGTTAACCCCAATTTAAACAAACAGAAATTTAAATTCAACAGAAATCTAATTAAATTCAATTAGAAACAGTTTAAATTCAAACCGTACAGTGAGCCATTTACACTGTGTCTAATTACTTTTAGGCTGTCATGGAGTTGGAGGCCAATCAAGTCCCACATGAAATTATCTATGTTGACGAGGCTGGCTTCAACTTAGTGAAAATGCGTCGCCGTAGGAGAAACATAATAGGCCAAAGGACCACCGTTACCAGGCCGGGACAGAAAAGAAGTAGTCGGGCAAATGCAGAAGAACAGGCAGAATAGAAAATACTTAGTTTTTTTTTTTTTTTTTTTTTACAGTTTTTTACAATGGCTATGACACTTTTTTCAATACATTTAATAAGTTTGCTAAACTCTTAACACAGCAACACACTTAAAACACACAATTGGCAAAACAGTTAATTTCATGCTCAAAATCACACATTGTAAACTAAACCTCTAAACTACTTTTCAAAATACAATAATAAACGAACACTCTACACCATGTCTAACAAAACACTGCAAACATGTTTCAAAATGAAATTATTGTTTAAAACACAAACACATGTTCTCTTTCAACATAAACATTCAGTCAATCAGAACACACTGACAATAAAAACACTATCATCAGCTGACATTACAGAAACTCCATTAGTTTATGTGTCAGCTCTACCCTTATATTTGAAGTCTTGTTACAGTTTTGTTTCGTTGGGTTAAGTAAATGCATGCATTTTCTTTCTTTTACTGCAAAAAATCTATACAAAACGAAGAAAAAAAATAGCTTTATAAAATTTACAGTTTATTCAATTCAATTCAGCTTTATTTGTATAGCGCTTTTACAATGTAGATTGTGTCAAAGCAGCTTCACATAAATGGTCATAGTAACTGGAACATTGTGGTTCAGGTTTTAGTGTTTAAGTTCAGTTCAGTTTAGCTCAGTTCAGTGTGATTTAATCATTACTGAGAGTTCAAACACTGAAGAGCAAATTCATCGATGCGTAGCTCTACCAATCCTGAACCATGTGAGGCAGAAGTGGAGAGGGAAAAAAAACTTTAAGAGAACCAGACTCAGTTGGGCAGGACCATTTTAATTTCTCCGCTGGCCAAAAGTCTTGTGCAGAGCTTCAGTCGCGGTGGTGGAGGCTGGAAGATGGCCTCAGCGAAGACTCGTCTGTCCCTGGAGCGTCGCTGGAATCAGACTCATGTTCTCCACTCCCCACGACTATCAGCGCAGCAGCAGCTCAGGATATGGCCTGGTCCCGGATATGGAATCCTTGGGATCATCTCGTCGCTGGTCTTGGATCCAATCAGTGACTCCGCATTATCTGAGGACCTCGGGATGAGTATCCCCAGGTGAAAATAGAGAATAAAGAGAATAATTAGCGTAGCTGCTGTTCATAGTGTATATAAGCAAGATGTAGGAGCCAGTGTGGAACCCGCTAGGTGATGCATTGAGTGTATGCTTTACTAAACAGATAGGTCTTTAATCTAGTTTTGAACTGGGAGAGTGTGTCTGAGCCTCGGACGTTATCAGGAAGGCTATTCCAGAGTTTAGGAGCCATGAAAGAGAAGGCTCGACCTCCTTTACTTGATTTTGCTATTCTAGGTACTACCAGAAGCCCTGAGTTTTGAGATCTTAAAAAGCGAGTTGGATTGTAGCGAGACAGAAGGTTGGTTAGATAAACAGGAGCTAGATTATTTAGAGCTTTATAGGTGAGAAGTAATATTTTAAATTCAATACGAAACTTAACAGGCAGCCAGTGTAAGGAGGATAAAATTGGGGTGATATGATCATATTTTCTAGACCTGGTCAGAACTCTGGCTGCTGCATTTTGTACTAATTGAAGTTTGTTAATAGAGGTTGCTGGGCAGCCAGCAAAAAAACATTACAGTAATCCAGCCTCGAAGTCATAAAAGCATGGACTAGCTTTTCTGCATCTGAGATGGATAGCATATTTCGTAATTTAGCGATATTTCTCAGATGAAAGAAGGCCGTTTTTGTGACATGGGATATATGATTTTCAAAAGTTAGATTGCTGTCTAATATGACACCCAGATCTTTTATAGTAGAGCTAAAGCTAACTTTGTAAGAAAATTGTTGGTCATCCAGTCTTTAATGTCTTTGATACACTCAGTTAGTTTAGAAAGTTCAGATGTCTTGTCAGGTTTAGTTGAAATATATAATTGAGTACCACCTGCATAGCAGTGAAAGCTGATCCCATGTCTTCTAATACTGTCTCCCAGAGGTAGCATGTAAATTGTAAACAGTAAAGGGCCTAAAACTGATCCTTGAGGCACCCCATACTTTACTGGGCTGACTTGTGAAGGCTGTCCATTCATTTTCACAAACTGGTAACGGTCAGTTAAGTATGACTTAAACCATTGTAGAACCTGTCCCTGGACACCTGTAGACTTTAAGCGATTTATGAGGATATTGTGGTCAATGTTGTCAAATGCCGCACTAAGATCGAGTAAAACTAATAGCGAGACGCACCCTCGGTCAGCAGCTAAGAGTAAATCATTGGTTATTTTCACTAAGGCGGTTTCTGTACTGTGGTGAGCCCTGAAACCTGACTAAAACACTTCAAAAATATTGTTCGTCTGCAGAAAAGAGCATAATTGAGTGGAAACAACTTTTCCTAGTATTTTAGACATAAATGGAAGATTTGAAATAGGCCTATAGTTAGCTAAGTTGTTGGTGTCTAGTTGCGGTTTCTTAATAATAGGCTTAATAACAGCTAGCTTGTAAGAGTTTGGAACATGGCCTATAGATAAAGAAGAGTTGATAATGTTAAGAAGAGGTTCTCCTATAGCAGGTAGCAGCTCTTTCAGTAATTTTGTTGGAATTGAGTCAAGCATACACGTAGCTGGTTTAGAGCTATTTATAATTTTTACTAACTCTTCATGTTCTATGATTTTGAAGCAGTGTAGGTTATTATTATGATTCAATGAAATATTTACAGGATTTGGAGTATAAGCCGGTGCAGAAAGTTTGGCATCTCCTATTTTCTGTCTAAAGCCTTCTATTTTATCACTGAAAAAATTCATGAAGTCATCACTACTAATTTGCGGTGGAGTAGTTTGTTCCAAGGATGACCGATTATTTGCTAATTTAGAGATGGTGTTAAATAAAAATCTAGGATTGTTATGATTATTTTCTATCAGTTCGCGCAGGTGCTCGGTCCTGGCAGATTTTAGAGCCCTCCTATAGCTGGACATACTGTTTTTGTACGCAATTCTAAAGATCTCTAAATTAGTTTTTTTTCCATTTACGTTCCAGGGCGCGGGTTGCTGTTTTGAGCGCACGAGTATGACTATTATACCATGGTATAGTTTTAATCTCTCTAGCCTTTTTAATTTGATGGGTGCCACAGTATTTAGTGTGCTAGTAAAGATGGCATCCATACTGCTGGTTACTACATCAAGATCATTTGAGTTTGCAGGTGCATTACGAAATAGAGAGAGATCAGGTAAGTTATTTATAAATTCATCTTTAGTTGACGGAACAATAGTTCTACTAGGGCGGAGTATTGGAGCGGGTTTGCCGATTTCAGGTAAACATAGCTTATATAGTAAGAGGTAGTGATCTGTAATATCATCACTTTATGGTATAATGTCTACGTCAATAACCTTGATTCCATAAGACAGAATTAGATCTAATGTATGCTTTAAGCGATGGGTTGGACCCACAACGTTTTGCTTTATCCCAAGTGAGTGTATTAAATCCATAAACGCGAGCCCTAATGTATCATTAGTGTCATCTATGTGGATGTTAAAGTCACCTACAATTAGCATTTTATCAGTTTTGACTAGTAAGTCAGAAATAAAATCAGAAAAATATTTTAGAAAATTGACATAGGGTCCTGGGGGTCTATATATGGTGATTAAAGCGAAAGATAACATAGGTTTTTGCATAGTATCTGGAAGCTGAACATTAAGCGATAATACTTCAAAGGAGCTAAACATAAGTCCTTTTCTCTAATTAATATTACGGAAATCACTAAAGATTGATGCAACTCCACCACCACGACCAGTTTGACGAGCCTCATGTTTATATAAGAATCCTGGAGGAGTTGCTTCATTTAAGCTAATATAGTCATTTTGTTTCAGCCAGGTTTCAGTGAGACAGAGTGCATTAAGATTGTTTTCTGTTATTATTTCATTAATGATAAGTGCTTTAGGTGCAAGTGACCTGATGTTTAGGAGACCAAGTTTTACGAAATTTGTATTTTCACTTTCTACTGGTTTTTCTGGTTTGATTCTTAATAGATTTTTTCTGGAGCACACGTTTATTTCTTAATCTAATAATACGAGGAACAGACACAGTCTCTATAGGATTTGCCAGATATGCGTTACTGATGTTTAAGTGGGACGAACAAGAGTCTAGGTGGCTATAATATGAATTTTGTGAATTTTTACCTGCTAGTCAGATGGTGCAAAGTAATCTGGAGATGTTATCTGACAGGAGTTCAGCTCCGGCTCGACTGGGGTGCAGGCCGTCAGCACGGAAGAGCCTAGGACGCTCCCAGAAAAGATTCCAGTTATTAGCAAAGAGCAATTTCTGTTCTTTACACCATGTTATTAGCCATTCATTCAGAGCTAAAAGTCTACTGAACCTTTCATTTCCTCGGCGGTAGGTAGGAAGTGGCCCAGAAACGATGATCTGCGTGGGGGCGAGGTGCGTCGAACCGTCTCGATCAGGCTCCTGAAGTCCTTCTTCAGGATCTCCGACTGCCTGAGCCCGGTGTCGTTTGTCCCCACGTGGAGGACAACAGCACCAGGGCTCTCGGCAGCGCCCAGGATGGTTGGAATCTGTGTAGAAATATTTCTCACACGGGCACCAGGAAAGCAGAAAGTACGTACTTTATTACCTTTTGAGGAGGCGGCACGGACGTGACGAACGATCGAGTCACCGATGATGGCCACATCGGGACCCGACTCGCGGAGAGGGGAGAAGCGGTTCTCCGTGGAGATCTCGAACACGGGAGGAGAAGACGTTCTGCCCCAGGATCTGGCAAGCACCTTACGCGGCTGCACCCAGGCGCCGTGGTAGCCGGGTGTCGGCGTGAACGACGCCTGGCCGAGCCGCGCCCCGGGTGCGCTGGGCCTGCACAGAGAAGGACGCGGGGTTGAGGTAGAGGGAATGATGTGGTTGTAATTTCCACGTACCTTAGATGATGAGGCGGCCTTAGCGTTAGGCACAACAAGCAGTTGTTCCTGCAGCCGCGTCCACCTCATCAGAAGTGCCCGGATCTGGGACTCCACTTCTTCCAGCTCCAGCTCCAACGCCTCCATCGATGCTTCTCCTGCACACAAGGACAGAGATGCAAGCGACATTTTACTGGGTAAAGAACAAAGCCAGTAAGTCAAAAGTGTATGGTAAAAGAGGTTGGTAGCTTTAGCTGACCAGCGGCGCTAGCAGGCTAAATCTACAAACAACAGGCGGATGCTCGAGGGACAGACCGTTGTAAAGCAGTTTTGTTTGTATAAATGTATTAAGGGTTTGTTTACCCTAAGTAGGAGAGACAAATAGTTAGCGAATGAGGAAGAATTTTATGATTAAGATTTAAATTGCGAATAAATAGCGAGTCCAAATTTCAAGAAAAACGCAGTAGGCGACCGAACAGAGACAGTGACGTCAGTGACGTCACTCGAGCATGTGCCAATTTGTCAGCAGATAGTGTCGCCACATAAAATATTTCTTGCATAGTGGCTTGCTGGTCTAGGAGTATGATTCTCGTTCATGCCATGAGAAATCCTAGGTTCAAATTTCAGGTGAACCCTTACACTTGTCTGCTGTTTTTTGTAAGGTCGTTGTGGCTTACACAGAGGCCTTTTTTTCTGAGAATGCCAGTTTGTCAGCAGATAGTGTTGCCATATAAAGTTGCTGTTTTGCAGTGGCTCGGTGGTCTAGGGGTATCACTTAGGGTGCCCTTGATTCGTTAGAGAAAGATTTCTGACTATCTGACGCCTTGTGAAATTCTCTCAATTTAGTGGCTTATTGGTCTATGGGTATGATTCTTGCTTTGGTTGCGAGAGGACCCGGGTTCAATTCCCGGATGAGCCCTTGCAGGTGTACTGTGTTTTACAGGGCATTATGTCTTTCTTAAAAACGTCTTTCAAAGAATTCCAATTTGTCAGCAGATAGTGTCGCCACATAAAATATTTCTTGCATAGTGGCTTGCTGGTCTAGGAGTATGATTCTCGTTCATGCTATGAGTAATCCTAGGTTCAAATTTCGGTTGAACCCTTACAGTTGTCTTTTGTTTTGTAAGGGCATTGTGGCTCACACAGAGGCCTTTTTTCTGAGAATGCCAGTTTGTCAACAGATAGTGTTGCTATGTAAAGTGGCTGTTTTGCAGTTGCTCGTTGGTCTACGGGCTTGATTCTCGCATAAGGTGCGAGAGGTCCCGTTTTCAAATCCTGGACGAACCATTGCAGAAGTCCCGGGTCCAAATGAAGCAAAAGCCTTGCTTCAATGTTTGTTAGATAAGGATTTCTGACCATCTGTTGCTTCTGATGTCTTGTGAAATATGCAAGCTTTTGTGGCTGGTTGGTCTAGGGGTATGATTCTCGCTTTGGGTACGAGAGGTCCCGGGTTCAGATCCCGGACGAGCCCTTGCAGTTTCTCTGTTGTTTAACAGGGCATTATGGCTTTCATAAAAAACGTTTTTCGAAGAATTCCAGTTTGTCAGCAGATAGTGTCGGCACATAAAACATTCCTTTGCATAGTGGCTTGGTTGTCTAGGAGTATGATTCTCGTTCATGCCATGATAAATCCCAGATTCAAATTTCGGTTGAGCCCTTACAGTTGTCTGCTGTCTTGTAAGGGCGTTGTGGCTTACACAGAGGCCTATTTTCTGAGAATGCCAGTTCGTCAGCAGATAGTGTTGCCCTGTAAAGTTGCTGTCTGAGTGAACTATGCTTTTAAGCCAGGGGTCACCAAACATGTTCCTGGAGGTCTTAAAATGACAACCAAAGAGGTTATTTCCAGTTTTTTCCAGTTGTTTACACACAATTTCTGAAAGCATATTTCATATTGTCAGAACTCTGCACACAAATCACAAAACACACACACATTGGGCAAAACTCTTCAATTCTTCTGCAAAATGAAACTATAAGTTCAAAACAATGTGATTTCTTCTCAAAATGGTATTTTGTTTTCAAATGACACACACAAGCCATCACATTAACAGACATTCATAAGATAAGTTAAACACTAATGTGCTTAATGTAAAACACTATGACGACTTCTTCTCTATTCATCATAATGACTTTCTGTAAGCCTTTTCAGTTCAGTGTTACACTTACTACAGACAGTACATAGACCTACAGAAGTGCATTGTAAAATTTTTCTGAAAATTGTTTTTACACAAAACAAACAAATAACGAATATATTTTACTGTATTTTCCCCACAAAAACAGCATACAAAATGTTGATCCCAACCAACACAAAGTTGCAGAAAATGTGGTCTACATATACCATCGACAGAAGTGTTTACTAAACACAGTTACAGAAAATAAATAAATAAATAAATAAAACAAACAGCTATACTGCATTCTCTTTTCTGTTTTAGGGTGGCCAAGCAGTGGGGGAAATGTCACCTTGCATGGCAAATCCAGCCATGAAAAGCATCAACTGCTATAGCTTGGAGAAGGGGGATACCCCTTATGTTCAATATACCAATATGTTCAAGATCAAAGCAAAAAATGCATGAATTTATTTTTATTTAATCTATCCTTAATCATGTGTTAAGTGTTTTTTGGAACCTCCAGTTACATTACATCCAAACCCACTTTTAGCTCGGAAAATGGAAATCATTTAATCTAAGATAATGGATAGCGCATTGGACTTCTTGGCTGTGAGCCGAGTCATTTAAAGGTTTTGGGTTCGAGTCCCACAAGAGTTGCAAGCTTTGCCCTTTTTCTTCACTGACTTAAGGTGTGGTGCGTTTCCAACATTTCAGGCATCTGTCCATCCCGTTTTGCTTTTTTCTTTCATTGCGCAATGCAGGCTCAGATACTAGGGGTACTCTACAAAGAAGCCTATGACTTAATTGAGCTGTTTTAAATAAGGAAGATTATAAAACAGTGCAGGGCCGAGTGGACTTGAGGAATGACTCGAAGGCAACCTGTGGTTTAGGGCAAAAGTGACTGCCATCTATTGTTGAGATCACGCCTTTTGGATTTGTCATACAAGAGCCTCTTTATGCATGTGCAAAGTAACTGAGTAGAAAGCACAGTAAATTTTGCTTCCCCCGCACTGTCTTAGATGAAACTGCATTTGGAAGTATCGTATCCAGAGGTTTTTTCTTTTAGTGTTAAGACTAACGGCTGTTTCACACCGCAAGCGCCAGCAGCGCGTGTTTTTTCGGCGTCCATGTTAACAGATTAGAGCTTTCATAATGCACGCAGTAGCAGCGCGTCAGATCGAGGCGTGAGCGTCGCTGAAGCAGCAGTGCAGCGATAGTTTCGACGCCGGGTCTATTTTTGACGCGCTGCTTATGCTCAATTAAAGTGAAAGTGCATTGATAATGACCAAAACACAATGAATGACAGTAAAAAGTAGCAATTGTACCCAATAAATGCCTTAATAATGTCAACTGATTTATATATAGTAAATTGTAACCCAGGTTACTAGTGGGTAGTACACAGCAATAGAGCAAATAGAAACACCCTTATAAATATGAAAAAAAAAAAAAAAAACATTGGCAGAATACTCGATTAAATATTATATATTAAAATTATTTATTTATTTAAATAATTCATAATAGAGTATTATTCAGCATTCAAGGGAATAGTGCTTTAGAAGAACATCATCGTGCCTTACACTATAGCAGCAGATCAGATTTACAAACAATAACAAATCTCTGTCTGTTAGCTTGTGTTTACCGTTGCTATGGTGATGCAGTGTTCGCAAGGGAATGCAGAGATGTAAGTTGTTATGTTAATAACAGTAGAAAACTATTAGATGTATATCTTTTAATTTTTTAAATGCGTATTAACTGTGAAAATTGACCATTAATAAGATGCTGAAATGATTTCTATCATATATTTTTAATGAAGGATTGAGAGAAAAAAACAAGATTTGTATCTGTGAGTGAAATCTGCACATGAGTGCCACCTGGAGTTTTCCTGGTTTTTCGCTTTTTTGAATGATTTCCTTGGTGAGCTCTTGTTTTTTTTAATTGTTTTCATCATAACATGATTTAAACTCGTGTCAAAAATGTGTTTCATTAATTAACCATTTGTTTGGTCTAGTGAAAACACAGTATTATACACAGTAATATACAAGTGATTGTGTAAAGTTTAAGTGAGAGAGTTTAAGTAAAATGCTGTCATTTGTAAAAAGAAAATGCCAAATAGGAGAAAGAAATAGGAAAAACACAGAAATTCAGCAGAGAGAAGCATATACATGGTCATTTACTGTTGCTGTTTATTTACAAATATGTTAAGCTGAGATAATGCAAACACTGTAAAATGTTAATGGTTTTTTCTCCCCTTTGTTTGTTTGCTTGTGCATCTTCTTCTGGTTTTTCATCGGTGAGATGTTCTATTGAAGTCAGTTGCTGAATGTGATCTGCTCTGCATTCAAATTAATTGAAGTGTGAACTCTTTTCTGGATTTGGATTGTCTCAACTTCCATCAGTGCGTGTCTAATTGTGGAGTCGGACTGGCGAGCCTCCCATTAAGTGGATTCTTTGGATACACCTGTTGGAAAGATACAAAGTGAAACCTACTCAGCGTCATGGTAGGAGTGTAAATTTACAACACACTCACAAGTGCAACATCCTGGATCTCTGGAACTGAATGTGCAACCTAGTTGTTTTGCAAAAGAATCTTTTTGAGTGTTCATCACCTGTACTGGACTTTTGGGACATTTTGAAATGTTTTAAGTGAATGTTTTATTTTCATTTTTATTTTATTTGTACATTGTTTCATTGGAGTGTTCATTTGTTGCAATTTTTGAAGCTTTATAGAGAGAAGTTAATTGGTTTAAGAAGGGAAACCTTGATTATATATTGAATAATAAAACAATTTTAATATTGTATTATTAAGAGGGTTTTGGACGATGGCATTATATAGCATGGTATGGTGATGCGTAACCAATTGGACTTTAAAATTTTTAAGTCTAGACATTCAAACATGCAGTGCTACCGTTTTTACCGTTTCTTTTTTCGATTCAACAATTACCCCCTGTCTGGTTTTGTGGCTTAGTTGGTCAAAACACCTGTCTAGTAAACAGAAGATCCTATGTATGAATCCCAGCAGTACCTTATCTGCAGTGAGCTGTGCTTTTATGGGCCAGAGAGTACCAAAAATTGCTTTCTGTGCAACAGTGCTAGAGGCAGGAGCTCTATGGTGCAATGGATAGTGCATTGGACTTCTAGGCTGTGAGCTGAGGCCAGTGCGAGCCAGGACAATTGCCCAGGAGGTTAAGCAGTGAGGCCGAAATCATGTTGCGTTTCCTCTGTCGGGCTAGTAGCTCGCAGCACGTCACGCAAACCCCGCCCCATAACATCCCCCGAATCAAACGTCACACAACCCGCCCACTTCAGCAGGAATCAGCCAGATAAAGCACACCATCACATCCTCACGAAACCATTCAAATAAAGACAACTGAAACAAACAATTGACACGTTACTGTACAACATTACATTTTATGTCTATACGCACATGCCTGTGTGTTCTCATTCATCATATTCATTTACTCACCGACCGACTGAATTTGAAACTAATTTTTATGCGAAGCAACACGCCCCTTCAGCTACTCCAGAACGCAGCAGCATGAGTGGTCTTTAATGAATTGAAAAGAGCACATGTCACTCCGCTACTCACCCGTTTGCACTGGCTGCTAGTTGCTGCTCGCATCAAATTCAAAGCTCTGATGTTTGAGTACAAAGCAACCTCTGGCTTTGCTCCCTCTTATCTGCTCTCACTTCTGCAGATTTATATGCCCTCAAGAAACTTGCGTTCTGTGAATAAACGTCGCCTCGTGGTTCCATCCCAAAGAGGCAAGTAATCACTTTCCCGAACTCTCGCATTCAATCCGCCCAGTTGGTGGAATGAACTCCCTAACTGCAACAGAACGGCAGTCACTTGCTGTCTTCAAGAAACGACTAAAAACTTAACTATTTAGTCTCCTTTTACTTCCTAATGTGCAATTGCCTCTACCTATACCACTAACTGTACTCAAAAAAAAAATTTGTTACATTACTAATGCTTTCCTTCTTAGACTTTACAGACCTGAAACTTGCCTACAGCACTTATTTATTGTTGCTCTTATAGTTGTGAAAATTGCTTCCTTGTCCTCATTTGTTAGTCGCTTTGGATAAAAGCGTCTGCTAAATGACTAAATGTAAATGTAAAACAGCAAGCTGTGTACACGCCCTTAAAATGACACATTAAAACACATTATAATAAAAAAAAATCTGGATTGTGTTTTGAACTGAACCTAAACTGGCACACTCAGAAGAACCATAATAATGTTAAATCATAAAAAAGGGGTAAACTATGTGCCCTTTAAGCAATGTGTTAACTTTATTAATTATTCAATAATCATCAAGATTGATAAAAAAGTTCAACACACACACAGCAGTGAACGTGTGCACACACACACACACACACATACACACACATCAGTGAACATGTACACACACACACACACACACACACACACACAGTTGGTACAGTAGGCCTACATACTGTATCTACCTTGGAAGAAGTGATATGGTTCTTAAAGTGTTGTTTTACATATGGAGCCTGATTGAATTTTATTATAGTGTCTTCGTAAAAACATCTGTCCATAATTCCTGAAAATAGAAAAAAATATATATAAATAAAGAAACTGCGAAGAAACGATTCAATCATATTAAAGAGATTTGAACTAACCTTCTAACACAACTAGCGGATGGAATATGGCTCCCCAGACATGAATTTTTACTGGATGCTTTGCTTTCGGGTTCACAACATGGCGGTTTATTAATAGGGTATGTCCTATTAATAAATTTGTAGGACATGTAAGCTCGTATAAAGCAAATAGCTTAAATAAAGAGATGCATGGATTAATGTAAATAAATAAATCTTTTCATTATGGCATTGTTCAAAATGGCTTACCTGGCTTTTCCATAGGTCCACCTGAGTTGTTTTACTGGTTTTCTAATATTGCAGACTGATGCTTTTAACTCTATTCTAAACAGAAGCTCACTCTGAATCTTTTTAGCAGATTGCTCATTGTCCTTGTGCAGTTTTTCGTCAATCGTTTTAAGTGCAGCACTATACAACAAACACATACAATAATTTTATTAATTAATTTTATTAACATTTTACATAAGTGTTGCTGAAATACTTGATTTGACAAAATGATAATACACAATACCTGTTCATTTTCCTTGCCTTGCAGTTGTTTTTCTAGAAAGGCCTACAGGGCTTTGATGTCTATAGTGTCGTCTTACAGTGGTGTTGGAGACGTGCACACCCGACTGCAACAGGAAAGCCCTGATGTCAGCAAGAGAGTGCTTTGATGTGTTGATGCATCAGTTTTTTTCATTGCAATAATTGGTTGAAATGATCTGTAATTAAATCTATAGTGGACCTTCAAAGACAACCCAGATGGGACTTGAACCTACAATACCCAACTCCAGAGGCTGATGCCTTATCCATTAGGTCACTGGGCCATGTTGCCAAGCTTTTGTCATGGAGCTCTTGTATGCCTTCAACAAGATGCCAACGCATGGAAAACTGCACTTTAGGATCTCGATGCCAGTTTGCATTTCGTCAAATAAGATGTGTGCAACTAATGGACAAACATTTTCTTTGTGCAAGCATTCACATTCGTGTCTTATTGGTCCTGGGGTATGGTGTGACTGATCTTGGGTTTCAAATTCCAGACAAGGCCACTCTCATTAACATGAAATCACAACCTTTCTGCAGCTATTTTCTTGTTTGCATTTCATCATCGTCCACCTAACATGAGACCATTAGTTGAAAGCCACGGGGTACTTGAAGTCAAGATCTCCATTACCAGAGCTTTTCAGAACCTTTGATGTTTGTAAAGTGATTGGATAATTTTAAGCAAGATTGGATAAATCTTAATTGAAGTGTGCAGCAAGTCTGAGAATTTGAAGCTAACTATTGACCTTAGATCATCACGCAAGGTTTGAGGGAACAAGTGAGGATTTTTTCCACACAATTTATATTTAACCCAACAAACACAACCCAAATATGACTTAAACCCACAATTCCCAGCTTCAAACGCTGATGCATTATCCATTAGGCCACTGGGCCAATACAAGCATTTGCCATATCTGTTGTACGGTTTAGGAAGTTCTTGTAACTCAGAAAACAGCACTTTAGGATCCCTACACCATATTGCATTCAGACGATCTGGTGACAAAACAGCTTCTCTGAAGAGTTTTCCATTGTCATGTCTTTTTGACCTAAGGGTATGAACCTAGCTTTTTGAAAGTCACAATGGATTGTGCTGCACAGCCAACTTAAAAGGAACTGCATCAAAGACAACCCAGGTGGAACTCGAACCCACAATCCCCAGCTTCAAAGGCTGGTGCCTTATCCATTAGGCCACTATGCTGTTTCTATAATGCCTGTGAACTGTAACATGAATCCAGGGAGTTGCTGACACACATAACAAAAACTACATGAACAAAAAGTAGATTGGACCGGTTTTACAGAAATTTTTTTTGTTTGACACTGCAGAGTGTTTCTACTGGGCTCATTGGTCTAGGGGTATGATTCTTGCTTTGGGTGTGAGAGGTCTTGGGTTCAAATCCTGAACGAGCCCTACATCTTTCACAGAAAAGCAGTGATGCTTTGGTGTTAGTTGTAGAAACTTTAGTTAATAAAGATTTAGTGGATTTCAGATCTAAATTAGTCTAACCTGTACAATAATACAGACAAAAAAGGAGCCGGAATGATTCGGTGGTTAGAATTGTTTATGGATCTTGAACAACGTACCAGCTTAATATGTAAGCATCATCTTTGTGTTTGTACACAGTCTCTTCTCTGTAGGCACCATGCAGGCTTCAAAATGGCCATTTGCGTTAGGTATCTCGTTACCCTTTTAGTCATAACAGGTAGTATGGAATGCCAATGAAGGAAGTTAATGACACGCAAACACATCTCAAGAAGGTTTTCACAGCTACTGTGTTTCATCCACCAAACACTGATCTCAAGTTAAAGGGAGATTTTCAAGAAGGACCCAGGTGGGACTTAAACCCACAATCCCCAGCTCCGGAGGCTGATGCCTTATCCATTAGGCCACTGGGCCATGTCACCAATCTTCTATCAAGGATCTCTTGTATGCCTTCAACAAGATGCTACCGCATGGAAAACTGCACTTTAGGATCTCGATGACAGCTTGCATTCTATCAAATAAGAACTAATGGCCAAACATTTTCTTTCTTTCTAGTGTATAGTGTGACTGGTCTTGAGAGTTTCGAATTCCAGTCAAGGCCACTCTCATTAACTTGAAATCACAACCTTTCAGCAGCTATTTTCTTGCTTGCATTTCATCATCATCCACCTAACATGAGACCGTCAATTGAGAGCCATGGGGTACTTGAAGTCAAGATCTCCATTCCCAGAGCTTAGCAGAACCTTTTAGGTGTGTAACGTGACAGTGAGATTCAAGCAAGATTGAATGAATCCTAATTGAAGTGTGCAGCAAGTCTGAGAATTCGAAGCTAACTATTGCCCTCAGATCATCACACCTAAGCTTTGAGTAGACAAGTCAGGATTTTTTCACACAACTTAAATGTAACCTAACAAACACAACCCAAACAGGACTTGAATCCAAAATCCCCAACTTCAACGAGTGATGCCTTATCCATTAAGCCACTGGGCCAATACTAGCATTTGCCATATCTGTTGTATGACTCCGGAAGTTCTTTTAACCTAGAAAACAGCACTTAAGGATCCCTATACCATATTGCATTCAGACGATCTGGTTTGTACACCTAATGACAAAACAGCTTCTCTGAAGAGTTTTCCATTGTCATATCTTTTTGACCTAAGGGTATGAACCTAGCTTTTGAAGGTCACACTGGATTGTGCTGCACAGCCAACTTAAAAGGAACTGCATCAAAGGCAACCCAGGTGGCCCATACTAAAAACAACAAGAACAAAAAGTATTTATAAAAAAGTAAGAATTTTTTTTGGCACTGCAGGGTCTTTCTTCAGGGCTCGTTGGTCAAGGGGTATGATTCTCGCTTAGGATGCGAGAGGTCCTGGGTTCAATCCCCCGACGAGCCCTACAGCTGTCACAGAAAAAGCAGTGGAACTTTGGCATTTCTACATTAATTGTAGCACCTTTTGCTGTGACTTTAGTTAATGAACATTTAGTGGACTTCTAATTTAAATTAGTTTAACATGTACAATTATACAGACAAAATCGTCTGCTACCCTCAGGCAGATGGTTCCGCAGCATCTGGTCACGCACCAGCCGGCTAAAGGAAAGTTTCTTCCCTCAGACTATCAGGCTGATGAACACTTAATACACAACACACAGACTCTTCCATACCCTCACTGCACACCATCGATATGTAGCATGCACTGACCTTTAGCCAATCCATACTTGAAACAACACTGCCTGCAACTATGTGGACTCCTATTCATTGTACATATCGCTGTCAATTTCTCATTGTCATTTTATTTGTTATTTGTACTGTCATTGTATTTGCACTGTCATTTTTTTGCACTATCTGTATTTTTTACTGTTTGTACAGATAATTTTTTATGATTTTTGGTGAATTTTTCATTTCTCATGATTTTTTGGTGATTTTTCAAGATTTTTCATGATTTTTCAAGATTTTTTCATTTTTTATGATTTTTCGTGATTTTTTGTGATTTTTTTCATTTTCCATTTTTCGTGATTTTCATGATTTTTTCATTTTTCATGATTTTTCGAAAATTTTTCATTTTTCGTGATTTTACGTTATTTTTTTTTAAAAATTCATTTTTCGTGATTTTTTGTGATTTTCCAAAAATTTTTCATTTTTTGTGATTTTTCAAAAATTGAATTTTTTGTTATTTTTCAAAAAAATTTCATGTTTTTCGATTTTTCAAAAAAATTTTCATTTTTTGTGATTTTTCAAAAATTGGAATTTTTGTTATTTTTCAAAAAAATTTCATTTTTTGCGATTTTTCAAAAATTTTTCATTTTTTGTGATTTATTGTGATTTTTCCAAAAATTAAATTTTTTGTGATTTTTCAAAAAATTTTCATTTTTTGTGATTTTTTGTGATTTTTCAAAAAAAAAATTTTTTGTGATTTTTCAAAAATTTTAATTTTTTGTGATTTTTTGCGATTTTTCAAAAAAAAATTATTTTGTGATTTTTCAAATAAAATTTTTTTTTTGCGATTTTTCAAAAAAATTTCATTTTTTGTGATTTTTTGCAATTTTTCCAAAAATTTTCATTTTTTGTGATTTTTTGCGATTTTTCAAAAAAAATTCATTTTTTGCAATTTTTCAAAAAATGTTCATTTTTTGTGATTTTTCAAAAAAAATCATTTTTTGTGATTTTTTTGCGATTTTTCAACAAAATTTCATTTTTTGTGATTTTTTAAAAAAATTTCATTTTTTGTGATTTTTCAAAAAATTTTCATTTTTTTGTGATTTTTCGCGATTTTTCAAAAAATTTTCATTTTTTCATTTTTTGTGATTTCAAAAAAAATTCATTTTTTTGTGATTTTTCAAAAAAAATTCATTTTTTGCGATTTTTCAAAAAAAATTCATTTTTTGCGATTTTTCAAAAAAAATTCATTTTTTGCGATTTTTCAAAATTTTTTAATTTTTTGCGATTTTTCAGGAGCTGATGAAGAAGACAAGGCAGGAACTGATGAGGCTGATACAGGAGCCGATGAAGAAGCCAAGGCAGTAACTGATGAGGCTGATACAGGAGCTGATGAAGAAGCCAAGGCAGGAGCTGATTTTTTGCGATTTTTCCAAAAAAAAAAAAAATTTTGTGATTTTTCAAAAATTTTAATTTTTTGTGATTTTTTGCGATTTTTAAAAAAAATATATTTTGTGATTTTTCAAAAAAAAAAATGTTTTTTGCGATTTTTCAAAAAAATTTCATTTTTTGTGATTTTTGGCAATTTTTCCAAAAATTTTCATTTTTTGTGATTTTTTGCGATTTTTCAAAAAAATTTCATTTTTGTGATTTTTCAAAAAAATTTCATTTTTTGCGATTTTTCAAGAAATGTTCATTTTTTGTGATTTTTCAAAAAAAAATTCATTTTTTGTGATTTTTTTGCGATTTTTCAACAAAATTTCATTTTTTTTGATTTTTCAAAAAATTTTCATTTTTTGTGATTTTTTGCGATTTTTCAAAAAATTTTCATTTTTTCATTTTTTGTGACTTCAAAAAATTTTCATTTTTTGTGATTTTTCAAAAAAAAATCATTTTTTGTGATTTTTCAAAAATTTTTCATTTTTTGCAATTTTTCAAAAATTTTTAATTTTTTGCGATTTTTCAGGAGCTGATGAAGAAGACAAGGCAGGAACTGATGAGGCTGATGCAGGAGCCGATGAAGAAGACTGGCCAGGAACTGATGAGGCTGATGCAGGAGCCGATGAAGAAGCCGAGGCAAAAACTGACGAGGCTGATGCAGGAGCCGATGAAGAAGACTGGCAAGGAACTGATGAGGCTGATGCAGGAGCCGATGAAGAAGACTGGCCAGGAACTGATGAGGCTGATGCAGGAGCCTCCAATAAAGAAGTCGATGCAGGAGCCTTCAACAAAGTAAGTATAATAGTTAAAACCTTTCATTGACATAATCATACTTTTTGCACAGTCTCCCCATCTATGCCTACAAAACTGTATTCAGGAGTATATACACCACCTAATTGTGATGTACAAACGATGAACTTACAGCAGACAGTGGAGAGTCTGAGTGTGGCTTCTGTGAAAGATCTTCACAGGAACGTTTTCTTCTCTTTGTTTCCCCGGCTCCTAAATGAGCACAGTTGTGATTATCAGAACACAGTGTCTTAGTGTGACGACTTTTATTTATTAATGCACACAGTTGAAGCCGGAATTATAAGCCCCCCTGTTAAATTTGAGTTTATTTTTCACAATTTATGTGTGTAATGGAGAAAGGACTTGTTCAGGCACATTTCTAAACATAATAGTTCTAATAACTAATTTCTTATAATTTATCTTTGCCATGATGACAGAACATAATATTGGGTCACACTTTACAATAAGGTTTCATTAGATAATGTATTTACTAACATGTACTAATTATGAACAATGCTTGTACAACATTTTTAATCATAGTTCAACATGTACTAATGCTTTATTAAAATAATATTTAATGCTTAGTTGATGGACTGTGAGTTGGCATGGATGACTGTAACATGAACAAATACTGCATTAAGTGTATTGTTCATTGCTTGTTTATGGTAGTAAATGCTTTGACATTAACTGATACAAACTTATTGTAAAGTGTCACCCTTTAAGGTAACACTTTAGAGTAATAGTCCATTAGTTAAAATTAGTTAATGCATTTACTGACATGACTTAGAAGTTTAATACATTAATTACAGTATTCATTCATCTTTGTTAACGATTTAATGTTTAAGTTAAATAACGTTAGTTCATTAATGCACTGTGCATGAAATAATGTCAACAAGCACAACTTTGGATTTTAATAATGCATTAATGTTGAACTGTAATTAAAAAATGCGGCACAAGATTGGTGACACTTAGTGTTAGTAAATTGATTAACTAAAGGACTATTATTCTGATGTGCTACCATATTTAGATTGAGAAAGTAAAGGCTTAACTAGCTTAACACTGTTTGTTCTGTAGCCAATAAAAAAACATAAATAATAAAACAAATAAAACTTTCTTCAGAAGATAATATACTATCGTAAGTACTGTGAACATGTCCTTGCTCCATTAGCTTGAATAAATATTTCACAGGAGGGCCCTCAACTGTAGTTCATGCTGCAACAGTATGAATAAATGTTAATAAGTGACATTTATTATGTGATATACCTTGTCTTTCAGAGGAGCTGAGTGGTTTCTTCGGCAGACCGCCTTTGTCCTCAACTGCTAAAGAAGGACAGAAAAAAAACACAAGATAGGCAAAAGTCAGTGTCAAAGCAGCAAGAAGACAATCTCATCAGCACAGTGTTTTGATGTTGTGTTTCATTGATTATGCTATGGTACATAAACAATTAAAGACAATAATAAAGGGTTATACACACTGCAAATTTTAGATTGTAGATTTAACTACCTTAGAGTTCAAATTAACACTCCCTCAGTGTTTATATGGGAACCACTATAAAAGTGTTAAAATAACACTTTTGAAAGTGTTAAAAAAATTTTACCACTCAGAGAGTGTTAATTAGCAAACTCTTATTGTGTAAAATATATGTAAAATGTATATCAAAATACTGGCAGCAGTAGCCAAAACCAAAGATGAAATCAACTGAGAATAAAACTTTAAATAAAATAATAATGAATAAAAAAAAATAAACAAATTACACAATAAAATTTATTTTTATTTTCAACATCTTTAAAACAACTCATGACATTAAACAACTCATCATGGAGCTTCACTTATTACTGAGCTTTGGCTTTAATTCTGTCATGTGAACAAAAGCTCTTTATGAAATTTCTGTTGTTCATTTGAAGTCACCATGATGGAGGACAGAGTCTGCTTTAGTAGGGCTCTTCAACTTCTTGCTATAAAATGGTTTTTTTTTATTTGGATGCTATAATTATTAGTGCTAATCACACTATTCTTACATGTAGCATGAAAATTCAAAAGAAAATGTAAGAGTCAGTCTGAAGAGATTAACTATGATATCAAAGCCATCTTCTCCTGCTTGTTTTCTAATTCAGTGTCATATTAGTTATGTGTGTGAAATAAATAAAATACATAAATGAAACCACTGAAGCTTTAACAATTAATGACTTTAAAAGCATGATTTACAATGTGAATGTTTGATCTATGGCAGCACTTAAAAACACACAGACATCAACAATTAGTCTTTGAATCTCAATAATGGTGACAAACAAAAAAATAAAAATCAATTTAAAAAACTACTGAAATATTACCTCCCAAACACAACACAAAATAAATAAAAAGAAAGAGATTGTAACAACATAAAGCTGCATAATTAATTTATGATGCAATGCATGCTGGGAGCTTTGTACTATGCTGGCACCCAGCATAAAATATGCTGCTTTTTTCTTTTTAGCAACCATGGTTAAGGTTCATATCCTGATTCTTGATGTCTGTGTGTCATAAAGATCTGCTGGAGCTTTAGTGTATGACACTTTATATAACTCTAGAATTTTAACACTTCACTCTGAATTACCACAACACTTAAAAATTTAACACCAATGAATTTGCTGTGCACCTTGTGCTTCAAAAGCATTGAGGGTTTTTCACAAGTAGCGCATCATCTGCTCATCCACCGTCACCTCTAGAACCAGATGAGCTGGAGCTGGCCGCTACTGCAGGAAGAGGCCTGTCCTTTGGGGGTTTCTGTGAGTTACAAGTTGTAGTTTGCATGAAATGTTGCCAGCATGATATATATTTTTAATAAAGTATTTTAAAAATAAAATAAAGCCTATCTCTTTTTTTCTTTTAAAGCCTATCTCTCTTAAAAATCTCGAGAAATCGAAAAATAACGAGAAATGAAAAAATCTTGAAAGATCAAGAAAAATCACGAAAAATGATAAAATCTTGAAAAAGCACAAAAACAAATCACGAAAAATAAAAAATAATAAAAAAATTCAAAAAAATTAAAATTTTTGAAAATTCACAAAAAATGAAAATTTTTCGAAAAATCACAAAAAATTAAACTTTTTTGAAAAATCGCAAAAAATGAATTTTTTTTAAAAAATTGCAAAAAATCTTGAAAAATCTTGAAAAATGAAAAAATCTTGTAAAATGGAAAAATCTTGAAAAATGAAAAAATCTTGAAAAATCTTGAAAAATGAAAAAATCTTGAAAAATCTCGAAAAATGAAAAAAATCTTGAAAAATGAAAAAAAATCTTGAAAAATGAAAAAAATCTTGAAAAATCTTGAAAAAAATCTTGAAAAATGAAAAAATCTTGAAAAATGAAAAAAAAAATCTTGAAAAATGAAAAAAAACTTGAAAAATCTTGAAAAATGAAAAAATCTTGAAAAATCTTGAAAAATGAAAAGATCTTGAAAAATCTCGAAAAATGAAAAAAATCTTGAAAAATGAAAAAAAATCTTGAAAAATGAAAAAAATCTTGAAAAATCTTGAAAAATGAAAAAAATCTTGAAAAATGAAAAAATCTTGAAAAATGAAAAAAAAAACTTGAAAAATCTCGAAAAATGAAAAAATCTTGAAAAATCTCGAAAAATGAAAAAATCTTGAAAAATGAAAAAAATTCTTGAAAAATGAAAAAAATTCTTGAAAAATGAAAAAATCTTGAAAAATTTTGAAAAATGAAAAAAAATCTTGAAAAATGAAAAAATCTTGAAAAATGAAAAAAACTTGAAAAATCTTGAAAAGCGAAAAAATCTTGAAAAATCTCGAAAAATAAAAAAATCTTGAAAAATGAAAAAAAATCTTGAAAAATGAAAAAAAACTTGAAAAATCTTGAAAAATGAAAAAATCTTGAAAAATCTCGAAAAATAAAAAAATCTTGAAAAATGAAAAAAAATCTTGAAAAATCTTGAAAAATGAAAAATCTTGAAAAATGAAAAAATCTTGAAAAATCTTGAAAAATGAAAAAATCTTGAAAAATCAAGAAAAATGAAAAAAAATCTTGAAAAATCAAGAAAAATGAAAAAAAATCTTGAAAAATGAAAAAAAATCTTGAAAAATCTTGAAAAATGAAAAAATTTTGAAAAATGAAAAAAAATCAAGAAAAATGAAAAAATCTTGAAAAGTCAAGAAAAATCAAGGAAAATCTTGAAAAATGAAAAAATTTTGAAAAATGAAAAAAAATTTTGAAAAATGAAAAAAAATCTTGAAAAATGAAAAAATCTTGAAAAATGAAAAAATCTTGAAAAATGAAAAAATCTTGAAAAATCTTGAAAAATTAAAAAAAATCTTGAAAAATCTTGAAAAATGAAAAAAATCTTGAAAAATCTTGAAAAACTTGAAAAATCTTGAAAAATGAAAAAAAATCTTGAAAAATGAAAAAATCTTGATAAATGAAAAAAACTTGAAAAATCTTGAAAAATGAAAAATCTTGAAAAATCTTGAAAAATTAAAAAAAATCTTGAAAAATCTTGAAAAATGAAAAAAATCTTGAAAAATCTTGAAAAACTTGAAAAATCTTGAAAAATGAAAAAAAATCTTGAAAAATGAAAAAATCTTGATAAATGAAAAAAACTTGAAAAATCTTGAAAAATGAAAAAATCTTGAAAAATCTCGAAAAATGAAAAAATCTTGAAAAATCTCGAAAAATGAAAAAATCTTGAAAAATGAAAAAAATTCTCGAAAAATGAAAAAAATCTTGAAAAATTTTGAAAAATGAAAAAAAATCTTGAAAAATGAAAAAAAATCTTGAAAAATGAAAAAAAATCAAGAAAAATGAAAAAATCTTGAAAAATAAAATCTCGAAAAATCTTGAAAAAATCTTAAAAAAAACTTGAAAAATGAAAAAATCTCGAAAAATGAAAAAATCTTGAAAAATATTGAAAAATCTCGAAAAATGAAACAATCTCGAAAAATATTGAAAAATCTTGAAAAATGAAAAATTCTTGAAAAATCTTGAAAAATGAAAAAAAAATCTTGAAAAATGAAAAAATCTTGAAAAATATTGAAAAATGAAAAAATCTTGAAAAATGAAAAATCTCGAAAAATCTTGAAAAATCTTGAAAAATGAAAAAAAAAATCTTGCAAAATGAAAAAATCTTGAAAAATGAAAAATTCTTGAAAATTCTTGAAAAATGAAAAAAAATCTTGAAAAATGAAAAAATCTTGAAAAATATTGAAAAATGAAAAAATCTTGAAAAATGAAAAAATATCGAAAAATCTTGAAAAATCTTGAAAAATGAAAAAAAAAATCTTGAAAAATGAAAAAAAAAAAATCTTGAAAAATGAAAAAATCTTGAAAAATGAAAAATTCTTGAAAAATCTTGAAAAATGAAAAAAAATCTTGAAAAATGAAAAAATCTTGAAAGATGAAAAAAAAATCTTGAAAAATGAAAAAATCTTGAAAAATGAAAAATGAAAAAAAATCTTGAAAAATGAAAAAATCTTGAAAAATGAAAAAAACTCGAAAAATCTTGAAAAATCTTGAAAAATGAAAAAATAATCTTGAAAAATGAAATAATCTTGAAAAATGAAAAATCTTGAAAAATCTTGAAAAATCAAGAAAAATGAAAAACCAAGAAAAATCAAGAAAAATCTTAAAAAATGAAAAAATCTTGAAAAATGAAAAAAAATCTTGAAAAATGAAAAAAATAATCTTGAAAAATGAAATAATCTTGAAAAATGAAAAAATCTTGAAAAACCAAGAAAAATCAAGAAAAATCTTGAAAAATGAAAAAATTTTGAAAAATGAAAAAAAATCTTGAAAAATGAAAAAATCTTGAAAAATGAAAAAAATCAAGAAAAATGAAAAATCTTGAAAAATAAAATCTTGAAATATCTCGAAAAATGAAAAAATCTCGAAAATTCTTGAAAAATGAAAAAATCTTGAAAAATCTTGAAAAATGAAAAAATCTCGAAAAATCTTGAAAAAATCTTGAAAAATGAAAAAATCTCGAAAAATGAAAAAATCTTGAAAAACCTTGAAAAAAGAAAAAATATAGAAAAATATTGAAAAATCTCGAAAAATGAAACAATCTCGAAAAATATTGAAAAATCTTGAAAAATGAAAAATTCTTGAAAAATCTTGAAAAATGAAAAAAAATCTTGAAAAATGAAAAAATCTTGAAAAATATTGAAAAATGAAAAAAATCTTGAAAAATGAAAAAATCTTGAAAAATCTTGAAAAATGAAAAAAAAAATCTTGAAAAATGAAAAAATCTTGAAAAATGAAAAATTCTTGAAAATTCTTGAAAAATAAAAAAAAATCTTGAAAAATAAAAAAAAATCTTGAAAAATGAAAAAATCTTGAAAAATGAAAAAAAATCTTGAAAAATGAAAAAAAATCTTGAAAAATCTTGAAAAATGAAAAAATTTTGAAAAATGAAAAAATCTTGAAAAATCTTGAAAAATGAAAAAATCTTGAAAAATCTCAAAAAATCTTGAAAAATGAAAAAAAAATCTTGTAAAATGAAAAAAATCTTGAAAAATGAAAAAAAAAATCTTAAAAAATAAAAAAAAAATTGAAAAATGAAAAAAAAATCTTGAAAAATGAAAAAATCTTGAAAAATGAAAAAAAATCTGGAAAAATCTGGAAAAATCTTGAAAAATGAAAAAATTTTGAAAAATCTCGAAAAATAAAAAAAATTTGACTTCCGGTTAGGTGAGCTATGGAGTAGGACGTGTTCGCTAGGAGGTCCTGCAGAATTTGCAGTTTTTCTGAATTAATGCACATTTTTACTTAATATAAAGTGCCTGCAGATAATTGAACAATTAATCAATTGTGTGATTGACCCAGTTTTGGACCGATCCAGCTCCCGAACAGTTACCCCTTCATCTATTTCCAAATCAATAATAGAGTTTATGAATAGAAACGGTTATGTTGACCCTTGGAGGTTTTACAACCCTCAAAATAAGGTATTTTCTTTTTTTTCACAAGTCCATTAAACATATTCCCGTATCGATTATTTTTTTATAGACAGCTCCTTAATTCCTAAAGTAAAATCTGTTCAGTACCACCCCATTGTTATTTCTGATCATGCCCCACTTACTGTTGATTTGCAGTTGTCTGCAACTCCACGATACTCATCCCCATGGAGATTAAATTCTCTCCTTTTGTCGGATGAAAATTTTATTGATTTTATTTCAACCTCTATAGATGATTTTATGGATATTAATCAAGATGGTGTGGTCTCTTACTCACTATTGTGGGAAACACTTAAATCTTACCTACGTGGCCAGATCATTTCTTACAGCTTACTTCTGACATATTTAATATTGATCAACAGTTGGCCAGCTTTCCCTCACAAGTTCAGATTAAACAACGTCTTGACCGGCAGACTGAATTAGATCTTATTTTGACAGATAATGCAGAGCGGCTTTTATTGCATTTTCGTAGTAATTATTACAAACATGGTGATAAAGCTAGTCATCTCTTAGCGCACCAATTAAGATGTCAGGTAGCTAGTCGTTCAATCCCACAAATTCAGGATCCAGTTGGTAATCTGGTATCTGAGCCTGAAGAAATTAATGCAGTTTTCAAATCTTTTTATTCAACTCTTTATACATCTGAAGCTCCATCTGACTCTTCAAAGTTTAAATGTCACCACAATTGATTCAGCAGATGCCACAATTCTTGATGCCCCCTTAGACATTAATGAAATAAATCTGGCAATTAAAACTATGCGCTGCAATAAAGCCCCCGGGCCAGATGGCTTTCCGGTAGAATTTTTTAAGAAATTCCAGAATAAATTAACCCCCCTACTTTTATCAGTGTACATAGAATCTCTAGAGAATGGTTACTTACCAGAAACACTCACACAAGCATCTATAATTCTCTTTTTAAAAAAAGATAAAAATCCTAAATTATGTAGTTCATATCGGCCTCTCTCCTGGCAAAATTTAGATGCCAAAATATTGGCCAAAGTATTAGCCTCTCGTCTTGAAAACGTACTTCCTAAAATTATATCTAAGGAACAAACAGGGAGACAGTTATTCTTTAACGTTCGTACACTCTTAAATGTAATTTATTCCAAACATTTTTTAAATACACCTGAAGTGGTGATTTCATGTGACGCTGAAAAGGCGTTTGATCACGTTGAGTGGGGGTTTATGTTTGCAGTCCCTAAAAAATTTAGGATTGGGGACAATTTTTTTAAGTGGATACAACTTGTATATAATTCCCCTCAGGCAAGTGTGCATACCAATAATATTAGATCCAGCTATTTTCAATTGGGACGGGGCACACGTCAAGGGTGCCCACTTTCCCCTTTACTGTTTGCCTTGGTCATCGAGTCCCTATCAATAGCTCTTAGGTCTTCCCCTTTGCTGCATGGTCTAGTGCATTCAGGTGTTGAAGTTAAATTATCTTTATATGCAGATGACATATTATTATATATTTCTAATCCAATTCCTAGCTTTCCAACTATTTTGTCTATATTAAATCAATATAGAATTCTCCTAGAATTCGGAAATCATTGCTGCAGCAATGTCAACTAAGTGGTGGGCTATCTTTACCAAATTTTATGTTTTATTATTGGTCTGTAAATATTCATAAATTAACATTCTGGTCTAGTTCATCTACTGCGCCTTGGTGCAGATTGGAAGCCAACTCATGTGCATCTACTTCACTGTTGGCTCTCCTTTCTTGTCCCTTATCTTTCAATATCTCCTCTTCTTCCCTAACACAAAATCCAGTAGTTGTTGCTTCGGTTCGGATCTGGTGCCAATTCAGAAGACACTTTAATTTTACCTCTGCTTCAATATTAATGCCACTACTGGGAAATCACATGTTTCCACCATCCCTTGCAGATCCTGTATTTTGGTAATAGTATGTGAAAGGTTTAAGAAATTTCCAAGACCTGTATAGGGATGGCATTTTTTGCAACTATGCACAACTTTCTTCTGAAATGGAGCTTTCAGAATCCCATTTTTTTAGATTCTTACAGGCTAGACATTGCTCTGCTAACTTATTCTCAGGCTACCCATTTCTACCTAAACAACAGGTATGGGAAGAGTTACTGCAACTAAACCCGCAACACAAATCACAAATTTCTAAAATCTATGGGTGCATTTTAAGCTTGGATGATGGTTCTCTTACTAAACTTAAAAAAATCTTGGGAAAATGAATTGGGAAAATGTTTTGAGGAAGAATGGTGGCTTGGTGCACTGCAGAGAATACGTTCTAGTACAATTTGCGCTCGGCTTAGTCTGATAAAATTCAAAGTCATTCATAGAGTCCATTTCTCAAAAACCAGACTATCTGAAATTTTTCCCAATATCAATGACAGATGTGACAGATGTCATGCACCAAGTTGTATCATATGTTCTTTATGTGCCCTCTATTACAAAATTATTGGATTAATTATTTTACAATTATGTCCAAGGTGTTGCAGGTAAATATAGACCCATCCCCTGATGTTGCCATTTTTGGGGTTCCAAAGATTTGGTTCCAATTCAATTATAAACAACTTGATGTTTTGGCCTTTACCTCACTAATAGCCAGGCGTCGTATACTACTTCACCGGTAATCAAATAAGCCTCCAACTACATCCCAATGGCTTGTAGATACCATGCATTTTCTTAAGTTGGAAAAGGTTAGATGCTCTGGGAAAACTAATTTCTTTAAAAAGTGGCAATGTTTTATAACTTACTTTAACTCTCTTAAGGTATTGCCTTCCATTTAATAGATGCACTCTCCTGAGTTCCCTCTCTTTTTAATTTATTTTGTATTAATTAAACTTTTGTTTTGTTTTATCTAATACCATTTTATACCGTTTAATTGTAAATATTTACTTTCAACATTGACAATGTATCTGAACATTTGATTGTGTTATTTGGTAGTAATTTTCACTTAATACTCATGTTTCTATTGTTTTTCCTCTTTTATTATTTTTATTATTATTATTAATATTTCTCTTTTTTATTATATATATATTTTTTTGTTATTATAATTTTTTTGTCTCTTATGTAAAA
This sequence comes from Danio rerio, assembly GCF_052040795.2. Lineage (NCBI taxonomy): Eukaryota > Metazoa > Chordata > Actinopteri > Cypriniformes > Danionidae > Danio > Danio rerio. Next base: position 64,205,420 of record NC_141024.2, on the reverse strand, counting down.
AAAAAGAAAAAGAATGATATGTAACTATCTTTACTGATGTAGTGTTTTTTTCTCACAATAAACAATTTAAACAAATTTAAATAAATTTAAATAAATTAATGCATTTTTTTTGCTTTGATCTTGAACAGAGGCCAGGTTACCGGTCAAGTCTGAGACATGATCATCCAGACTCTAAAAGATCACGTTCATCTTGTCAACATTTTCTGCATCCTGACATGCTGGTTTTTGTTGTGTATTGTTTTTTTCTTAGTCGATTTTTGTTATCAGGCAAATGTCTCTTACGAATAATTTTTGTGGTGCTGTGGCTTAGCTGGTCAAAGCGCCTGCCTTGTAAACAGGAGATCCTGGGCTCAAATCCCAGCAGCGCCTTAGTCCAGGTGGCACGAGTGCTTGTTTTATAGAGCTCACCGGAATGAATTATAAAATTGTTTAGCTTTGAGGCGTAATGGATATTGTGTCAAATTGAGTTAAACAAACTCTTTGGTTGCCATTTTTAGACTTGCTGTCTTTTTTTAGTCTCTTTGTGCAAAAACGTCTTGCCCTCTTTTTAGCGTTGCCGCTGTGGCTTAGCTGGTCAAAGCGCCTGTCTAGTAAACAGGAGTTCCTGGGTTTAAATCCCAGCAGTGCCTAATGTACAGGTGCCAGGATTGCTTCTTCTTAAGATTTACGAGTGTTTATGCAGCAGGCTGTTTAGCAGTGTGTTTCTTAACAAAACTCAAATCCCTAAGAACGCTGCTCGTTCAAGAGGGGTTTGGACAATGGCTTTATGTAGCATGGTGTAGTAATGCGAAACCAATTGGACTTTAATATTTTAAGTCAAGACATCCACACAATTAGCGCTATCGCTTTAAGTTTTTATTTTCTTTTTTCGATTAAACAATTAGGGCCTACTCACACTATGCCATCCGTACCGTGCCCAGGCCCGTTTCCCGGATCGTTTGAAAAGTGTGAGTGCGCTGAATCGGGCTCAAGCACGGTTCACTTGGCCGGCCCTGGCCCGGTTGGAAGAGGTGTGCCTGAGCGCGGATCACTTGGGCTTTGGCGCGGTACGCTTGTGTGTGAGCGCAAAACGCGCCAGAAACCGAAAGCGAGACGTGACTTTTAAGGGACTGTTTCATATGGATTTATTAATCATTCTTACTGTTCAGTGATCGCAAACTGCCGTAGTTTATTAAAGACGAGAACTCCTCACAGCATGACCTCCTCATTCCTGCAGCACGAGAGCTTTATGATTGTTAATGAGCGCCAAAAGTGGCGGATCTGTTCGGCGAAATATCTGACTGCGTCACCGCATCCCTAAGGACTGTTTGGCGAAATATTTGACTGAATGTCACTGCATAACAAACGACTGAAAGGATGTAACTAGAGAAATCTCTACTGTGCTACTGGGTGAGAGCGTATGGCAAGCCGTTTTAGCATTTAAACCTTGTTCTGACTATCCATAAATATATTTAGAGATATAATTATATTTTGACTAGTCATAATTATAATTCATAATATATATTAATTAATCTCTAAGATATCTCTATCTTAGATATCTCTTAAGATATCTCTAAATATATTTATGGAGTCAGAACAAAGATTTAAATGCTAAAAAGGCTTGCCATAGAGAGCGCTTCTGAACAGCGCAGCAGCGATGACGTAAGCGTGCCGAGGCCCGATATGGTGTGAGCGCGGGCCGTCGGGGGAGACGGGAGGGGGGACAAGCGTGCTTTGGCCCGGTTCGAGGCAACTGTACCTACTGTGAGTAGGGCCTTATTCCTTGTCTGGCGCTGTGGCTTAGTTGGTCAAAGTGCCTGTCTAGTAAACAGGAGATCCTGGGTTTGAATCCCAGCAGTACTTTGTCCGCAGTGAGCTGTGGTTTTATGGGCAAGTGAGTACCAAAAAGTGCTTTTTGTGCAACAGTGCTAGAGGCAGCAGGGCCCACAGGCTCTGTAGTGCAATTGAACTTCTAGGCTGTGAGCTGATTCATTCAAAGGTTGTGGGTTCAAGTCCCACCAGAGTCGCAAGCTTTGCCCTTTTTCTTCACTGACTTAGGTGTGGTGTGTTTCCATCATTTTAGGCATCTGTCCATCCTGTTTTGCTTTTTTCTTTCATTGCACAGTGCAGGCTCAGATACTAGGGGTACTCTACAATAAAGCAGATGACTTAATTGAGCTGTTTTGAATAAGGGAGATTAGAAAACGGTGCAGGGCCGAGTGGGCTTGAGGAATAGGCAACCTGTGGTTTTGGGCAAAAGTGACGACCACCTATTGTTGAGATCACGCCTTTTGGATTTGTCGTACAAGAGCCTCTTTATGCATGTGCAAAGTAACTGAGTAGAAAGCATAGTAAATTTTGCCCAGTTTCATTGTCTTAGATGAAACTGCGTTTGGAAGTATCGTATCCAGAGGTTTTTACTTTTAGTGTTAAGGCTAAGTTGGCCAGAGCACCTGTCTTTGGAACAGCAGGTCCTAGGTTTAAATCCAAAATGCACATTTGCTTCAGATTATAGGAGAGTGGCTTTCTGACCTGAAACTCTTGGTCAATAGCATATGTTTGTCCAGATTTCCATTTTCCGAGCTGAAACTGGGTTTGGATGTAATGGAACTGGAGGTTCCAAAACACATGATTAAGGATAGTTTAAATAAATACAAAATAATGCATTTTTGCTTTGATCTTGAACAGAGGGCAGGTTACCCGTCAAGTTTGAGACATGATCATCCACACTCTAAAAGACCACGTCCATCTTGTCACATTTTCTGCATCCTGACATGCTGGTTTTTGTTGTTTATTGGTTTTTGCTTCATCGATTTTTGTTATCGGGCAAATGTCTCTTACAGTTAAACAACCTCTTTGGTTGCCATCTTAAGACTTGCTGTCTTTTTTTAGTCTCTGTGCAAAAACGTCTTCCCCTCTTTTAAGCGTTGGCGCTGTCGCTTAGTTGGTCAAAGTGCCAGTTTAGTAAACAAGACATTCTGGGTTCAAATCCAAGTAGTGCCAAATGTACAGGTGCCAGAATTGCTTCTTCTTAAGAGTTACAAGAGTTTACGCAGCGAGCTGTTTAGCAGTTTCTTAAAAAACTCAAAACCTTACAGTTTTTTCCAATTGTTTACACACAATTACTTGTACTTCAGACACAATGACTACACTATGTAACTGATGCACCAACCCCCTGAACCAACTCTGCTTTACACTCAAATTGCAGGTTTAAAACACAGTTTTTTCAAAACACTATACACAATTCTCTGCATTTTGCACAATTTTCATGGAGAAAATCTTTTGTTTTCACAAGGAACACAATGTCATTCACAATTCTAAAGTCAGTTGTGCTACTTTGCATACTAACTCATGACATGAGTAAACACCTGTCACACTGAATTGCATTTTAGAAATCAGAGCTCATCTGGTTCATAACTGGTTCTCTGCCCACCCATGTTTTTTAGTTGTTCATCTCCCCCTCCATATTATCCATTCCTCAAATATATTAAGGATTTTTTTTCTGCCTGGAGATGTAAAGTGTATGACCGAAATCCACACACACGTATACCCCTTCTCCAAGCTATAGCAGTTGATGCTTTTCGTGACTGGATTCGCCATGCAAGGTAACAAGTCAGAAATCCTTATTTAACATTGAGTCAGAACATACCTTCAAAAGCTAAAGCATTGAAGCAGGGCTTTTGTTTTATTTGGACTCTGTACTTCTGCAAGGGCTTATCTGGGATTTGAACCCGGGACCTCTCGCACACTAAGTAAGAATTAAACCCCTAGACCGAATGTGATGGTGTAGTGCAGCTGATTGATATGAGTAACCGAAATGTGATGGTGCTGTGCAGCTGATTGTCATTGACATCGGCCAATCGGCACGTAGCACCGCCTTTTTAAAGGGCCATGAAACCCCCTCGTTTCAGCAGGGTGTTTTCACACCTCTACTTTGGAAAAAGTCAGAAAAGTGGGCGTGTCCAGCTCTGTTTAGGGGGGAGTGTCGGAGGAAGAAAAGTGGGATGGTGTGGGAGTGTCTATTTGGGCACGCGCGAGTTTCAGAGTCAAAATACTCACACAGACACACAGAAGAAAGTGATGGTGTTTAACCTACATGGACATCTGTAGTCGAATTATTTGCCAAATTATTAAATGGTGGACTTTAACTGCAGTTTGTCCCTTTATTCAGGGAATTCATTCATGCCCCTCGCGACAAACGAGATATTTGATTCGAGGAACTGCTCTAAGCGTGTATTTTTCATGCAATGTTTGATAGCGCACGGCGAATGAGAGAAAAAAAAACGCAGCATTTCCCGGAAACTTAGATGCACTCGGCAGTTAGCGTCAGAAAGCCGCGTGTGTTATTCCGGTCACTAAATGCTGTGAAAATCCTACATGAGGTTAAAGTTTGGTTGTGGTGCTAACATGTTTACACTCGGTGCAATAGTTTGTTAGATACGAACAAACTGAATAAACAAAGAGCTCTGGTCGCTCAATTACCAAATCTGTAGAGTCAGGACAATCACCAGCAACTAGAGCCGCGTCTTTATTAAGGGAAGACTACAAGCGAATCCAGATCTCAGAGTTTGCAAATGAGAACAGCTCTCAGGTAAACAATGTTCCTCCTTAGACACGTAAGTTATTGTTGTCGAGCGTCGCATACACTGTTAATCCACACGTGAGTCTACGCACTCACAGAGAGAAAATGAAAACGAAACTTAACTGCAGCAAACTATAAAAGCAACACTTCACACTTGTTTTGCCAATACAATGTGGCGTCTCTGCCGTCTAAACACTGTGGACAGTAATGAATATTAATGAAGTTGCACAATAGAGCGCGCTGATTGGTTTGAACCAAGCCTTACTCATGCATTAATGCATCACACTTTAAGATGTAATAAGACACACTCTGGCACAGACGCCCAGTCTGCACGCTGGAATACATGCTATTATGTCATGACCGTGACGCAGCTTCAAAAATTCGTTTCAAACCGGAAGTACGAATTTGCTTGAAATAACGCAAAAACAACCAATTTACACTTTTTTGTGAAATATAGGTGTCCTAATAGTGTTTTTAGCAGTGTGGGACACATATACAACTGTCAACAGCTCAAAAAATGTGTTTTGATGTTTCGTGACCCTTTAAACCTGATTGGTTGGTGCTTGGGATACGTCACGTCCGACGCACTGGTTTGGGTGTCTGTAGTCACGGCTACAGGTAGAGGCTCTGCGCTCGTTCTGATAATTTTTTGTAAGTTGTTTGAATGGACCCACGTTAAGCTCTCTTTTGGCATTGTTCTAGTGCATCGTGTGGCGGTGGCTTTTCCCTTGGCTGTGGTGGCTGGATGACTGTTCAGTTGCAGGTATGTGATGGCTTTTAACTGGCTGAGTAATGGGGTTTAGCCGCATTTAACCTCCGTGTTTCATGCCGTACAGCTATTTATTCCGGCACCTCGCTGTATTGTATCGACCAACGAGTGATTGTAACCTGTCTGAGTGTGCGCCCATTGGTAAGTGAAGCACGTATGATTTGGTGTGATCATTTAAAGGACCATGTTAATGGGCTTGCTTGTGCTTTTCCTCCTTAGGATCCTCCCTTTCCCTTTTATGTCGGATCTTCCTCTGGTATCATTTGTTTATTAGCTCCCGTATTCATCGCTATTGCTGTGGTTACCGGAGATCGTCTTCAACTGCTGCTAATGCTAACGGCGGCGTATTAGCTACCGATTGGACACCACCAATGCAGCTGTTAACGGGGATATCATGTAAAGTAGGTGTTTTAACCTGATTGACCCACTTATTGATGTATTTTGTTGGTTATTTATTTTTATTTATTTCAGGAACTGAGGTTTCCCCCGGTGGATGACGGGTCTCTTTCCACTGGTGGTGGTGTTTCTCTACTGTGTGCTGTGGGACACTGAGTGCGTGATAGCGTGATTTGAGTGCACTGTGGTGTGTGCGTGTGCTGGGGTAAAGTCGGTCCACTCGTACCCAGTCAGTGGGAACCTCCAATCCTGGTTTTGTTTGTTTATTTATTGTTTCTTTTGTATTTAATAATGAAGTGGGAATTTTTTATGTGTTTTTAAGAATCGTAAAATTTGACAGTTTCATTCAAAATAAATATTTTTGTACCTTTGCATTAACTAATGCCTCTGTGCCTTTCTGGGAGAAACGAACCGGTGTATGGAACAAAATCAATGCCTAAAGTCTTGAATTAAAAAGCTTGTTGAATATCACAAACTGAAAAAAATAATACACCGTATTAACAAGTTCTTGCATTTTAATGACTTGAATTCCAGGGTTTGTATTTTTAGGTCCTGAAATTTAACATATCTGTTTATTTAAGCTGTGAATATTTCAACAAAAAATATTTCAAACACGTTTTCATACTTAAAAATTCAATAATTCATATTCAATTTTCAGATTTCACTTAAAAAATATTCAATACCCTTTAAAAATACGATGTATAATATTCAAAAGGTCATTTTCAGTTCATTTTATTTCAGTTCTAATATTCGCTTCCATAAATTCATTGGATCAAATTCGACTGATAAAATTCAACATTACATCCGGGAACTGCAGGAGAAGCAATAGATTGCAGAGTGAAGATCGCCAGCTGCTCTAGCTTTCACCAGCAGGTGGAGTTGGAATAATGTAAGATTTTTTAACCCAGTAAACAGGCGAGAAAAGGCTAATAAAGGCAAAAAAAGTAGCATATAATTTTAATATCAATGCCTTGGACATTATAAATAATAAAAAGTATGAGTAAAATGAGTAAATGAGGTTTTAGTCATCTATATTTGCCCTTATGTAACGGAAGCCAGCTGGTGATCGCGTAAAGCTCACTCCTCGGATCCAGGGACAGACGTTGTTCTGCAATCTTATCGGAGCTTGTCTCCCATGCTGGCTCGTTACCTGCTCGGACCGGTGCGGTTACTTGCACATAAACCGTCTTTTGATGAATATGATGTTAAACATTGTCTATCTTTGTTGACTCTTTCTTCCATAGACGCTAAGTATTATATTGACAGCTAAAGAATATAAACGTAAGAGAAACAGGAGAGGAAATATTATAATAATAATAATACAAAATAGATAAACATTGACAGGGCTAAGAACAATTACGAACAAAGATTTTCAAAACCAGAGAGATTTTATCAGGATGTCACAAAACAGTTTACTTGGAACTGTTAAACAGTGTTCAGGTATGATTTAAGGTTGGTTATGGATGGGGCGTCTGATTTAAAATAATTTAACATGCGAATGCATTAAAGGAGCGTCTTCAGTTATTCACACAGAACCGTCTAATATGGCATAACTATAAGGAGTAATGTTTGCGCTGTTTAAACGCAGCTATGTCAGGATTGGGATAGGTTATACATTTTCATCATTTAAATTATTATTATGATTGTTAATATTATTATTGTATGACATTTATTTGGGCTATTGCGCTTAAATAAGTCATCTGTAATTCTAAATTAATATTTCTATTTATCCTTTTTATCACTCTGCCTGTCTTTCTCTTCTTTTTTCTAATTTTTGGGGTTCTGCCATGGTTAAACGTTTGCAAAATGTCTTAGTTTGTCCAGATTATTGTTTTATTGTTATGTAGCCTATAGGCGAGAAAAAGGTATTAACGCAAAAGTGGCAATGTCGCAGCCAATGATAAGTAATAAAATGAGTCGCCTGTGGTTTGATAATAGGCAGTTATAACTGACTTTAATTTGTTTTTATTAAATGAGAAAACCGTTATTAATAACTTTGCAGCGACCGTTTGTATTTTATGATTAGCAATGTTGATCTTTTTTGCAGTTATTAAACATATAAACTTATTTAAACTGGTTTAAATTTAATATAGTTGTCACTTCAGCTAGTTTCATAAGATTATGTTTATAATGCGTGGTTTGACATGCGTGGTTGAGGGGTTCCTGCAAAGCAGCTCAATGTTCATCCTCATGGGGTATTACTGAGCATTAATCGCCATCTACTGGAAAGAATGTATTTGCTCATTTATTCTATTAACTCTTTTCTGCAAGTGTGTTTTATGATTTCACAAAGTCAAACCATTATGTTTTTATTTTATATTTTGAGATGATCATATTTAAATAAACAATTGCTAGGGTAGCTAATAGTTTCTTTTTTCTTATTTAAAAAAAAAATCAGTAGCCTATAAAATCATAATTTTTGCTTGACAAAGTTATTGGTTTAGGATTCTGGATGCATTTTTGCTGTGTTGGAAACTCATAAGCTCACACTAATCAATTATATTATCAGAAATGACAGATATAAGAAATCCATTAATATTCATCACTCTTTTTACAATTATACAAGCAATTTCTCGCTGACGTCAGCTCCACTTTCGGAAATGGTAAACAGCGAGGTGTTATTCATATAAGCCCAAGCATGACATGTCATGATAAATATAATAATCGAAACACTCTTGTAGGCTATTCTTGTGCTTGGCCAAATGTCATGACTTTCACTTTCATTTTACATTATTATGCACAAGCCCAGATATCATCTGAAACTTTGGAAGAATTCCTATCATATATTGGCAACCATCCAGCATCTCTTAACCAGTTTGATATGCGCCGCTGGCTCTGACCGGCCACCGGAGCTCGCGGCCACTCGTTCGACTTTGTCGTGAGCAAGTCGCACCGCACATGCATAAAAACGTCAATCATTTCATTCATTCATCAATTCATTCATTTTCCTTCTGCTTCGTCTCTATTTTAGAGGAAAAGATAATCTGGACAAACTAAAGACATTTTGCAAACGTTTAACCGTGGCAGAACCCCAAAAATTCGAAAAAAAAAAGAAGAGAAAGACGATAGCAAAGTGATAGCTCAAAAGGATAAATAGAAATATTAATTTAGAATCACGGATGACTTATTTAAGCACAATAGCCCAAATACATGTCATAAAATAATAATAATAACAATCATAATTTAAATAATGAAATTATAACCTATCCCAATCCTGACATAGCTGCGTTTAAATAATAACTGAAGACGCTCCTTTAATGCATTCGCACATTATATTAAATTATTTTAAATCAGACGCCCCATCCATAACCAACCTTAAATCATACCTGAACACTTAACAGTTCCAAGTAAACTGTTTTGTGACATCCTGATAAAATCTCTCTGGTTTTGAAAATCTTTGTTCGTAATTGTTCTTAGCCCTGTCAATGTTTATCTATTTTGTATTATTATTATTATAATATTTCCTCTCCTGTTTCTCTTACGTTTATATTCTTTAGCTGTCAATATAATACTTAGCGTCTATGGAAGAAAGAGTCAACAAAGATAGACAATGTGTAACATCATATTCATCAAAAGACGGTTTATGTGCAAGTAACCGCACCGGTCCGAGCAGGTAACGAGCCAGCATGGGAGACAAGCTCCGATAAGATTGCAGAACAACGTCTGTCCCTGGATCCGAGGAGTGAGCTTTACGCGATCACCAGCTGGCTTCCGTTACATAAGGGCAAATATAGATGACTAAAACCTCATTTACTCATTTTACTCATACTTTTTATTATTTATAATGTCCAAGGCATTGATATTAAAATTATATGCTACTTTTTTTGCCTTTATTAGCCTTTTCTCGCCTGTTTACTGGGTTAAAAAATCTTACATTATTCCATCTTCACCTGCTGGTGAAAGCTAGAGCAGCTGGCGATCTTCACTCTGCAATCTATTGCTTCTCCTGCAGTTCCCGGATGTAATGTTGAATTTTATTAGTCGAATTTGATCCACTGAATTTATGGAAGCGAATATTAGAACTGAAATAAAATGAACTGAAAATGACCTTTTGAATATTATACATCGTATTTTTAAAGGGTATTGAATATTTTTTAAGTGAAATCTGAAAATTGAATATGAATTATTGAATTTTTAAGTATGAAAACGTGTTTGAAATATTTTTTGTTGAAATATTCACAGCTTAAATAAACAGATATGTTAAATTTCAGGACCTAAAAATACAAACCCTGGAATTCAAGTCATTAAAATGCAAGAACTTGTTAATACGGTGTATTATTTTTTTCAGTTTGTGATATTCAACAAGCTTTTTAATTCAAGACTTTAGGCATTGATTTTGTTCCATACCGGTGTCCTTTTCTAATAGTTATTTCCCTGGGTAACTCCCGGGGTGGCGTAGTCGGTTATTTTTATTTAAAGACATTTAAACCCTTCTCTATACCCTCGTCACACAACAATCTACTGAAAATCAGTAAATTTACATGGCAACACTATCGACTGACAAACCGGCATTCTCAGAAAAAAAGGCCTCTGTGTCAGCCACAACGCCCTTACAAAACAGCAGACATCTGTAAGGGCTCAACTGAAATTTGAACCTAAGATTTCTTACGGCATGAACGAGAATCATACTCTTTTACCAGCAAGCCACTATGAAAGAAATGTTTTATGTGGCGACACTATCTGCTGACAAACTGGAATTCTTCGAAATTTTTTTATGAAAGTCGTAATGCCCTGTAAAACAACAGAGAAACTGCAAGGGCTCATCCGGGATTTGAACCCGGGACCTCTCCCACCCTAAGCGAGAATCATAGCCCTAGACCAATGAGCCAGTAAAATCTAAAGTTTTGGGTGAGAGAGAGCGTAGGTTTCTGCGAAAGGCAACTTGTATTGGAGTGTGTGGTGGCTCAGGAGTCCTGTGGATGTTGAGAGACAGAAGGAAATGATCTGATGTGTGTAGTGGAGTTACTAGTGTTTGATCAGTGAAGCAATGTTGAGTGTAAATAAAGTGAGTAGCAGAAGTAGGTTCTCTTTTGAGGTCAAAAGAGGCAAGCAGAGTCTGGAAGTCAGTAGCTTGAGGTTTTTCAATGTGGATATTGAAGTCACCTAGCACCAACAAGGGAGTGTCATAAACAGAAAAAGATGTGAGAAGAACATCTAGTTCATCTAAGAAGTGACCTAATGTACCTGGTGGGCGGTAGATGACAACCACATTTATGTAGAAGGGGTGGATAATGGCGGCTGCAAGAAATTCAAAGGAGCTGATCTTTGCCAGGGACAATCTCTGAGTAAATTTCCATTCTTTGGAAATCAGTAGTCCAGTTCCACTCCCTCTCCCTGTCTGATGAGGAGTGTGGGAGAAAGAGAAATTAGCAGAATGAGCTGCATGTGTAGCAGTGTCCTTCGGTCTCAACCAGGTCTCAGTTAGAGCCATGAGATTATAGTCAGAATGTGTAGCTATGGAGGTAATAAAAATCTGCCTTGTTAACAGCAGATTGACAATTTCAGAGGCCCACGGAGAGAGAGAGTTGTGAAATAGCAGATACATGTATTGAATGAAGGTTGTGATGATTACGCCTGCAGTGTACCTCCCGTGTTTTGCGAGTGTTAGTAACAACAGGAATTAGTTAACACATAATAAAAGTGCAATGAAAACAATAATAAGTGCAAAGATTAAGTAAAATAAATAAATTAAGTACTCAGGTGCTTTGTCTGTGTCTTTGCTCGGTGGAGTCGCACAGGTAGAGTCAATGGTCTTTACACTCGTCGGTCTTCACACGCAGTGAGACTAGCTGCTTATATACACCCCTGAGCGCTTGCTGATAGAATTCAGCTTGACATGCCTCAAGAGTTCCCACAATACAACAACAAAAACTGAGGCGAGGGGTGCAAAACCGACTGTGATCCACACACAAGCTCTTACAGTAACCAAGGAAACAGTGAGTAATCTTTCTAGCACTACACACAAACAACTGAAAACAAGTCTAAATGTACTTACACGCTGCTGGTCTCATTGCTAAAGTGCTTCTCCTTATATGGTTGAACAAGCCATCCTACTTCCCTTACTTACTTACATTGTCTATCCATCCATCTATTTATTCATTTTGTTTAGTAAATGTTTTTTTTTTGAGGCTGACCTCAAAAAAATATAATAATTTTACTGCCAGAATTTTAGGTGCAGGCTAGTACTGTCTCTGCCATTGGCAGATAACGTTTTTTTGGCTTCATAGGACATGGACCTTCAGCATGCAGTGGGACGGTTTGCTGCTGAGTGTGACATGGCAGGGAAATAAACAGCACCTCTGAGTCAGAAACCATGGTGCTTGACTGGTAAAAAGGTGGCCATCTCCAGTTTGGAGAGTTTTTACCCCAAATGGAGTACAAGTATCTGTGTTTTTTTTGTTTGTTTTTTTTCATGAAAAATGGAATGTGAGATTTAAAGATGGATCAGTGCAGCAGCAGCAGTAATGCATTTGATGTGATTGTCTGTTGTGGTGAAGTAGCTGAGATGAAAGGCAATGTTCTAAATTTACCACTCAATCTAGGTTCCTACTCACATCTATGGTTATGACTAAAAGGACAAGATCTCGGTAACAACCGGACACATTTTGCAAAATGTTATGACCTGCTTGTTTGAGTTGCACCATAAAAGTGAGATGAGACAACAAAATAGCCTGAATGCAAATGATTTATTATAAAATGTAACTCAGAACAATCAATCAAAGCAACCAACAAATGTCTAGGCATAATAATGAAGATAAAGAACTTAGGATATAATCACAACAACACTTTAACTACATAATATAAGTAATGCAAAACAAAACCATAAAGTTAAAGAGTCAATGAGATGGCAGGTCTTGACATGTGGACTCCTGAGTAGCCACAGCGTCCAGGGGTAGCTAGCACAACAACTTTTATATACCCATTGATGAGTAATGCAGGAATCCAATCAGGATTTACCACATATTCCAATCTGGAGTCTTGGGATTATCACAGTGTATTAATATTGTAAAACTAAATACTTGTCGCTCTGCCTAAATCATAAAATATTCATCAAGTTTGTATTCTACTCAAAACAGTAAATGTAGTAAACTAGAAAGAATTTTGAATCTAAAAGTAAAGAAACTTTACTAATAAATAGATGATTTTTTTTTTCTCATTCAGGGAGTCAGACAAAGAACATCATCGAAAACAACACTAGCTACATGAATACACTGAAGAGTAGAGTACAGATGTATCCACACCTGTACAATCACTTGCAAAAAGATTTTAAGCAGCAGAGATGCTGTTTGCCAGATGTTTATGAAACTGTTCTTCTCTCAGTTGCCATCATTGTGTTTACAGTAAACGCAAGGAGCGCAACACATTTCTACAAAATTTTCACAGAGGCACAACAAACACACAGACGCAGGGGAGAAAGACAGTGACTGTTTACAGGGACATCAGTAACTGACTGTTTAATGACAGTGGAATGTTTGATACCGCACATTGTATAAGAGGAAAAAAAACTGCATTTCTCGGTAACTGAGATGCACTCAGTATGTCAGAAAGCCATGTGCTCGTGTAGACTATCCTGTCAAAAAACGCGTTTACATGTTTACACTCAAGAGACCAGCATTTACAGCAGATCCTTCAGTCCATAATATTGTATTGATATTAACGTACTGACTTTAAACAATTCCTCTTCTCCCACTTGTTTTGGCAACCCAACTAGTCGTCTCTCTGTCGTCTGAACACTGTTTCAGGTAAAACAGTCTTTAAAGCTATCATACATATTAATGAAGTTGCCCCAAATACACAATAGAGCGCACTGATTGGTTTGAAAAAAGTCTTTCTCATGAATGAATGTAGTACACTCAGAGACAACATGAAATACTCCCAGGTACAGACAGACAGTCTACATGCTGGAATACACGCAAGGAAGTGTATGGGTAGAAAAGTCCAGTATGACTGCGGCTTAAGTGCATGTGAATGTTTTTTTTCCAGTGTGGATCCTCATGTGTTGATTAAGGTATGATGAGCGGCTGAAACTCTTCCCACACTGAGTGCATGTGAATGGTTTCTCTCCAGTGTGGATCCTCATGTGGTGATTAAGGTGTGATGATTGGCTGAAACTCTTCCCACACTGAGTGCATGTGAATGGTTTCTCTCCAGTGTGGATCCTCATGTGTTGATTAAGGGATGATGAGCAGCTGAAACTCTTCCCACACTGAGTGCATGTGAATGGTTTCTCTCCAGTGTGGACCCTCATGTGGTAATTAAAGTGTGATGAGCTGCTGAAACTCTTCCAACACTGAGTGCATGTGAATGGTTTCTCTCCAGAGTGGATCCTCATGTGTAGATTACGGGACCACGATAAGCTGAAACTCTTCCCACACTGGGTGCATGTGAATGGTTTCTCTCCAGAGTGGATCCTCATGTGTAGATTACGGGACCACAATAAGCTGAAACTCTTCCCACACTGGGTGCATGTGAATGGTTTCTCTCCAGTGTGGATCATCATGTGAATCTTAAGAATGTCTTTTCTTCCAAAACTCTTTCCACACTGAGTGCAGGTGAAACGATTCTTGTCTCTCCTTTTCAAAATACCATCAGTCTGTAAAAAAGTTTTTTCCTCAATTTTGACATGATGTTCCTCCTCTATACTCCTCTCGTTCTCTTCAATTATTTCTAAAATAATAAAAAAAAATAAAACATTAGTTTTCATTAAGTCTTAAAGGGCACCAAGGTTACCCCTTTTTTCAGATTTAATATAAGTCTTTTGCGTCTCTAGAATTTGTATATAAAGTTTCAGATCAAAATACCCATCAGATTTTTCATTATACCTTTTACAAGATGCTGTTTTATACTGATTTCCAGCAGGGGGTGGTTTTGTCGTACTGTGCCTTTAAGCCAAGTTCTGCCCGCCCACTGTTTCTACATGCCTCCTCCCTCAGCTGCGTCAGACAACAGACAGACTTAAAGGAAGAAGGTCTCACATAGCGTTTGTGAGAAACTACAGTAAGAACTAATCTTTACTAATCAGTATAGTGAAGTTGCCTTGATGAGTCACACACAATATCGTTACAAAAAGTTAACGCGTGCACACACACACACACACACACACACACACACACACACACACACACACAGATACACACGCAGGCAGACAGACAGAGCGCACTTAGCTTAGTTAAGGCTAACCTCAAGTACTGTGTGGATATCTGTTAAGCTAATGTACAAAGTAAACCTGATTTAACTTCCACAAACCGGGATTGAAGCGTCTTCTTTTATAATTGTTCTGACACGCGGCTGTGCTGATGAAGTAAAGCTGAAGTAAAACGCTGTAATTAATTACACACATACTCTGTTTTAAAACACTTTAAACATGTGAAAATTACTCTTAATCACATTTAATGATGATTGCTGATCCTAGCGAACAGAACAGACCTTTTATTCCCGGTTGCTCTGCGTATGTCTGCCTGGTCTTGTTGACATATACACGCGACTACCGGAACATGTTAATGCGCGCAGCTGTCAATCAATTCGGTGGGCGGGGGGATCGCACACCTACGTAATGGTGCGATGGATTTGAAAACAACTCTAATTGGCCGACCCTTTTTTTGTAGTTAAATTGAAAAAAAAGGACTGGGTGTGTTCATATCACCCCAGTATGACGGTCGATACACTATTCCAACACACAGATCTGTCCAAACAGCTTGAAAAGTAGATTTTTTACCATAGGTGCCCTTTAAGTCATCCTTATTTATCTAGTGCTTTTACAATGTAAATTGTGTCAAAGCCACTTAACATAGAATTTAAAGTAAATTTAAACTGTGTCAATCCTGTTTTCAGAGTTTCTTAAATAATTGATCATAAAAGTCATTTTGGTCATATTGATCAGACACAGATTTAAAAGCTGTAAATGGCCTATTTTTATTCCTATTTATTCACAATTACAACAAAATGTTTTCTAAAATGTGTAAAGCAGACAGGGAATACTTGTATATTCTGTGCCTGACTGGTAAACACACCAGAAAAAAAAGTTATTGCGTAACAGCTGAACAAACAGCTGAATTTTTGCCTTGCAGACATGAGACATGCCTGTCAGCATCTGCAAAAAGCAGGGGTTCTCAACCTTTTGCAAGCTGGGCCCCCCCAAAGCCGGTTTATTGCAGCTAGGGCCCCAGTGACTCAGAGAGGGTACAAGGACCTTAAATTTTTGAGGCTTGCTTAGCTTCTCGAAGAGAAATCAAACAAATGAGCGCTTTCTAAAGTCTATGAGCACAGCACACACAAATAAACTAAATTGACATACTGCAGTTATATTTCGAAATGTGTTTTTTTTATATTTATAACATTTGAATACAGTTCAGCAACATACATCACACAACCTGACGACAAAGGGAGCTGACAATTGAACATCACTAAATTTACCATCACCTCAAGATTGAAAATTTTACACTGATTTCATACAGGGTTCATACAGACACAGCCTAATGAAAATCAAAGACTTTTAGGCACTTTTTCCAGCATCTACTTTTATTTTCGAAACTGACATGCAATGTATTGACCACCTGAAATGTATTCTCAGCAACCCATAAAAACATTGCATAGGAACTATTAGCAAATTATTGTTATAATTAAATAAATGAGGTAGCCTTCCCAGTATAAAATAACAGTAGCAGACCTAACTTTATAGCTACAGCTCGGCAGAGTCAGCACAGGTGTAAAAACAGGTGGTTTTATTCCTGATGAGAATATTTATTGTTGTCAGACTTCACTCTCACATAAATACACCTAAATAAATCAATCAAAACTCATAGCTAATCAGGATAGCCTGTGCGTGTAGGGGGAGAGTCAGAGGAGGGGAAGGTCCGTAAAAATTAGCATAAAAAAGGGAGTGTCAGTTTTGGGCACGTGCTGATTTTCACAGAGGCAAAACAAACACACAGACGCAGAGGAGAAAGTCAGTGACTGTGTTTACATGGACATCAGTAATCGAATTATTTGCCAAATTATTAAATGGTGGATTTTAATTGCAGTTTGGCTCTTTCATTCAGGAATTTCATTCGTGCCCGGTGACAAACGAGATATTTGATTCGAGGAATTGCTGGAAG
Organism: Danio rerio; assembly: GCF_052040795.2. Taxonomy (NCBI): domain Eukaryota; kingdom Metazoa; phylum Chordata; class Actinopteri; order Cypriniformes; family Danionidae; genus Danio; species Danio rerio. The sequence goes on along the minus strand of NC_141024.2, from coordinate 64,188,598 downwards.
CGTGTATCTTTCATGCAATGTATGTTGCAAAAAAAAAAAATCCTTCACATTTCTCTGTAACTTAGATGCACTTGGTAGGTAGTGTCAGAAAGCCATGTATGTTATTCCTGTCACAAAATGTGGGTGTAAGTTTAATTGTGGTGCTATCATGTTTACACTCGGGAGAGCAGCATCATTTATCGTACGGTAAACTTTATTAACTTAGAAACCATTTGACTAAGGTCTGTCTTTAAACACTGAAAGAGTACTGCTGACGAACTAACATTGCCTCTGAATAAACAAACAAAAACCACTGGTCGCTCACTTAACACATACTGGAGCTCTGTCTTTTATTAAAGGAGACGAGCAGCAAATCTGGATTTCACCATTTTCAGATGAGAAAAGCTCTCGGGTAAAAAATGTTCCTTAGACACACGTTTCTGTCACGCGTTGCGTGCAGCATAATCCACACGTGAGTCCAGCTACGCTATCATAGAGGGAAAATAAAAACAAAACCTTCACTGCAGCAAATTATAAAACGCAACACTGACGACCCGAATCTCCAAATATTTCTTGTTCTCCCACTTGGCAACACAACGTGGCGTCTCTCTGCCGTCTGAACACTGTACAGGTACAAACAGTCTTCGAAGATATCATGCACATTAATGAGGTTGCACCGCATACACAATAGAGCGCGTTGATTGGTTTCAACCAAGTCTTACTCATGAATGAATGCAGCACACTCAGAGACGTCATAAGGTACTTCCAGGTAGATGTTCAGTCTGCACGCTGGAATACATGCTAAGATCTCATGGCCGTGAGGCAGCTTCAAAAATTCATTTTAAACCGGAAGTACGAATTTGCTCAAAATAACGCAAAAACAACCAATTTTCACTTTTTAGTGAAATATGTGTGTCCTAATAGTGTTTTTAGCAGTGTGGGACACATATACGACTGTCAACAACTCAAAAAATGTGTTTTGTTGTTTCGTGACCCTTTAATGTCAGAAGTAGAGTACACAGCAAATTCATTGGTGTTAAATTTCAAGTGTTGTGGTAATTCAGAGTAAAGTGTTAAAATTCTAGAGTTAGATAAAGGTAAAATAACCCTCTCGGCGTTAGAAGCTGATTTGACTCTTTGTCATACAGAGTAACATGTATCTACCTTTGTAGAAAACCCTTGTATTTGAGAAACTATTCAGAGTGTCTAAATTCTTGCCACACCCTCATTCACCTGGCCCTTAAATTGGTCAATTAGTTTAGTCCACTAGACAGAGTGAATGACCACAAATAAGTGAATTCAGACACCTGCTGTTGAACACCTGCTATTAACAAGCACAATCACTGAAGGAATAAGAAATTGAAGGAAGAAATAAAACTACAGACACAGCCTCACACCAAACCAACTGAATTAAAACAGAGGATTAAACGACTCCATTAAATAATAGCATAAGCAGTGAGAGAACATTTTGTCCTCTTTTTAGTGTGTTTGCAGCTACGTGCAGAAGTGCTTGTGGTTTTGTGTGTATATGTATTTGTGTGTCAGAAATATGAGGCCATGGTCTGGTTTCAGTCTTGCAGGTGTTAGAAATATGAGACCATGGTCTGGTTTCATTTCGCAGCTTCACCCACGCTGGAAAATTCCACTATGCTCAGATATGAAATATGCTTATTCATGTTAAGACAAAATGCTGTATGACTAGCCCATATTTGGAGTGCCTTTCTGCTATCAGCCCCTGTGTATAAATATCCCTGTCCATCCTGTGTTGTCAGGCTTGCAGAATAAACCATTCTAACTACAGTTTGGTCTCTTCTCATGTCTCCGGGTCGACCTGCTGAACTTTGCTGAATCTGGTGCCTAATATAGGGGAAATCTTACAGATCTGGGGGCTCGTCCGGGATACATCTGACCAGGTAAGAGAATTTTTTATTCACACTGCCTGCTCCGGTGTATCTCAGGAAATCGTAAGATTTTAGTTAAAATTAGGTAAGAGAGGTCTGTGCTCTAGAGCACAGAACATCCTGTCAAGTTTACTTTCAACAGTAAATTGCACAGAAGGATTTGTGTCGTCGTACTCAATTAAATTTGGGTTCCACAAATCAGGAAAATTTATTAATTTGACACTTGCTAGCCTGTCAAGTTTACTTCAAACAGTAAATTGCACAGAAGGATTTGTGTTGTTGTACCCGATTAAATTTGGGTTCCACAAATCAGGGGATTTAATAAATTTTAGTAAATAAGTATTACGCACCAGCTTCAGCAATATGGGACAAGGATATCCAAAACCAGAACCCAGTGAGAGTCCAAAAGAGTGGATGGATAGATGTGGCTGGGAATTTTACACTGAACCCTGGCTGTCCAATTTAGCTGGGTGGACAGAGGGACAATCTCAAATGGAGAGACTTTCCTAGGGAAGGAACATTTGACCCAGGTTTCCTTCAGTTAGCTTACAAATTGATATGGGGATCCAGAATGGGATGATCAGTATATGATGAATGGATATGACACATGGTATACAATGAGCTCTATATGGAGAAATAAAAAGGGCATTTTTACACCCAAAACTGTTTTGAAATCTGTCCCCAAACCTAAAAGCAGAAGTAATACTGCCCTTACGGCAGATAAGAGAGGCTCTCTTGCAGCTGCTAAAACCACCATGACGTCACCGCCCCCTTATACGGGGCCTCCGCAATCTATTTCATGCTTCTATTTATCCGTCTCTGACAGAAATGATTAAAACTAAACCAGACCCCTCCGACAGCATGGAGGGCACTGCCTCAGCCTCTAATGTGGCTGCGGTGTGGGTTGCTAAACCAAGAGGGATAGAAATAATTCCCCCTTCACCCTCTGTTCTTAAAGATCTCATATCTCTTCTGCCCGAAGTGGACAAACCACTGCAATTTGTAGACATGCTGTTGCGCAGCTCGCGTCACTGCCAACTAATTGGGGCAGATTATCGATTTATCCTTTAAACCAAAATGGGTTCGTCCTATGACAATGAAGAAATAACAACAAAAATACCTGCTCTTGTTCGCAAGCTTGATATAGTACAAACAGAAACTGTTAAGGAAGAAACAGATGATAAAAAGACACGTACTCGTATAAAAACACGCCTCGCGTGGAAAGATGATCAGGAGGAGCTCCTGACACATCTAAAACAGCAGCTTACTAAATACTTAGTACCATACTTACTGGTCTGAATGTGACGCCACGACTGATCCTAATGGAATAATGCTAGATGGCAAGGGCCGTTTATGCCTGCCATCATCCTGTGCACCTTTTCTCGTCCGCGAGTTTCACGGTGTTACACACCGCGGCCGAAGAGGGGTAATAGACACAATGAGTTAATAGACACAATGAGTTAATAGACACAATGAGTTAATAGACACAATGAGTTCCTTTTTATGCATCAATAATTTACAGCACCATGTCAATAACACGCTAGATAGATGTCTGATATGTGCTCAAAATAATATCACTAAACCTCAAGCTAAACATCAACAATTGCCCCTTCCTGAAACACCTTTTCAGGAATGGCAGGTAGATTTCACACATCTGCCAAAGAGGGGTCCTAATAAATATCTACTGGTTTTTGTGGACAAATTTTCAAAATGGGTTGAAGCCTTCCCATGCAGTAAAGAAGATGCTAATATAGTTGTCAGATGTTTGACAAGAGAAATCATTACAAGATACGGTATACCATGTGCCATAGACTCAGATAAGGGAACCTCATTTACTGCGAAAGTAATACAAAATCTAGCTAAAGAACTCCAAATTAATTGGCAGCTACATATTCCCTGTCATCCACAATCATCTGGTATAGTAGAACGAACTAAGAGGACTATTAAGGACAAATTAAGAAAGGCTATGCAACATGCAGGGCATTCAAATTGGCTCGCCTTGCTACCTGTCGTTTTAGCAGACATGAGGATGTTTCCTCACAAAAGTCTTCACGGTCTCTCTCCTTATGAGACTGTGATGGGACGACCCTTTCCCTCACCATGGAGGCAAAGGGGTACCACACTGGGTGACGGTTCTTTAGATATTCATATGAGTGAATGTGCACAACAGTTACTAACAACATTGCATGCATACTGGACTAACATACATTCTGGTTCAGCCCCGATGCCGGTAGACCCAACACACCCCTTTAAGGCCGGTGACAGAGTAATGATTAGACAGCTCAATAAAATGAGCACAGAACTGGGGGACCCCAAATATGGCCCCCCGACGGATGTCGTGGCTGTAACCAGAACCACCGTTTTAACCTCCTCTTCTCCACAGTGGATCCATGCAACCAGGATAAAACGAGCACCTATTGAATAATAAAAATGTATAAGTTTTGTACTATGATAATCTGTCTGCAGACTCTCTTTGTTTTACAGATACTTTGGGGGCCCCCACATCAGCTAGCACCTCCACGCAGCATAACTACTAGAAGGATAAGCATGAAGTGGCTATGGACATTGGGACTGTTTCTCTTTCTTGTTGCTCAAGCTAATGCAGCCAGGCTGAAACGCTGGACACATGATCATGAATTTGGATGGGCAGAGGATGGGGCTGACAATCCAATTGAAATAATATGTGGTATCAATATGTAAATGAGTTTTAGCTAGGTCATATAATGTATCTGGTTGTTATGTATGTTCTGTTATGCCTCATTCAGCCAAACAAACCCCTCTTTATGCCAAACCCATGAATAAAACAGCTGCTAAATGTTCTGCCAGTTTTGCAGGATCTGGGTACCAGAATCCATATATAATTGTCGATGACTACGATCCATACCGGATTGGCATTAGAAATGGTACATGTGATGCTCTATTTTGGGTAAAATTTGGCCATGCTAAACCCTCACCTATTAGCCACAAGGTTTTTATTAACCACTCTATTACACACCCTGTGTGTTATAACCAGACCATGGGCTCTCATTTCATGGGAAGCACTGTTAACTGTCAACAAATTGCCTCCTCGGGAGAGGGGGCCCCAGTCGACATCTCAGGACCCTCAAATGGCACTTATGTGGTCCAGGGTGGGTGGTGATTGTGTGGAAAAAACGCCTACATGTCATTACCGGCCAACTGGACGGGGCAGTGTGCCCCTGTGCATGTGACTGATCACACTTTTATTGTGACAGCCCAGGTCCTGTCAGCGCAGCGAAGAGTTAAACGCAGTGTCCCTGAAATGAAGCCCCATGACTCTGTATGGGGTACTGACGTGCCCGAGGATTTTAAAGTATGGACCACTGGTAACAAAATGGTATTGGCTCTATTTCCACAAATAGGTGTGGGAAAAGCTCTACTAAGAATCGAGACCCTGGACTATCGCATGGGCCTATTCCTGAATGCCTCAAAAATAATTAATGAAGCCCAGAATAAGGAACTTGGAAACTTACGTACCATGGTTTTGCAAAATAGAATGGCTCTAGATCTCTTAACAGCATCCCAGGGGGGGTATGTAAATGAGTACTGCTATGTCTACTCTCCAAGGGTTAAAAACTGCTATGACTTCAGATTATGTTCCCGACACAACTTGGGGTTGGATGATGGGTCTGTTCGGCTGGGTAACTCCTTTCCTTACTATGATAATTCCTGTATGTATTATTTTCCTTCTTATTTGTTGTTGTGGTCCTTTTCTCTTGCAATGTTTGATGAATCGTGTTTATGCTACCATGGATAGTATGATGGGCCAAAATTATAAACTAATGCATTAGGCCTTCGGCCTAAAAGAGGGGACTGAGAGAACATTTTGTCCTCTTTTTAGTGTGTTTGCAGCTACGTGCAGAAGTGCTTGTGGTTTTGTGTGTATATGTATTTGTGTGTCAGAAATATGAGGCCATGGTCTGGTTTCAGTCTTGCAGGTGTTAGAAATATGAGACCATGGTCTGGTTTCATTTCGCAGCTTCACCCACGCTGGAAAATTCCACTATGCTCAGATATGAAATATGCTTATTCATGTTAAGACAAAATGCTGTATGACTAGCCCATATTTGGAGTGCCTTTCTGCTATCAGCCCCTGTGTATAAATATCCCTGTCCATCCTGTGTTGTCAGGCTTGCAGAATAAACCATTCTAACTACAGTTTGGTCTCTTCTCATGTCTCCGGGTCGACCTGCTGAACTTTGCTGAATCTGGTGCCTAATATAGGGGAAATCTTACAAGCAGCTTCACTGATTACAGTTTGACTTCATTTCTGTAAGAATATTTTTTTTATTAAAAATATTTCATTTGACCTCACCATCATAGAGATCAGAGGCTGCTTATTTGAGCTCTTGAAGCTTTACTCTTATATCCTATTGTTTCTCTGACTGTTATAGCTGTGTTTCTTAAACACATCAGTTATAACAAGCAAGGTCAAGAGAAACTATACTGTTTATGCTTAATTGTTATAGATATAATTTCAGGTGTTTAAGTTGATTCATAAAATTATGCAAATATAGTTGTATTAAATCTGCATGGGACAATACTGCTGGCAGTTTGCTGCTCTTCATAGAAGATTCAACAAGTAATTAGGATGCAATTAATAATTAAAGATTCATGCACTAAACATTCAAGCTCCAGCTAGCTCTTTATGACACACAGGCATCAAGAATCAGTATATGAACCTCAACTGTGGTTGCTAAAAAAAAAAAAAAGCTGCATAGTTCATGCCGCAATGCATGCTGGCTGCCAGCATAGTACAAAGCTCCCAGCATGCATTGCAGCATGAATAAATTATGCAGCTTTATGTTCTTACAATCTCTTTCTTTTCCTGTATTTTGTGTTGTTTTTGGGAGGTGATATTTCAGTAGAGTGTTTTTTTTAAATTGATTTTTATTTTTTTGTTTGTCACCATCATTGAGATTCAAAGACTAATTGTTGATGTCTGGGTGTTTTTAAGTTCTGCCATAGATCAAACATTCTCCTTGTAGACAGTGGTTTTAAACCTGTTATAAAGCCATTAATTATTGGAGCTTCAGTTGTTTCATTTATGTATATTATTTATTTCTCGAACATAACTAACATGATACTGAATTAAAAAAAAAAAAACAAGCAGGAAAGGATGGCTATGATATCATAAATAACCTCTTCAGACTGACACATTAATTTTCTTTTGGCTTTCAATGCTATATGTATCAATAGTGTGATTAACACTTACTGTAGCAGCCAAAATAAAAGACATTTATAGCAAGAAGTTGAAGAGCTTGACTAAAGCAGACTCTGTCCTCCATCATGGTGACTTCAAATGAACAACAGAAATTTCATTAAGAGCTTTTGTTCACATGACAGAAATCAAGTCAAAGGTCAGTAATAGGTGAAGCTCCATGATAAGTTGTTTAATGTGATGAGTTTTTTTTAAAGATGTTGAAAAATAAAAATTTTTATTGTGTAACTTGTTTTATTTTTATTGATTATTATTTTATTTAGAGTTTTTTTTTTTCTCAGTTGATTTCATCTTTGGTTTTGGCTTGTGTTTTTCTTTCCTTCAGTGATTCTGCTTGTTAACAGTTGTTCATCAACAATTCTCAAACCTTTTCAAATCCTTTAATTAGACACTTAATTGTCTCATTAACTTCATCACTGTCTGAGTGTTCAGCCCTCTGTAGGGAGGACACTAGTTAGGATTTTGCTCTGGATTTAGGGCTTAAGTGTGTTCGAATGAAAAATACAGACTATGGGAAATATTCTGGAAACTGAATTTACGAATGTAAAATGTTGAAAACAGCAGATTACTGGCAACCACTGCTGCCAGTATTTTGACATACATTTAACAGATATTTTACACAATAAGAGTTTGCTAATTAACACTCTGGGTGTTAAAAATTTTAACACTTTCAAAAATGTTATTTTAACACTTATAGTGGTTCCCATATAAACACTGAGGGAGTGTTAATTTTAACTCTAAGGTAGTTAAATCTACCAAATCTAAAATTTGCAATGTGAGTTTGATTTAAAAAATACAGACTGTTGAATGTGCTTTTAACAGAAATATTCTGTAAACTGAATCTATGAATGTTAAAAACAGCAGATTACTGGCAACCACAGCTGCTGGTGTTTTTCCGTAAAATCTAAAAATGAAAAAAAAGAAAGAAAAACAGCAAAACGGTTTTTGTGTCACCATTGTGGAGGATAATAGCATCTCTGTTCAAGTCCAAGATGAACTGAGAGTATTAGATGTTATGCTGTGCGTCTTTTGTTTAAAGGTAATTGTGTAGTTACTAATGCAGTCAAAATCTGTTTGCTAATTGCAATCACACATGAAAACATTATTGCATCTAAAGACTTTACATTTTTTTGCATTAAGCTATGATTTTGTAAACTGAACATTGTATTAGTTCATGAAATATGGTTAATTTTTTGTAAATTTATACAGTTATATAAAACTTCCATGTTTTTCACAGAAAGATTCTGGCAACCACAGCTGCTGGTATTTTTTCGGAAATGCAACAGAAATTTTACACAATAAGAGTTTGCTAATTAACACTCTCTTGGTGTTGACAATGTTAACACTTTCAAAAGTGTTATTTTTAACACTTATAGTGGTTCCCATATAAACTCTGAAGGAGTGTTAATTTGAACTCTAAAGTAGTTAAATCTACTATCTAAAATTTGCAGTGTATGGTGGTATTGTTATTTTGGACCATTGTCCAGTCTCACTAAAACTATGTTTTCCAGGCAATGTAATCCCCCAATGTACATGGCGGTTTAACTCAAGACGATTGGCAGATGACGATTTTGTAAAATTTATTGATGCTCAAATAGATTTCTACTTTGAGACAAACGAATCCCCAGAGATAAGTTAAAGCATCCTATTGGATACTCTGAAAGCATATATAAGAGGACAGATTATTTCAGATCAACGTAGTGCAAATAAAACAATGTCAAAACGGCTTACAGAGATTATGAATAAAATACAATGGATCAGCTACACTCAACATCACCTTCTGAATAGCTCCATAAACTTCTTCTGCAAGTGGAATATGACTCCTTGACAAGTGAAAAGGCGTTATGAACTAGCTGGCAGGTTATTGTGTTACCAACTGAAATGATCCTCAGCAGTTGGTTTTATAGGTGCAGCTCTGAGGTAAACAAAACTGAAAGTAATGAGGGTTTTTACTTTAATTTTTTGGAATTACCATCTGTGATTCAGATCAGTTGGCATCAGAAGGAAAATAACTTGAAATTGAAAATGCAATCCAAAAAATGAACACCAGAAAATTGAAAACTCAATCTGGCCCTGGTGGCTTCCCAGCTGAGCTTTATAAGAAGTTTACTGTCACGCTTACACCCCTGTTGTGCAAGGTATTTGCTGAAGCTCTTGTCTCGGAATCACTCATCCTCTTTATGACATCGGCTGCTATAACAGTACTTCTTAAAAGGTAAAATGATTTATTTAAATGTGAATCTTATCGTCCGATCAACTTAATCTGCTGTGATTATAAGATCCCGGGGTGTTTCTAGAAAACCTAGTCAGAGCTTGTTTGTCAAGCCAAGGTGTGTCTGATTGGCGTCGGAACTAAACTTTGCAGGACACCGGACCTCCATGACTGAGTTTGGACATGCCTGCTCTAGGGGAACGAGACAGGGCTACCCTCTGTCCCCTCTGCTTTTTGACATTGCCCTTTAACCTCTTGCAATCGTAAAGAACTCAGATAGCTTGCAAAGAGTTTTCAGAGAGGGACAAGAACATAAGTTCCTGCTATATGCTGATGATCTTCTTTTTATGTCAAATCCAGATACATGTATTTCAAAAGCTCTTACAATAATTTCAGAACTGGCAAATGTTTCTGGATACATAGTCAATCTAGCCAAGTGTCTCCTTTTCCCTATCAATGATAGAGCACAGCAAATGTCCTTCCAATCCTTTCCATTTTCAGCAAGTCCTGATAAATTTGTATATCTGGGTGTGAGTGTGACACGCAAATATAAGGATTTGTTCAATAATAATTTTAAAACAACATTAGACAAAGCCAAATGAGACATGGCATGGTGGTCAATCCTTACTTTATCTTTGGATGGGAAGATCAATTCCATTAAAGTGGCAATACTACCAAAATTTCTGTTTCTATTTTTAGACTGTGCCTGTTTTGTTTTTTTGTCAAGTCATTTTTCAAGAAGTTGATTAACATATTTTCTGGACTATAAGATTCTACTTTTTCCCTAGGTTTTGACCATGAGGCTTATATAAAGAAGCTGCTATTCTGTGGATTTTTCTTCCACCGCTAGGGACGCTCTGATCGGAATTACTGGTAGAATAAAAAAAAAGATAGACGAAAAATCAATGCAAAGAAAAATAGACTGCGCTACTTTTTCTTTAGCAGATAGAACACGCATGACAAATTACTAACTGGAAACTATATTCAAATCCTTGCCCCTTCATCATGGAAACCACACAAAGAAGTTCATATGATGCAAGTTAAGTTGAAGGCCATCGGGCTTGCTACCCAGGAAGGAAACTGCGCTGCTGCACGCAAGCTTAGCGTCAACGAATCTATGGTGAGGCGTTGGAGGCGGCAGCGGGAAGAGCTCATGCAATGCCAAAAGTCAAGAAAAGCTTTCAGAAGACATAAAAGCAGTTGGCCTGAACTTGAAAATGTCCTGGAAGACTTGGTGAACACACAGAGAGCATATGGCCGAGGTGTGTTCACTGTACAGATCAGACTGAAAGCCAAAACAATCGGCTTCAAAATGAACATTGAAGGTTTCAAAGCTGGGCCGTCATGGTGTTTCAGATTTATGAGACGTACCTGTCCAATAGAGCACAGACCACTCTGTTAGCAACTCCCTCCTGACTATCAGGAAAAAGTTGAAAACTTCCATAAATTCGTTGAAACAAAGATAAAAGAGAACTCCCGGACCAGACAACATCAATAATATGGATGAAGTACCTTTGACGTTTGATCTGCCTCTGACCAGGACTGTTAACAAGACAGGTGCATCATCCGTGTTGTTGAAAACAACTGGCCATGAGAGAACGCACTTCACCTGTGTTCTGGCATGCACGGCATCCGGACAAAAAATTACACCAATGGTGATTTTTAAGCACATAACTATGCCCAAAGAACAACTCCCAAAAGGTATAGTGGTCAAAGTTAACGCCAAAGGTTGGATGGTGGAAGGCCTAATGAAGGAATGGTTAACGAAGTGCTACGGTAAGCCGATTTTTTTCACCGGAAAAAAACGCTGCTTGTTTTGGATAGCATGAGGGCCCACATCGAAGATTCTGTGAAAGCAGCGATCAAGAAAACAAACTCCATTACAGCTGTGATTCCTGGAGGTACAACAACGTATTTGCAGCCACTTGACATCAGTGTGAATTGGGCATTTAAAAGGTGCACTCTGGGTTGAGTGGGAGACTTGGATGACAAGTGGTAAAAAGTCTTTCACAAAAACTGGCCGCATGCAAAAAGCATTATTTTCTGATGTCTGTCAGTGGATCCAAACAGCGTGGAGTGCTGTCAAAGAATCCACCATTACCATTGGGATCTGAAAGGCTGGACTGCTACGCGAAGAGAGCGGTGCACTTTCAGAGCTAAATTTACTAGAGGATGAAAGCAACACAGAGATCGAGACTGATGGAGACAAATGTGATGAAGCGCTTCTGAGGCTGTTCAACTCCGACACTGAAGAAGATGAATTCATGGGTTTCAGCAAAGATGATTAAAGTGACTTGTGGTTTCAAACACAAGAGAAATAAAGGTGAATAAATACCGTTTTTTAATGTTCTGTTTTTATCAGCAAAGTTGCTGCCGTGTTAAAAGGCAATGTTCAGAAAGAATCTGTTCAGGTACATACATACATGTACAGTTTCAGTACAAAATCGTTCTGTACATGCAGTAAATTTCAAATTTTTCAACATAGATATCTGCGGCTTATAGCTCGGTGCGGTTTGTATAACTTTTTTTTTTTTTTTTAAATAGCGCGCATGTGGCTTATATACAGGTGCGCTCTATAGTCCAGAAAATATGGTAATTGTATTTTTACATTTCTCTAGGATAAGAAAATTCCTTGCATAAGAAAGGAACTCTTGGAAAAAAGAAGGAAGAGAGTGGATTGCCAATGCCAAATTTCTGCTCCAATTTTGTTAAATCCATTGTTCCCCCCCTCTCTTATAGATTCAGCGTTCCAATGATGGTCTAGGAAGGGAGTTAACTGTGATAAGAACCTGTTAAAAGATGCCATATTTATCTCATTTCAACAGTTAAGAACAGACATTGAGATTCCACACTCTAATTTTTTAGGTACCTTCAGGTCTTTGGTTTCGTTAAAAAACTTCTCTCCTTCACTGAACCAACCAAAAGCATGCTGTATAGATGAATTGGTAAACATGAACCCATATCAAAAAGGTGTAATGTCCATGTTATATGAAGTGATCCAAAGAACTGCCTCCACTTCCCTAAATCGTATAAAGCAAAACTGGGAAGACCAACTGGGACTAGAAATATCAGATACAGCCTGGCAATATGCCATAGAACTGGTACACTCATCTTCTGTATGTATTAGACATGGTCTTCTTCAGTTTAAGGTGCTTCATAGGCTTCACCTATCTAGGAGCAAGCTGGCAAAAATGTATTCAGGGTCAGATTCATCTTGCCCCAGATGTGGTTTGGAGCCAGCAGATCAAAGTCATATGTTCTAGGGATGCCCTAGATTACATCATTTTTGACCAATATTTTTAGATAATTTTCATCTAAATGTAATAAAGATATGGATCCTAATCCTTTGATCTCAATTTTTGGTACAGTGCCAGAAGAAATGTACCTGTCAGCTAATCACGTCGAAATCATTGCCTTTTCTTATTTACTGACCAGACACCTGATTCTTCTCAGGTGGAAAAAGACGAACCTGCCATCCCACAATCATTGGATATTAGAAGTGTTATCACATCTTTAACTCGAGCACCTTAAGTACACCATCCGAGGCTCTACAAAAAAAGTTTTATGAGGTTTGGCAGCCTTTCCTATCTTACACTGAACGCTCAGGGGTTATTATATCCTAAGTAAGAGTTTATCCCTAATTTCCTGATTTGTTTTACCTATTTTTATTTTTCTCTTTTTCCCTTTTTCTTTATGGGGTATGAGTATGTCTGTAGCAATGTACCATGTTAATTTGTTGTTTAATTTGTTTGTTGTGGAAAAATCGTAGACTTTTGAAAAATCAATAAAAATATTTGAATAATAAGAATGTAAGCAGTACTAAATAGTTTTTTGAACAAGTAATAATCCCATTAATCTAGTTATAGTACATGTTCCTGTTGAAGGTCTGTGAATTTAAGCTATTTATTCATTAAAGAAGGACAAGCCATTCTCATACGTAACTTTGTTCTTTGAGTGACTGAAATGTAGGCAATAGCTATGTTTCCATCCAAAAATGCAAATTAAATTTATTTGCAAAACTGGAATATCACAAAAAATATTCAAATAAATTAGCGTTTCCATCCAATGAATCAAAGAAAACAAAATCGTCACTTCCTGATTTACTAGATTAACTAGTTGAAATATCAACAGTAAAAACAGAATTTACTGCAGTAGGAGAAGCTACATGAATCTTTTCTTTATTTAATAAAAGACTTTCACATCAGAGGATAATGCCGACACACAATGAACACGTGGTGGCGTTTGAAGCAATGAGATGTGGAGAACAGACGCTCTTGACACGCTCCAGACACTCTGGAGGTCATTAATAATATAATAACATTAATACTTAAACGGTTGAGGTGTTTTAGAATGACCAAAACAGCATTTCTCATATTTTTTAAATGTCTGGGTAAACAGACACTTTTTCCTCTTTGAACACAAAACATTTTCTTTTGAGAAACTTTTTAAATAATTTGGAACCGTAAACATGTCAGGCATGTCATTCAATTGAATCCTTGACTTCTGCTGTCTTCTTTTGTTTCAAAAACACAGATTTCTTTACAGTTTGAAACAGCATCTTTGGATATCCTTTCTGCTGGAGATACTGTTGTCCTTAAAACAAAATGTAAAAAAAAAAAAAAACTTACATATACAGATGAACGGTACAGCAGAAAATATTGGCGGTTTTAAAACCTTGACTTTTTTCAAACTGCGTTATACCCTGAAAACAGTTATTGTCCTACACCTCAGCAGCACAACACTGTTTTTAGGATCTAAAAATGTATTCTTTAAAAAAAAGTCTCAAGCAAAAAGATTCCAATTTCAATGTCTGCTGGTACTTGAAGAATATGGTCAATATTCTGATGAACTTTACACTCAAATGTTTGCATATCATCAGCATGCTGTATTCCATTTCTTAAGCAACAAAAGTAATTTTAGACTAGTTTGTTGGCCAGTTGTAGTCAGTACAATGCTAAACGTTATTGTTCCACTATGATTTTATTGTTTTGTCTCACGTCGTCCCGCAACAACAACATATAGTTTAGAATACAATATTTTATAATAATTAATTAATTTAGTGTCCATTTCATTCAGCATATTTCAAATTAGGGGCATCCACATTTTCTGACATACTTTAAGTCAGGGTTTCCACAGGTGTCACCAAGTTAAATTTAAGACTTTTTAAGACATTTTTTAAGACCATTATGAATGAAATTTTAGATTAAGGAATTTTTCAAATGCCCCAGATGAAAAAGATTTTTATTTGTCCTATCAAAAAATATAATATAAAATATTTAATAATACAATAATAAATCAATAATAATAATAACAATAAAATATTTTACATATTTCTTAGCAAAAGATCTTAAATATTGTGTAAAAACAAGAGAGCTCTACTTTGATCCACACTTTTTTTTCCAAAATAAACTTCCTTTAAAATATAAAACAAATTAACAAATGTTTTACTAACTATAATAACTATACTAAACTATATTATAACTATATAAACTATAATAAACTAAATCTATGCACAAAAATCTGTCCAGGTCGATGTCCTCAGCAGAAAAAACATGGAGCACGTTTAAACAAATGAAGCACGAAAATAATTAAAGCATTATGATAAAGAGTTAAAATGACCTTTTTGAATGAAAAGTTTAAGGTTTTATTGAGATGGATTGTTGGTGATTGTGTGGGTTTTGGCCAGATTAGGTAGCAAAACATGAAAAAAGGAAAATGAAGACTTGTTTTAAAAAGATTTAAGACCTACAACACAATATTTCAGTAAATTTAAGACTTTTTAAGGCCTAAACTTTTAGGTTTTTGAATTTAAGACATTTTAAGACCCTGCAGGTATTAAATAGGGAATAGCCCTGGTAATTAGTTATTATAATAATGATGATGTAATTGTAGATACTGTCTGTGAGAACTAGTAACAACTACTACAAACAAGTTTAAACCCATAAAGAAGTTGATGAAAAAGGGGAATTGTGATCAATGTGACATTTGCAAATGGAAAGTACTAAGCCAACACAATCACTGTAATAGCAGATATCTTCTATGGGCATACTGTAGGTCAAATATCGTCAGCTCAGTTAAACTTTTTTAATTTATTGTTTTTATTTGTTTTATATAGCGCCAGTGCTCAAGGACATTTTACCAACAGTAGGAGAACAAGAAAAGCAATAACCTTAAGAAGGTTGAGAAAATGGGAGACTAATAATACATTAAAATAATGACAAAAGACACGAGAACAAGTAACAAATGAAACTCATTCCTGTTTTTCAGTGAGTGCTTATGTGAATTTAGGAGAACTAGGCAGCACACTCAGGACTGCAAGATGAATTTAATTTAGTATTATTATTATTAAAATATATCTGAATGAGGATCAAATGACTGAGTTGGTGTTTGAGAATGAAAACCAACCTGTTTGTTCCTGCAGATCTTCCTGTTCGACTGTGAATGTCTCTTCAATCTTCACATCTTCACTCTCCTCTTTAATAAACGCCATCTTTATAACAGTGTGGAGATCAGTCGCTTCAGCAGGAGTTTTTCTCTGTGTTTGGACACTTTATCCTGTTTAAAATGAACAACACAATAAAAAATGTCCTGTTTAAAATAAATAAAACAATGAACAGAAACAAAATAACTTCTCTTCAACACTTGCTTCAACAGTTTCTTTATATGAGAGTCATTAACAAACAGAAATCAGGTAAGTCTGAGCAAGAAACAATAGCCACAAATGAGCCGATTAAGACTAGTACTCCATTTCTTATATATAGTGATGTATACTTTGAATAGAATGGCATTATGCTACTTAATAAATTAAACCTTCATTAAAACACTTATTACACACTTTATTGTTGCTGTATTCAAACTTTAACAAATGTTGTTAATTATTTTCTTTGTTTTATTTATTTAATTGTCTGCTTACAGCTCAGCTGTAGCACTTATTTGCACAAGACAAGAATTTCCTCTTGGGAACAAATAAAGTTTATCCTATCTTATTCAAACAATAGACCTTACTGTGAGTAAAATAATACTTCTTAATAATACTTCTTTACAGTTAAAATAATATTGTCAACAGCAGGTACATCTAGCATTAAACAAACACACTGAAATTTTAATCAGTCGGTTTACATCTGTGTAAAAGCTTTAAAAACAAACCTTTCTCCAGTTGAATCACAGTGTGTGAGCGGCGCAGCCTTATGACGTCACACCACCATGCCACAATAAAAGTCTTTTTTTCCCATTTATTCTTTATCATGACTTATTGATACATTTCTCCCTCTTTTTTCCACTTTATACTTTATCTGCTTTCTGTTTTGTACTTGTAAGACCATCATTTATGTTCATTGAATAAACCCATTTACCCCCACTAGATCTTGGCCTTCAGGTAGGTTGGTAAGAGGTTGCATTTTCTTTAAACGATTGCATTTCTTCATCCATAGCTTTAACCCACATTCACTTGCATTCACTGATGTTACCACCTCTTTGTATGTTTGAATGGGGAAACATCAAATTCTCCAAAATTACCTGCCAGGTTCCAACCTATATATGTAATAGGTTGAAACTTATTTGGGCTACAGTCCATTTGTCAGGATAAAAACAATATTTATAACCAAATAAACAAACAAACAAACAAAAAAACTAAACAGTTGTAAAGAAGCATTTTAAAATGACTGATTAATTTAATACACTGTTGAACAATGCATCCACACATGTTTAGATTTTACATTTTATAATGTTAGCATTCAGATATTATTTGAGTGTAAATTCAGAATGTGCAACTCACCTTTTCAGTCTTCAATGAAGAAGTGGGATGAGAAAAGGCATCAGTGGATTTTTCTTTGTATGTTGTTTTAGTAATAATCCCAATGTAGGAATCTAAAATTGTAGTTTGTCCTCCAAAGTTGTTTTCTTATAGCAAAATAAGCCAATGAAGATTCTTTTAGGAACCCAGAATATAAAGATGCAACCCTGCTGAGCTACTGGATCTGGAATGTGATTGGATAAGACTCAATTGGCCCCCATTAATGCCAGTATAAAGATGCAAATGAGCAGTGGGGAGCAGTGAAGACTCGAGACACATTACTGTAGAGGATGGGAAGTTCAGCAGCTTTACAAACCAGTTTTACAGAGAAATAATGATGTATTGGGAAAATAAGTTGACTTTAGCCATCGTCATTTGTTTTGTTGCTGTTGTTTTATAGGACTTTTGATGAAAGCTTTTTTTTATTTTGGCTGCTGCATTTTGTAGTTAATGTTGATACACTTATGATATGTAACACATTTCCATTTATTTTTTCCCAAGCCTGGTTAAAAGGTAGTGCAAGAGTTGTGTGTTGTTTTTGCAGAAGCTTCTCAGAGTCTCTTGGCTGAAGTCTTTGTTTAAAGATGCAAATGAGCATTGAAGACTCAATTCATACCGATTTCTCAATACACACAACTACATTCACTTATATAATAGTTATAGAAGATGTATACTAAATGTATATATGGATGTATTAAACTGTGATATATTATCATTCGTTGAAAGAAACAATTTCTAAATTTCACAGTGAAGTTTTATTCATGTTAAGTTTAGTCAATATATTGACATGAGCTAACTATTAGCAGTGTTTTAGTTATTTATTTATCACTGAACTTGTTCTTTATGTGAGTTTAGAGTCCTTTATTTCTCCTAAAGCACATGCAGCTCATTACTGACTTTTGTAATAGTCAACACACTCTTAACAGATCAATTATTTCTTTTCAAAAATGTCTCTAGATTTTAACTATTAAAATGTAACTTGTTTCTGTGCCAATTTTTTTTTCTTTTTTTGCCTCTTATTCACCTGGTATGTATTAAATATGTTTTTCCCTTTATTTATTACTTGTGTTTGTGCAAACAAATATGCATAGACATTCACAAAAGCATATATAGGATACCAATTGACAAAACCTTTTCCTTTTAACACAGTAAAGCTATCACATACTGTGATGCATCTAAATATTTATAATCAGAAAATAATTACATCTCAAGTTAAATTATTGTATAGGCAGTTTATACAGAATAATTCAATGACGAGTTCACTTTCATACCTACAAAATGCAGAACTTTTAATGTGATTAACTTGCTCCACCTACACCAACTACAGCATTTCTCAGACTTCTTTTTCACAATGGTGTTAATTACAGTAGTGAACATGACATAAAACAACAACTGCACTTACTCCTGTAACTTGTTTGCAACAATGAATTTTAAATATCTGTGTCACATATTCATTTACATAAATGGCTCATCATTGTGTGCAATCATCTTTAGTAATAGCTGCCTGATCATTAACTGAATAGCATCGTTTTACATATAAGAAACCCGTTAACATGTATAGCTGTTCATGCCAATACCAACTTGATAGACTATTACATGAACATATTACATGAACAGGACCTGCCTTACATCTCTTAGGACAAATAAGCATAGTGTCTATATCAATACATGCTTGATTCTCCAGATCGCTACATCTGAATGGTGCCTTTTGACCTGTTTTAAAAATAACAACCATTTGTAAGCATAGTTCTTCACTAATACCAGTTTACCTCAAATAATTACACATGTGAGTGCAGTAGTGCAGTGGGTAGCTCGATCGCCTCACAGCAAGAATGTTGGTGGTTCAAGCCTCAACTGGGTCAGTTGGCATTTCTGTGTGGAGTTTGCATGTTCTTCCTGTGTTCGTGTGAGTTTCCTCCGGATGCTCTGGTTTCCCCAAAGTCCATAGACATGCGGTGTGCATGCAGTGTGTGTGTGAATGAGTGTCTATGCATGTTTCCCAGTAATGGGTTGCAGCTTGAAGGGGATTCGCTGTGTCAAGCAGGGGCGGACTGGCCATCTGGCAGACTGGGCACTTTTCCGGTGGGCCAACGTACTTTTTGGGCCGGGCTAATCATCGTCTTATGATCTGATCGGCCCATAAAAGGCTTAGCAGCCTATCGTTTTTTCTGCCTTATTAATTGACACTGCTGTGATCTGTGACTCTCTGAAAGTAGATGCTTTTTTCTCGGACAGACAGACCGGGCCGGCCCATGTGACACTCTGCAGCCCATTGGTTCTTTTCTGTATTGACATTGAGCTGGCCCAATCACAAACTCCTATTTTGGACTCTGTGTGAGCGTGCGTCGTCTGTGTGTATTTGTCAAAATAGTCGAGAATCAGATAGAAGAAACGCAAGGGAGACGCAGAGAAATCGCGGGAAATACACCGGCGTTTCATTTAGCGGTTCTGAAAAGTTCTCCGTTCATTCTAGTACACGGCTAAAAACGCAAATCACGTGACCACACACATACACACTCTCTGCTAAGAGCTGCAGCCAGTAGTTCAGCGGGTGAGCATAAACCCCAGGTGAGAGTATAGTACATGTCCTTCTTCTTCATGTTCCTTTTTAGACTGTTCATCTGCTGGATCTCATCTCACTATAGTTGTTAAATATTGAATTCATTCTGTTGTCTCTAACAACTCTTCTGTCTTTTGAATCACTTGTTCTCAGGTAACTCTGTTTTGGCTGAGTGCAAAGATAAGCTAATATATTAATTTATGTAACCACATACACTGATTCTGCACATTGACTGATTGCTTACCTTTATTGTTTAAATTTAATGTACGTTATTCTGGTATAATGGCCATTATTGATTATTAAAACTGATATTCTGCAAATGAGACAAGGTAAAGTTCATTCTTTTCAATGGAAATGAAAGGAGACAGTTATATTTAAGCCCTGTTTTGTTATAAATATGCAGAGTGAAGTTGACGCTCATATAAATATGCAGCTACACGAGGCTGTTTGGTGTCTGTTATTCATAATATCAAAATGAAACAAATTTGACTTATATTATGTTTTCTTTGTTTAGATAGGGAAACAGCAAGAAGGATGAGGTGAATGAGGTTATAAAGTACACTGTTCTCTTTGAAGATTTACCCATGCATTAGCAGGCAGTTTTTGTTATGTTTATTATTGAATATAGGCTGAGTGAATAGTGTATTGAATAAGCTGAATTGGCTGTAGTGTATGAGTGTGTGTGAATGAGTGTGTATGGCTGGTTTCCAATATTGGGTTGTGGCTGGAAAGGCATCTGCTGCATAAAACATGCTGGAATAGTTGGCAGTTCATTCCACTGCGGCAATCCCTGATAAATTATGGACTAATGCAAAGAAAAATAAATGAATGAATAGTGTATTTTTTAGAACTCAACAAATATCTTTATGGACAGTATACAGAAATTAAATTGAGATTAAAGTTTGTATGTATTTATTTATTTCATATATATGGCTTTTGTGTTTTATAAAATATGAGTTGATAAAAATATTGGACGTGCATAGATAGATAGCATTTTGATTGAATGTAGTGGGCCGCTTTGGCCCAAAATGCCAGGGCCGATTTTTTGTCCCAGTCCAGCCCTGGTGTCAAGCATGTGCTGGATAAGTTGGCGCTTCATTCCACTATGGTGACCCCTGATTAATAAAAATAATAAAATTGAATAATAAATGAATACATGAGTAAAATCACACGAGTAGCAGTGCGATGTTGCCTTCTATCAGTTTTTGTATTTCTATTTGTTGTAATGGCCTGTTGTTATTGCAATAAAAAAATGAATAAATACATTTTTAAAAAGCAGTGTAATGTGGCTGTAGGCTGTATATCAGCACTGATGGGAGGCGTGTTTTACAGTGTACACTAAGCACTTGACAAACGATTGTCCCTCTACCTGTTGTTTAATCTCCAGAGAACATTGCTCATCTTCAGAACGCAAATGAAGACACTTTAGACGAAATAAGGGAGCTCCTTCATCTGTCATAGACAGCACGAGTCCAGAAATGTTCAAAGTCCAGAAAAGGAACCAAAAACATTTTTAAAACATGTGACATATGACTTTACTGGTTGAATTGTAATCAAGTTCCAAGAACATTTGGTGGGCAAGAAAATGTAGAAAAAAGCAGCCAGGTCCAAAATAGGAACAGCTGAATCATGTCTGTTTTTGCCTCCGTATTCTCTTCATTTGCATTCAGCAGACGAAACTCAAACAGGTTTGGCTCAAGTAGAGGATGAGTAAATTACAGAAATGTGATTTTTGTGTGAACTGCTTTTAATGCTTCTGTAAGTAAAGGTAAATTAAATATTATTATTGAAGATATTCCTAAAGAATGGCAGGAAACGTGGAACACAGATAACAAGAGACGACAATTCATCTGGAAAAAAGGAAACTCTATATAGGCCTATGAATGTAGAAATAGAAAAGAAGAGGTCATAATTATGAGGATGAGATTTTGACTCAGATATTAATAGGAAGTAATGTGTTGTAGACATACAAGTCATCATAAGTGGATTAAAAAAGTTAAGAAAATGTTTAGATTTAAGATTTGTGTGAGAGAGAGGAGATATAGTGTAAAGTGAAAACCATGGGAGAAATTTACCAATAAGTCATGACTGCAACTGTAAGTGGCAAAAAAGCTAAACAAAAAAAAGACTTTTATTTTGGCGTGGCGTGTGACGTCATCAGGCGGCGCCCCTTCAGCGCCGTGATTCAACTGGAGAAAGGTTTGTTTTATAATGTTTACACAGATATAAACCGATTTAAAGTTAAAGTTCGAAGGTTTTAGTTTTTTATACGATGCTAAATTATGTTCCTGCTGTTGGAAATATTTTAACCCTTTATACAACATAGTACTCGTTTATTCTCAGTAACCGAGGGCTATTGTTTGAATAAAGTAACAGAAAAGTGTGTAATAAGTGTTTAAAAGAAACGTTTTGTTTATTACTTTCATATAAAAAAAACTGTTGAAGCAAGTGTTGAAGAGAAGTTGTTTTGTTTCTGTTCATTGTTTTTTTTTATTTTAAACAGAACATTTTTATTGTTTTAATAGAGGTAAAGTTGGTATAAAATTCACACATTCGGACTTTCCCCTTAATAATATAATTTCATAAAAGTATTATTTGCAAACTCTAAACAGTGAAATCATATTTTCAGCCAATGACTATCAAAGTACAACATTGTTCACAGTCAAATAAACAGTGTTAATGTTGTTTGCAAGCCACACTTGCATGCTAATTCCGATCGAATATTCAAAGTAACATGGTAAACAATATAGAGACTACTAAATTAACAAATGTGCGAAAATAAAACCAACTTTACCTCTATATTGTTTTATTCGTTTTTAAACAGGATAAAGTGTCCAAACACAGAGAAAACAGAGAAAAACACTGTTATAAAGATGGCGTTTATAAAAGAGGAGAGTGAAGATGTGAAGATCGAAGAGACATTCTCAGTCAAACAGGAAGATCCGCAGGAACAAACAGGTTAGTTTTCATTCTCAAAGACCAACTCAGTCATATAGAGGTAAAGTTGGTTTTACACATTCGTTCATTTAGGAGTCTCTATACTGTTTACCATGTTACTTTGAATATTCGATCGGAATTAGTATGCAAGCATGACTTGAAAACAGCATTAACACTGTTTGACTGTGAACAATGTTGTACTTTGATAGTCATTGGCTGCTAATATGATTTCGCTATTTAGAGTTTGCAAAAATAATTTTATGAAATTATATTATTAAGGGGAAAGTTTGAATGTGCGAATATAAAGCCAACTTTACTTCTATAATTAAATCCATCTTGCAGCCCCGAGTTTGCTGCCTAGATCTCCTAAATGCACATAAGCACTCATTGAAAGACAGGAATGAGTTTCTTTTGTCAAATGTTCTTATGTCTTTTGTCATTATTTTATGTATTATTAGTCTCCCATTTTCTCTACCTTCTTAAGGTTATTGCTTTTCTTGTTCTTCTACTGTTGGTAAAGCATCCTTGAGCACTGGCAATATATAAAATAAATAATGGCGCAGTAGGTAGTGCTGTCGCCTCACAACAAGAAGGTCGCTGGTTCGAACCTCAGCTCAGTTGGCATTTCTGTGTGGAGTTTGCATGCCATCGCGCGGGTTTCCCCCACAGTCCAAATACATGTGGTACAGGTGAACTGGGTAGGCTAAATTGTCCGTAGTGTATGAGTGTGTGTGTGGATGTTCCCCAGAGATGGGTTGCGGCTGGAAGGGCATCCGGATTAATGAAGGGACTAAGCCGACAAGAAAATGAATGAATAACTGAGCTGTCGATATATGACCTACAGTATTCTCATAAAAGATATCTGCTATTACAGTGATAGTGTTGGCTTAGTACTTTCCATTTGCATGTCACGTTGATCACAATTCATTTTTTTCATCAACTTCTTTATGCGGTTAAACTGTTAGAATTACATCATTATTATAATACCTAATTACCAGGGCTAATAAAAATTTTAGGCCTTAAAAAGTCTTACATTTACTAAAGTATTGTGTTGTGGGTCTTAATTTTTTTAACAAGTGTACATTTTCCTCTATTCATGTTTTGCTACTCAGCCTGTCCAAAACATATACAATCACTAACAATCCATCTCAATAAAACTTTAAACTTTTCATTCAAAAAGGTCATTTTAACTTTATTTATCATAATGGTTTTATTAATTTCCTCACAATAACATTTGTTTAGATAAGCTCCATGTATTTTCTGCTGAGGATATCGACTTGGACAGATTGTTGTGTGTAGATTTATTTTAGTAGAGTTTTTAAAACTTTCAAAACATTTGTTCATTTTTTTAAATTACTTTTTAAAGGTTATTTTGGAAAAAAAAAGTATGAATAAAACTAGAGCTTTTGCTAAGAAATATATATATATATATATATATATATATATATATATATATATATATATATATATATATATATATATATATATATATTTTTTTTTTTTTTTTCATGATTCATTTATTATTGTATTATTAAATTAAAATATATTTTTTGAAAGGGCAAATTATAATCTTTTCCATCTGGGCCATTTGAAAAATTTCTTTATGTCAGAAAGCTTGGATGCCCCCAATATTAAATATTCTGAATGAAATGGACACTAAAATAATTAATTGTTATAAAACATTGTACAGTATTCTAAACTATGTGATGTTGCTGTGGGATGTTGTGAGACAATACAAACACATTCTAGTGGGACAATAACGTTTAGCATTGCACTGACTACAGCTGGCCAACAAACTAGTCTAAAAATGACTTTTGCTGTTTAAGAAATGGATTACTCATGCTGATGATGTGCAAACATTTGAGTGTAAAGTTTGTCAGTATTGACCATATTCTTCACGTACCAGCAGGTGCCGCCATTGGACGGTATTAGGCATGGGACAATGACAGTTTTCAAGGTATACCGCGGTTTAAAAAAAGTTTTAAAACCAATATTTTTGCTGTACCATCGTTACGTTTTTTACATTTTGTTTGAAGATTTTAAGGACAACAGTGTCTCCAGCAGAAAATACATCCAAAGATGCTGTTTTAAATGGTAAAAAAAAATCATTTGAATTATTTAGCCTGACATGTTTACTGCTCCAAAATACTTTCAAAGTTTCTCAAGTGAAAATATGTTGTGTTCAAAGGGGAAAAAAAAGTTTAGGTTTTTTAACCAGACATTTAAAAAGAATATATTTATAAATGGTAATCACAGTACTGAGAAATCATGATATTTTTAGTCAAGTTTATCACACCGTCAGAATCTTATACTGGTCTGTGACGGACTGAGCCAGCACACATAGTAAGGGGCATACAAAAAGTAGATTTTTTAAAATAATTATTTTTAATAAAGTCAAAAAATTTCTCAAAAACTCAAATAATAAATAAATGAAACAATTAAATCAATTGAAAAATCAATAAACTAAACAAAGAAAACAAAAAACTGAGTTCAAACCAAATTAATCATGAATAAACCAAAAACAGAACTCCTTGAAATGACAAGACAGACCACATTTATACCAGAGGGACTAGTCCACAGTAAACAAGAAGGGGGAGACAAAAACAGACAACAACAATAAACCAAGTCAAATATCTAAATACAAATCTAAATATTAGTTAAATAAATTCTAAATGAAGCAAAACTAAATATAAATCTGAACAAACACTGCAAATCATTAATGAACTTAAACTAAAGATCAGCTCTCCCTCCAAGCCATTAAGCCAATGGTATCGATTGGCGGAACCAATAGATGCCACTTGGCGGCACGTCTGCCCTTTAGTTTGTTGGACTACATCCAGAAACTCCGTTCCTCGTCGACACTGCAGCACGGTAACTTAAACTCAAAACAAAACTAAATTAACAAAACATACACCACACTGGCCATCACATGGTCCATGCTTAATGCTGCTTGATGTTGCAAAGTCAATCATTCATTCATTTTCTTGTCGGCTTAGTCCCTTTATTAATCGGGGGTCGCCACAGCAGAATGAACTGCCAACTTATCCAGCAAGTTTTTATGCAGCGCATGCCCTTCCAGCCACAACCCATCCCTGGGAAACATCCACACACTCAATCATACACACACTCATATACTACGGACAATTTAGTCTACCCAATTCACCTGTACCGCATGTTTTTGGACTGTGGGGGAAACCGGAGCACCCGGAGGAAACCCATGGGAAGGCAGGGAGAACATGCAAACTCCACACAGAAACGCTAACTAAGCAAAGGCTCGAACCAGTGACCTTCTTGCGGTGAGGCGACAGCTTTATCTACTGTGCCTCTGCTTCGCCCCTGTTGCATCAAGTCATATTTTCTAATTTAATTATTTTTCTTTGTATGTATAGACATGAACACATTTGTTTGTGGAGAAAGTAGCCGTTTATTAGTCCTAGTCATTTCTCCAATAGGCAACTGAAGCTTTAAAACAATAGCATATGAGATCAGTGCCCCATTTCAGAAAGGAGGTTGAGTGAAAACTCAGAGCATTTTAACCCTGAAATGAGAGAAACTCTGGTATTTGCTTATCAAAATGGCAAGTTTGTGAAATTCGAGAAAGCAGGGTAAGTCAAGCCTGTTTCTGAAAGAGAGGTAACTTGGTAACATACTCTGTGAACCTAACCTGGTCAGCAGGTTTTATTCTCTTAACTCTGTTTTGAGTTTCTGTCGGTCTCCTTTTCTTTTCTTTTTTTTTAAAAATGAAGCAGTATTTCTCACTTAGCCTTACATATTCAGCCACCTATTTTTATGTGCATTTTGGATAGGCTATGAGCGTAAAAAAAAAAACAGTTGATGGAAACATCATGATGCACATAACTTTTGAAATATAGGCATGAAAAAACATGCGCTAAATCTTCACCACATGTTCATTGTGTGCTGACATTGTCCTCTGAGGTGAAAGTCATTTATTAAACACAGAAAAGATTCATGTAGTTTTTCCTACCGCAGTAAATTCTGTTTTTACTGTTGAGATTTGGCGCCAGTTAATCAGGAAGTGACGATTTTGTTCTTTTTGATTCATTACATGGAAACACTGCATTCATTCATTTTCTTTTTGGCTTAGTCCCTTTATTAATTGGGGGTCGTCACAGCGTAATGGACTGTGTACGTTTTGTTCATTTGTTTTCCATTTTTAAACGAAATAAAGGAAAGGAAAAAAATGGCGTTTTTCTTTTGCTTACGAGAAAACGAAAAAACGAGATTTTGGCTGGATTTTCGTTTTTTGGTTTAAGGTAGGAGAACGGATAAACGTCTTCAAAATTCCTTTTACACATGTAGGCGGTGCTGAAAAAATAGTGCCTAGTAGTTCCGATAAACAGATGAGCTCGCTGCATGTGCGTTGCGCTAATAATTTGACATTGCTCTTCTTGAGAAAGTGCTACAGCGGGCCCTGCTTATTTCACATATAAGGTTGGTGATAAGTAATTTTTTTATTTATTTTTTGCACATTATTTTGACAGTAAATAAGGCACCCAGTATTTCTGATGCTCAGTCTCTTTTATGGCTACACTAATGAATTAGAGGACACAATCTCAAACAAAACTTGAAGCTTGTTTACATTATCTAAAGTCATTTCTCACAGGTTGTAAAGCTTATATATTTTCGTTTTAATATGCAAATAATTTTCTTTAATTTATTATAGGCCTATTGTCCCTCATTGCATAAAATAATCAGCCTTTGTATTTAATATTTGTAAATTGTCCATCCAGTTTGACTCAAGCTAAACAACATTTTGGCCTGTTTTGCTTATTAAATGAGTGATTTTCAAGGAGAAACAAATCATCCATTCACACAGTTTTGTATAGGACCTGTGTGAACAAAAATATACACTTCATCGTAGCCTATAGGAAAATGTATCTGTTTAGAAACAATTTTGTTTGGTATAATTAAAAATATTAAAAATACAATAAAAATAAAAAGGAAGAATAACATTTGAAGTGCTTCAAAATAATATTCACAATACGCTGCATGCAGCGCCAAAACACAAACTGTTTTTTAGTTTAATAAAATAATAATATGAAATTAAAATGAAATATTCATACTTCCATAACCTGTATTATAACTGTATTTATCTAAATGACAAATCATCCGTTGCGCTGGTCAGTTTCACTTTTAATCAAAGGTGTGCCAGAACAGCCTTTACAGACTCTTCTAAAAATGAGAATATTTACAGATTACCTCGGAATAAGAACTCGGTCTGTGAAGGATGCAGAACACAGAAACTCGTTGAGAATGGAGATGCATGTTAGATGTTTTATATCCCTTTAGATATTGTAAATAAGCAACAAGTTTTTATTGAGATTGTGTCATGTCTTTTCTTTGACGCACGCGCTGAACAGCTCCGAAAAGGCGCTTCTATTTAGCTTGTAGCCTAAATAATAGTTTAGATTTTATTACATATAATGTTCCATTACTTTAAATGTATAATGTTTTTTAATATTTATGGATTATATAAAATATATAGTTTATATAAATGCGCTTTGATCATTCAAGGATCATAATGCGTTGCATATTCTTCTTATTCTTCATTAGGCTTGATCCGTAAATTGTGTATTTTATAAACTGATCGTTTATAAGGACTAAGCTATTAATAACTGTAATTCCCGCATGGAAAAGTCTTGATGAAAGAAATAAAGAGAACTTAATTCGGCATAGGCATATAGTGTGCTTATTTCTGCGCGCTTTACCAAATTACCTTTTTTTTATGCAGTAAATGCATCTGGCAGCACCGAAAAGAACAAATGTCAAGTTATTAGCGCAGCGCACAGACAGCTAGCTTGTCTGTTAGTCTGAACCAGGGCTTTTCAAACTATTCATTGCACATCCACCAATCCTATTGTATTTTATTTAGGATAAACCACTTATTTAAAATATTCCGCAGCCTGTATATATATATGTATATGTGTGTGTGTGTGTGTGTGTATATATATATATATATATATATATATATATATATATATATATATATATATATATATATATAAATAATGCCACAATAATAACAGCAACAAATAACAAAAAAATAAGACAGACCTACTTTGGTGTTGCATTAAAATCTTAAAGAGCGTTTTACGGGTTGCCTGCGTACTCTCCAATACACCACTGAATTATAATGTCATAATATTTAATAATTTAATAATTATGTTTAAGATAAACACCTGACCTCCATTTAATAAATACTTATTTGCCATATTCTGTAAATTTGAAGTTTAAAGTTTAAGTTAAATAATATAAGTAAATAACTAAGTAAATAATAATATTAATAATGATAATATTATAATAATAATAAAAATAATAATAATAAATTATTATTTTATACAGAGTATTATTTAGGCCTACAGTAGCCCTGAAACAATCATGTAAACCAGTTGCTGCTCGGAAATGGCTATCTTTGCTCAGCATCAGGTGCACAGCAGCAAGAAGCTTGCCAGTGAACTATGACCTTATTTTAATGACAAATGTCTAAGAATACTGCTGATTTAAGACTTTTTTAGGTTCGGCTCTCGAATTAGTAAGGTTATGAGTAAATGTTATTTAAAATATTTAAAGCCTGTCATCTAGCCTACAATAACAGCAAATTTAGCAATAAAAAAATAATAAGACAGGCCTACTTTGGCGTTGCAATAAAATAGTATTAATTATAAAATAAATAATTACAATATATAGTTAAAATAGGAAGAAATAAATGAAAACAAATGGTACCCTTTGTTTTTATAGCAGGGCCCAAAGTGTTCTTATTTTGGTTCTGCTAACAACTATTAAAAAGAAAAAAAAAAACACACCAAACAATAAAAACACTAGTAACTGATAATAATAATAATAATAATTATTATTATTATTATTATTATTATAAAGCCCTTGCTCTGAAACAATCATGCAAACCAGGTGCTCCTCGGAAATGGCTATCTTTGCTCTGCATCAGGTGCACAGCAGCAAGAAGCTTGGCAGTAAACTATGACCTTATTTTAATGACAAATGTCTAAGAATACTGCTAATTTACGTTTTTATTTAATTTATACATACGCAATGAATGTAAGCCTGCTAACTGTGTGTGGTTCAAATGATAGAATATGTAAACTTTGTTTATATATATAATTAAATAATAATAATTAAAAGCCTGCGTGTAAGGCTTTTATTTTGAGGGTGACGTCACGAGCGCAGATTTGGTTAACCAATTAGAGGAAAGTGGGCGTTTCAGCACCGCCTACATGTGTAAAATGAATTTTAAAGTCGTTTATCCGTTTTCCTACCTTAAACCAAAAAACGAAAATCCAGCCAAAATCTCGTTTTTTCGTTTTCTCGTGAGCAAAAGAAAAACGGAAAAACGGCCGTTTTCTCCATTTCCTTTATTCCGTTTGAAAATGGAAAACAAATTAACAAAACGTACACGGACCTAACCGGACCATACACTGACCGTTTTTGTTTTCTGGTGATTTTATTTTTTGCTATTCAAAATAAAAAATCTAATAATTTTTGAATTTTGGTTTTTCGTTTTTCACCACGAAAAAAAAAAAAGAGCCGTTTTTTCATTTTCGTTTTAAAAACGCCAGAAGGTTATGAGTAAGCCCACATAAAATCTGTGCACAGAAATCCGCAGAATTTTAGCCCATCATTGAGTCTATTTATTTACTTGTATAAATGTGTGTACATTTATTTTTTTTTTTTCAGTTTTTTTAATTAATTTCAATAATATTATTAACTAATATCAAAATGTTTATTTAATTTATCTACAATACAGTGTGTAAAGTAATATTTTCTGTCTTTTAGTAGAGATATTATAGAAGAGACTTGCTTTGTTTACCAAACAAGTGGATCTAGACAGATTTGCTTTGTAAAAAGCTTTTAATTAAGATACTGCCAAAATAAAACCACATAAATGCGCAGTTTTTATTTTATTTATTTTTTATACTAAATTCTCAGAAGAAATAGCAAAAAAGGTCAAGATTCTGTTTGGCCCTAGTTATGAGGTAAAATCTGAAAGAAAAGAGAAACCGGTGTGTAAATTGAAAATAATCACTTCATGGACTCAAGCAGTCAGGCAGGAACTAAAAGATAAACTTACGTAAAGTACGCCAGCACCTTTACTGAACAAATTCCAGTTTGTGCATTAAAAAAGGTTGGCTATAAGAGATTCTATGATGATGAAAATGTGTGTGAATGCACAAACCAGCAGGCTGAGCACACTGCAGAACGTCTAAAATGTTGTTTTGGTCATTCTAAAACACCTGAACCATTTCAGTATTCATGTTATTATATTATTAATGATCTCCAGAGCGTCTGGAGTGTGTCAAGAGTGTCTGTTCTCTGCATCTCATGGCTTCAAACGCCACCACATGTTCATTGTCCTCTGAGGGGAAAGTCATTTATTAAATAAGCAAAAGATTCATGTAACTATTTCTACCGTAATAAATTCTGTTTTTACTGTTGATACTTGGAACCAGTTAATCAGGAAGTGACGATTTTGTTCTCTTTGATTTATTGGATGGAAACGCGGATTTATTTGTGTATTTTTCATACAATATTCCAGTTTTGCAAATAAATTTAGTTCTCATTTTTGGATGGAAACACAGCTATTACCAACATTTCAGTCTCACAAAGAACAGTACGTCACGTATGAGAATGGCTTGGCCTTTAATGAATAATTAGCTTAACATTACAGACCTTCGACAGGGACATGTACTGTAACTATGAAAGCCTTCTCACATTCTTCGGTCCATGGAATCGGATTCTTTATGGCTTTAGCCATGTCTTCTAAAGACATTCCTCTCAGACTTCCCTCACATAAATTGGGACCCAACTTCATTGGACCATTTCCCATAATCAAGGTGCTCAGTCTAGTGTTGGTTCAACTCAAATTAAGTCTAAGTTTAAAAACATTCATCCAGTCTTTTTTTTCAGGTGTCTAAGATCAAACCCATGCTTCTCTCCCCACTGCACCCCATAACCTCTGCTCCTCTGCCTCCCAGACTGGTTGAGGGTGCACTCACATACACAGTGCACTGGCCCCTGCATGTGAGGAGGAGAGGTAGAGAGGTTATCAGTATCGGGTAGACTGGAAAGTTTATGGTCCACAGGAAAGATGTTGGATTCCGGCTCTGAATATTCTGGACCGCTCTCTCATTGATCAGTTTCATTAGTTCCATAGTAAGTCTTTAGGGAATGCCAGGGGCCGTTCTTGAGAGAGGGGGTACTGTCACCGTACCTCACGCTTTTGCTCTCTTCTCCTGTTCTGGGTTACAGATTATCTCATGTCATCTGCTTTTATTTGCAGTCACAGGAGCTCTCGTTTCCCTTTTTTCCTGTTTATACCACATCATTCCCTTCATGTTTGTCAGTATGTTATCGATAATTTGTGTGCATATTATTTTGTTACTCACCCTGTATTTTTGTCCAGGACCGCTAGTGAGTGAGTGTCTGGTTGTTTTTTCCCATGAAACTTTATCAGCGCTCACCCGACCGGGTCTTTACTTTGATTTTTGCTTTTTCCGGTTCTTACTCTTTAATAAACCCTTGATGTTTTTCTGCATTTGATTCAGTTTTTTTTTTTTTTTTTGTTTTTTTTACTTATGACACAAGAATTTTCTTTCTCATTTGTGTTTACATGTCTTTAGATTTTGGCATGATGTCTAGCTTTTGAGGCTCTTTTGGTCTACTTCAGACAGGTCCTATTTAGGTAATTTCTTGATTGAGAACGTGTGGTAGTTATCAGGTCTGGGTGTGGCTAGAGAACTTGAACCCGGTGTGATAAATAAAGTTATGTTTAATGGGGAAAAACATTTTCACACAAGTCTGTGTAGTTCAGTGTTTTGTCTTCCTTTTAAGAATAAAATTCTTCATTTAAAAACTGCACAATGCATTTAGTTATGTTATCTTTGTCTAATATTTACATTTGTTTGATGATCTGAAACCGTTAAGTGTTAGTATTCTGCATTGCATTCGTTACATGCAGATTACTAAACCAGAGAACATTTGTCATCTAAAGGTGCAGGTTT
The DNA here is from genome assembly GCF_052040795.2 of Danio rerio. NCBI lineage: Eukaryota > Metazoa > Chordata > Actinopteri > Cypriniformes > Danionidae > Danio > Danio rerio. The sequence goes on along the minus strand of NC_141024.2, from coordinate 64,155,944 downwards.
AAGGCTTTATGCAGATGTTATGCAGATATGTCTCATGTCTGTGGGGCAAATATTCTCAGAGATTCAGCTGCTTTTTTTTTCTGACAGGTTTACCAGTCAGGCACAGAATGAAAAAGCGTTCCCTATCTGCTTTACAAGTTTTTCAAAAACATGTTGTTTTGTGTGATTACGAATATTGTAAGGTCCGGCCCACTGGTCCAACGGCGGCAGCCAATGGCACGGCAGAAGGGTCTTTGCGCGTCACTATCTTTTCATAAACAGCAGACATTACAATAAAGTAAAATACACCTCTTATGTATTATCTCATAATTTTATCTGACTCCATGTTATATATATTATTTATAATAGGTAATAATAATGATGATTTATAATTTGTTAATTTAGACGGAATTTAGATGAATGTTTGAACCGTTTGTCATCACTAGTAACTATTACATTCGTTCATTCGGGTGCTCATGTCGCTCAGAGAAATCGCCTCGGCCGAAGGCGTCCCTCACGGTCACACTCCGGTCAGTCTCGTATATTAAACAGAGGTAAATTGACTAATACTTTAGATGGCCGCTACCAGTGCGCTCGTTCTAAAATACTTTAATTAGTCCCGCTTAGGTGTACACCTTTGAGTTAGGATAATCACCATTTCTAATTAGAGGTTAGGGCATTAATATAAATGTACCCGACTACTGGACTCTATAGTAACTTTGGTTTTCACCAAGCCCATGGTTTCCCATATGAACTTAATTTAGAATAATATTACCTTCAAACAAAGGTTGGGTACCCAATCTAGGTTAGTCGTGCAACACCTTGTTGACCTAGACGGAAGTTATCGCCCTTTCCACCTAAGTACACATGAATCAATATCAAGAGTCGGCCGGATCGCTAAAACACAATTAGTGTGCCCAATGCTCCATCTCAATTGGATTTTAGTCCGTCTACTGACCTGACGCAAGACGTGCGGAAACAAGGATACAGCGTAATCTACTTGAATTAATAATTACAGAGTGAGCAAAATATGTTCAAACATAACAATTTATTAAACAGGTAAACAAAGGTAATCATTCAAATCCAATTCAAACAACAGACAAAATATAATCTAATCTAAAACAATAAAAATGTCATCAAATTAATCAAATCAAATCTGTAAACATAATGAAAAGAGGTTTTAGAAATGTTTACCTGGAGATGAAAACTACACACAGAAGTTGTGCGGGATATCTGCATACAGATTCCCTGACTTCTCTGCCACCTTCTCTTAAATACCCATTTTTGCACCTCAGGGTGTTCCTTTGATATTTACCATTTCAACATCACTCTATTGATATAGAAGTTTCGTGTTCTTTTGTTTTAGTGGGAAGAGGTCTTGGCCGGGGTTCTCGTGATATTAGCATTTGGTTGTTCCTTTGTTTTGGGTAGAAGGGGGTTTGGGCTGTGATGCTTGATTTACAGTTTTATTACTGGTCCTAAGGCGAGTATTTTAACGTTTAAAGGAGTGAGACCTTCTTTGCCAGACCCACCGGAACCTTCAATGTGTTGACATTTGAATTTCTTAAGACAGAGATGAAAAGAAGAAATGCATGTCAGTAGATAAGTGTCCGTGAGAGGTTTCGTTCCCACACTGAGGGTGGTGGGTGAGAGTTCTTTGATGTTTATCAGGTGTCTGTTCCTGTTAGGGCCTGAATATTTGATCATTTACAAAAGCAGTCTTACAGTAATCATTTCTGATATCAACCTTACAGTAATCATTTCTGATACCAGCCTTACAATATATACAAATAGAAACTGGCCATTTACAGCTTTCAAATTTATGTCTCATCAATATGACCAAAATGCTCTGGGATTAATCATATAAGTATCCGCTTAAATGTGTTTGTGTGTAATGGACACTAGGAGGTTAATATGACAAGATCAATCTAAATATGATCTGCTGTTTTTACATTTAATGTGCATCGAATTAAAGTTTTCACTTCCTTTTCACTGAGAGTTTTAATGATTTACTAAAAGCTGCACTTTTTTTTTATTATTTCAGACCTAGTTAAAGAGTATGAGAGGAGTAAAGAGGAGGAACATCATGTCAAAATTGAAGACAAAACTCATTTAGAGACTGATGATATTTTAAAAATGAGAGACAAGCGTTGTTTTACCTGCAGTCAGTGTGGGAAGAGTTTGGCAAACAAAAGCAAACTAAAGATCCACATGAGGATCCACAATAGGGAGAAACTATTCACATGCACTCAGTGTGGGAAGAATTTCAACCAATCATCAAACCTTAATCAACACATGAGGATCCACACTGGGGAGAAACTATTCACATGCACCCAGTGTGGGAAGAGTTTCAGCAACTCAACAAACCTTAATCAACACATGAGGATTCACACTGGAGAGAAACCATTCACATGTACTCAGTGTGGGAAGAGTTTCAGCCAATCATCAAACCTTAATCATCACATGAGGATCCACACTGGAGAGAAACCATTCACATGCAGTCAGTGTGGGAAGAGTTTCAGCCAATCATCATCCCTTAATCTACACATGATGATCCACACTGGAGAGAAACCATTCACATGTACTCAGTGTGGTAAGAGTTTCAGCCAATCATCAATCCTTAATATACACATGAGGAACCACACTGGAGAGAAACCATTCACATGCCTTCAGTGTGGGAAGAGTTTTAGCCAATCAACATCCCTTAATCAACACATGAGGATCCACACTGGGGAGAAACTATTCACATGCACCCAGTGTGGGAAGAGTTTCAGCAACTCAGCAAACCTTAATCAACACATGAGGATCCACACTGGAGAGAAACCATTCACATGCACTCAGTGTGGGAAGAGTTTCAGCCAATCATCAAACCTTAATATACACATGAGGATTCACACTGGAGAGAAACCATTCACATGCAGTCAGTGTGGGAAGAGTTTCAGCCAATCACCATACCTTAATCATCACATGAGGATCCACACTGGAGAGAAACCATTCACATGCAGTCAGTGTGGGAAGAGTTTCAGCCAATCATCATCCCTTAATCTACACATGAGGATACACACTGGAGAGAAACCATTCACATGTACTCAGTGTGGTAAGAGTTTCAGCCAATCATCAAACCTTAATATACACATGAGGAACCACACTGGAGAGAAACCATTCACATGCCTTCAGTGTGGGAAGAGTTTTAGCCAATCAACATCCCTTAATCGACACATGATGATCCACACTGGAGAGAAAGAGTTTATGTGCTTGAAGTGTGAGAATACTTTTATTACAGCTGCAGAATTGAAACGCCACCAGAGGGTTCACACTGGAGAAAAACCGTACAAGTGTTCACAGTGCAGTAAGAAGTTTGCTCGCTCAGGAACCCTGAAAACACATGAGAGGATTCACACTGGAGAGAAACTGTAGACATGATCAGTGTGTACAAAGTTTCACTTAATCAGGGGAGCTTAAGAAACACATGGGATGGTTTTTGGTAAGGCGCCGACACATGTAGCAGCTTAGAAAGAGCGCTTCCATACACACTGGTATTAATCCTCCTTTTTACATCATATATAATAACCTAAACCATATTTAAATGACATGGAGGAGGGACAAAAACAAAAAGGCTAGGACAAAACAACCAGTAAATCCTGAAAAAAATGAGAAATCAACAGATGAAAAATCCAAGACGGACGGGATAGCTGATAGCCTGTCACCTATCATTGCAGCAATATTTACAGACATCAAAGCTTTCCAGAAGAATATTAAATCTGATTTAACCGCCTTCCAAGATTCTCTCGCAAAAGATGTGAAAATGGAATTAAGTAACTGTAAACAAGAAGTCAATCAACAACTGGATGACCTTATCACGGACCTAAATGCAACGACAGAAAAGGTCAACGAAGTGGAGAAGTGAGTTGGAGAATTTTGGAGGAGAACATTGCTGAGATGAAAGAAATGCTCAATCAATCCATTCAAATACAAGAAAATTTAAAAGGGAAACTGTGAGATCTAGAAACACACTCCCGTAGAAATAATAATCAGATTTTTGGAATCCCGGAAGGAAGCATTCTGAATGAAAAGGGAATTAAGTTCTAAACACCACCGCCGGCAAAACTTAAAATCTTTTTGGAAAACGGGCCGATTATGTACAATTCAATGACGGAGGCATCAAGAGATCTGAAAGAAAAAGGACTGATAAACAGCGAATAAGAAACTATTATAGGAATCCCTGGGAAAGAGAAACAAAGACCTTGGCAAAAGGTTGGAGTGACATGGAAGAAAAGTAAGGAAAAACATCAAGCGAAGATCCGGGAAAAACTATGTGAATTTCAAAGGGACAACACTAGCTTTGTTTGAAAGGGTAAAACCTGACAGATCCTAACAAAAAACTCTAAGAGACTGGTAAATTTCGTTTTGACTTTTTATTTTAATTTTTTTTATAATGTATTTATTAATTTTTAAACAAAACAGATACAACAACAAACAAGTGAACAGAACCTGGGATGAAAGAAAAGAAAGAAAAAGGGGGGGGGGGGGGGGGGGCATTAATTAAAGTAGCGATATTGCATCCTTGTTAAATCAATCCTCTGATGATTATGGAGGTTATGTTTAAACCCATATGTAACAAAAATGGATCCCACCTCTCATGAAATAAAACATTTTTGCCATGTAGGACACAAGTTAAGTAGTCCAGTGGTACATATTCAAGTATTACCCTGTGCCATAAAGACTTTGTAGGAGTTTTGTCCATTATCCAGTTCAGGAGAATACATTTTCTTGCACAAAATGTCAGGAACTTGCAAAGTGTTTTTTTATGCTTGTCCATATTAATCTCGTCGAATATCCCAAGCAGCACATGCTTGGGGTCACAACCAATATTAAAAGATAAAATTCCACTAATTTCTTGTTCAATCATGTCCCAGAACTTTTGAATTTCCCTGCAAAGCCAGAAACAATGAACCAGGTCTCCTTCCTTGGTTTTACATTTCAGACACATTGGTGACAACTCCTCTTTAAACTTGTGCCTCCGTGAGGGAGAGATGTGAGCTCGATGTAGAATTTTCAGTTGCATTGCTTTTACTCTGTTACATACACTTAGGGACATTGCATTTTTCCAAGCTTCCTTCCATTGATCATCTGTGATTTGTGTATCAAGGGTCCTTTCCCAAGTCTCTTTCAAGAAGCCCGTATTTAAAGAGCCACAATCCTTCAGAACTTTGTAGAAACAGCTTGTGGAATTGTCCCTGTATGAAAAAAGTTGTCTTTCCACAACTGAAATGTCCTGATTTTCGAGTACTGTAGTGTCTTTTTTCACAAAGTCTCTTAGTTGCAAGTAGCGGTAAAAATCTTGTCGCGGAATATTATATTTATTGGTCAGTTGGTCAAAAGACATTAAAATATTTCCATCAAACAAGTCATGTAATGTGGTGAGACCTTTTTGTGACCAGACTTTAAATTGTGGGTCTTCAGTTCCTGGCAGAAAGTCAAAATTATCACAGATGGGGTAAAGGTTGAGGTGAGTCGAGATCTCCCTTCCAAACGTTTTATAGATTGCCATGCTTTGATAGTACAAACCGTGATGGGATTATTGCAGGCCATTTTCACTGATTTACGTTTTTAAAAAAAAGCAAATTTCTGAGAGGGATTTTACAGAGTGAACTTTCAATGTCAAACCAAACTGCACTGGGTCCTTTATGTATCCAGTCAGAAATAAAGTGCAAATGTGCGCTTAATTGGTATTTTCGAATGTCTGGAAGGTCAAGACCAACTGCCGAGGATGAAAGCATTAAAGTTGAAATTTTTATACATGCTCTTTTGTTTGCCCAAATAAAAGAATTAAACCAGCCATTCAGTTTCCTAATGATTTTGTGTGTAAAATTGATCTGAATCATTTAAATGGGGTAGAGTATTCGCGGTAGTATATTCATCTTCAGAAGGGAGATCCGACCCATCCAAGAAATAGGGAGAATGTTCCATCTTTCTAGGTCCATTCGAATGCCTGTCAAACCTGTCAATCGTGTCTAAGAGATTTGGGGTAGAGGTTTCAGGATTTACCATGAATATAAGAATGTCGTCGGCATATAGAGCAATCTTGTGTGGTTTGTTTGCTACCATAAAACCATTAATTTTATTATTTTCCCGTACTGCTTCTGCTAATGGCTCTATTATTAAGGCAAACAGAAGGGGTGAGAGAGGGCAACCTTGCCTTGTTCCTTTCTCAATTTTGAACATAGAGGATCTACAGCCATTAGTAAGTACAGCACTAAAAGGCTAATTATACAAAGACCAAATCTATGTAACGTATGGAATAAAAAGGGCCATTCGATGCGATCAAACGCCTTTTCCGCATCTAATGAGATCACAAGACCTACTGATTGTTGTTTAGCAAATTGAATCACATTCAAAAGACATCGCATGTTATTTACCGAGTTACGGCCTACAATAAAGCCGGTTTGGTCATCCTTTACTAATATAGGAAGAAAGCCTTTAAGGCGGGTGGCCAAAATTTTTGAAAGGATCTTCAGATCTACATTTAGCAGTGATATGGGGCGATATGACGAACAGTACTTTGGTTGTTTTCCTTTTTTCAAAATTAAGGATATATTTGCCTCTCTCAGTGACTGTGGTAGGCGGCCTTTTCTAAAAGAGTAATTAAACATATTTAATAATGGATCCACTAATAAGTCTTTGAATTCCTTATAGAATTCACAACTAAGTCCATCTGGGCTAGGTGCTTTCCCAGATTGTAAACTCTTTATTGCTGCTAGAACCTCATTTTTAGATATAGGGGCATTAAGGGGTAATAACTGATCTTCAGATAACGTGGGGAGATTAAGTGTCGAGAAGAAAAGCTCTGTGGTTTGTGTTGTGTCCCCATTTAGTTCTGATTTGTAGAAATTCTCAAAATAATCTTTAAATGTATTATTAATGAATATGCTGTCCATAGAGTGTTTACCGTTACTGTCTATAATAGATTGTATAGATTGAGAGTCGGATTTTTTCTTTGTTAGGTGTGCTAAATATTTCCTAGCTTTATCCCCATGTTCATACATTTTCTGCTTAGCAAAGTGAATTTTCACTTCTGCCTGTTTTGTTAAAAGAGAGTCTAACGCAGACCTTAGCGCCATAATTTCCTTTAGTTTAACAGGGCTTGGTTTATTAATGTATGTTCTCTCAGCATCCCTAAGCTTAGACTCTAAAATCTCTTTTTGTTCCGCTTGTTTACACCTTTTACTATGTGTGTACTCTATTATAATGCCTCTAGAAAATGCTTTGGTTATTTCCCATAATAAGGATGAATCTTCAGTTGAGACCGAATTGATGGACATAAAAGTGTTGAATTCCTCTGTAAAATATGTAACAAAGTTATGATCAGCTAATATAAATGGATGAAATCACCAACCACTGGCTTTATTATTTTGATTTCCAAAGGAAAATTCAGTGAAAACTGCCGCGTGGTCAGATATTATTATATCTCCGATTTTGCAAGATGTTATGTGCTCCAACATATTTTTGGGAGAGAATAGATAGTCTATTCTCGTGTGACAACTATGAACTTTTGAAAAATAAGTGTACTCTCTCTCTGCAAGGTGGCAAGCCCTCCAAATATCTACATAATCAAAGTCTTCACACAGAGCCTTAAGTGTTTTAGCCTGTACTGATAGTAACGGTTTCCCTGCAGGGAATTTATCAATAATAGGACATAAATGGCAGTTAAAGTCACCCCCAATAAATAATGTTTTAACTCCCCAGTCTGCTAATTTGGCAAAGGCTTCAGTAAGAAAATTATTTGGGTGACCAGGAGGCCAATAAATATTCATGAAGGCAATTTCTTCCCCATGTAAAAGCCCTTTTAAAAGTACATAGCGCCCTCTAGTGTCTTTAATAACTTCCACCGATTGAAGTGGCACACCTTTTTTAATTCAAATAACTACACCCCTACTCCTTGAAGTAAAAGAGTAAAAATGGGCTTGGGCATAAACACCCCTGCGAAAGCTTAGTATGTTCTTGGTCATTTAAGTGGGTCTCTTAAAGTAATGCAACGTCCACCCCCTCCTTTTTTAGATAAGTCAGGACCTTTCTTTTCTTAATAGGTGTGTGAATTCCATTAACATTCCAAGTACAGACCTTCATTTTTACCATTTTAAGTATAAATTAAACATAATGTGACCCCCATTTATATAGATAAGGTTGCATGAATAGCGTACGAAAAGAAAGGAAAAAATAAAATAAAAAAGAAGGGAAAAAAAAACGAAAATGAAAAAAAATGGGGAGATAAAAAAGGGATTCATCCAAGTATACAACAAACACAAAACTGGAACAATAGAACAGTCATTAAACATCAAAATATTTCACACCATCTCTCGTTATGAGAGTAACTATGAATTAGAGGCCCCTTAACGACAAAAGGAACTACTAAGAAAACTCCTACCTAAATATTAAGCGGTAGTGCCGCTATAAACATCAGCATGATTTTAATAAACCGAACAGTACGCCTTATTGGCCAATATTTCTCAAATACCCAGATAAATTCACAATATCTGATTTCACGTTAATGTGTGAGTGTCTGTGGTATGAGTTGGCCGACTATCACGCAAGTGGTCTCCCATCAGGTGATTCAGGTACTATCGGTAGATGTTGCATACAACGAGTCTAGAAATGCCACAACAGCAGCTGGGTCATGAAACACCTTCACTGAGCCACGAAAGTTTACCTTGAGGAGGGCAGGGTAAATTTGCCTGTATTCCGCACCTATGGACTTCAGGCGTTTCTTGACTTTGTCGAAAATCCTGCAATTACGGAGAACGGACGCGGAGAAATCCTGAAAAATCATCACTGTGCTGTCTCCAAATTTTAAAGGAGAACCTCTGGATCCCAGCTCCCGCGAAGCATTTAACACACGTTGTTTGTCTTGGAAATTGTGAAATCTTACCAGGATAGGACATGGTCGTTGTGTGGCGGGGGGTTTCGGAGCGAGGGACCGGTGCGCTCTTTCTAACTTTATATGGCCCTCTTTTGTTGGGATGGCGAGGGTCTCAGGAAGCCATGACTCGAAGAATTGCGTTGGATTTTCACCTTCTATGCCCTCAGGTAATCCGACAATTCGGATATTCTGCCGTCTGCCCCTGTTTTCAAGGTCCCCTTTCATTCAAATCGTGCACAAGTTTCTCCAGACTTTGTAGTTTAGTTTTGAAAGGGGACAATTCGTCTTCCACCTCAGATATCCTGGTTTCTGCTTCTGCAATCCTTTTATTATGCTCGTCTAGCTCCGCGCGGTGCATTTGCAGTAGCTGTGATATCGGGTCCATTTTATCATCTATGAATTTAGAGATATTAGCTGTAATCTCCGCTACCACGTCCGACAGTGGGTTTGTGGATGAACTCGTGTTAGCACCGTCAGGATGTTCGTTAGCCTCTTCACGGCTGGTAAACTGCGTTTTTTTACGTAGCATATTTTTCGATTGCCTCAGAAAGTAGTCATCCATGTTCATACTGTAAAATACTGAGTCTGCGCGTGTAAAAACGTAACCTACTGAAAGTTTTAAAATAAAATATGACAACGTGACACTACCGCTTAACTACACACAGCCTTCCTTCAAACCGCCATCTTGGAACCAGTAAAGGGATATTATTAAAAACATATTGATTAATAGAAACATAAAAATAAAATTAATTATAGGTACATGATTACAACACAACAGTTATAAATCATTGTTATTAAGTATAATAAATATATATTAGCAAAAGGCATGCATTTCTTTTATCAGAGGGGTAATTATAACACATTAACACAATAGTAATCATAATAATAAACATTTAGCCGCAAAAGACAACATTTTATTATTCAGAGCAGAATGACTGTAACACATTAGTTATACATAACTATAATTCATATAGCTCATTATTATTTAGCAGCTATATCTTATGGGTACATCATTGTAGTAACAGTTATACATCATACAAACATAATAAACATTTAGCAACAAAAGGCAGGCAATTACAGCTTTTAATTTATTCTTACAATTCATACAGCTAATGAAGATTTAGCAGAGAAAGACTATAATTTTGTGTAAACTTTATTTTGTTTTAGGCTAAGAAATACGGGGGGAGGGGGCTGTTGATATAGAGGTAAAGTTGGTTTTATATTCGCACATTCATTCATTTAGAAGTCTCTATATTGTTTACCATGTTACTTTGAATATTCGATCGGAATTAGCATGCAAATATGATTTGAAAACAACACAAACAACTGTATATACAGTACATATGCATGTTCATATAGATACAGTTATTAAATTAAACACACATTCGAACAAATCAATGATTTCTGCAATCGTATCTCAAGTCTGTAATGTTAAACAGGGTGCGGGTCGTGATCTTTAACACTATGCACAAAACAGTGAACTTAGGGTGACTTTTGTTAAAATTCTTGTCATACAATAATAAATCAGCGTTAGGAGGCTAAGACTGTGACATAACAAAAGACTACAATAAACAAAACAGCTTTTATCAGTAGATTTAAACGTTGACAAAAAGAACTTACCTTGATCTGTTATATTGTGCTGTGCGCTCCTCAGAATACATCGTTGTTGTCATTCATTTGCATATGCCGCGACGCGATTGGCTCTCATCCATTCTGACAACTGGGAGCGAGAGCCAGACGATCCTGATCCAGGTTGCGCCACAGAGACTTAGTTAAAGGTCACCTACAGTAGTAGAAACGCTGAACTTTGTCTTAAAAGGTCTGCTACATAAACCCTTATGAAAGTTTGCTGTGAGAGAGACAGAAAGATAATAGAAACGCCCAACATGGGGCTCGAACCCACGACCCTGAGATTAAGAGTCTCATGCTCTATCGACTGAGCTAGCCGGGTATCTTATCTAAGACCTAGACACTGTTGACATCAATACCTTCCCTACCCGTGACAATGTTCTGCTAAATTCTGAATTCATCTTGTAACGCTGGACAGAACGAGGCCCAGGATCTATGCCCAGTGCACGTGTTAGCAGTTGCAAGCCTGCAAAATGCTTAATTCGTCCCTGGGTGGGCTTGAACCACCAACCTTTCAGTTAACAGCCGAACGCGCTAACCGATTGCGCCACAGAGACTTACTTAAAAGTCACCTACAGTGATAGAAAAGCTGAACTTTGTCTCAAAAGATCTGCTAAATGAACCCTAATGAACCTGCGCAATACACAAGGCGCAGCGCAATAGTCTTTTACTACTTTAAGCTCGGCGCAAGGGTCATTTTCAGGCTGTGCGCCACGCTGTTTGAATAGCAAATGCATTTGCGCTCAAATGTGCGCCCATAGGCGTTCTGGTCTAAAAAAGCAGGAGTGTTTTGGCGCGTTGCTATTTTAAGAAACTGTAAATAGTCTGATCTTTAGACCAGAACAAAGTCCGTCTATTGTCTGGCGCAAAGTGCGCCTGGCTTACACACTACACACAAGATGCAATACGCAAATATCTTTACATATGAAAAAGATATAATATATTAAGGATATATAATAAGGATATATATCTAGTATATAAATATAAATGATTAAAATATTACAAAACATTAATTTATAGCCTACATGAATTTAAAAACCACTGCCTTCATACTTTCTTCATCTCGGGAGGCTTTTTCAGTTCATTCAATTTTCTTTTGTATAATGTTATCATTATTAGCAGTATTATTTATTATAGCCATATTTATATTTGTTCTATTAAAAACAAGCTTAGATTTGTCCACCTCTCAGGTTTTACACCATATGGGGCATAGCAGGTGTATTTGGAAATAACTCAGTATTTTGACCAAACTTTATTATTATTATTCATTTATTCGTTTGCTGGAAATTAGAACTGAATTTAGAAATAGTTTGAAACAAATCTTTGCGCTTAACAAACAAAATTAATTATTTATAGGCTAATTGATGTCTGTGCGGTAAGGTTTCCCTATCCACGAGAGCAAAAGCGAAAGTGAACTTACTTTATGTCATGTTAATAGCAATGCGCTTATGGCGCGACGCAGCTGGCTCTTAAAGGTAATGGAATATGAGACTCTGATTGGTTTATTCTCAAAACACACTTGTAAATCATTAAGAAAATAAACTCAACCCTTTTAGACCATGCGGTTTTTCCCGTCCTTAAGTTAGCATAAATGCATTCGCCTTGAAAACGTTTGCGATCTGCGCATGGACTGTCAAAACAGAGCCCACAATGTCAATGTACAAAGTTCACGCACGCCCGCACACACAGATGCACACACACTGACAGACAGAGCGTGTTTAGCTTCCCACTCTTTTTGCACGCATATGTGACAGGATACAGCTTAATCTTTACTGCTGTATGGATATCTGTCATGTTAATGTGCAAAATAAACCTGATTTAACGTCTAAAAACCAGGATTGAAGTGACTTCTTTTATAATTGTTCTGACAAGCGGCTGTACTGATGAAGTAAAGCTGAAGTGAATCACTGTACTTCATTACACACGTGCACTGTTTTAAAACACTTTAAACATGTGAAACTTACTCTTGATCACATTTGATGATGATTGATGATCCTAGCGAACTGAACAGACCTTTTATTCCCGGTTGCTTTGTGCTCGTCTGGTCTTGTTGACATGATTATACACGTGACTACCGGGACATGTTACTACGCGAAGCTGTCAATCAATTCGGTGGGCGGGAGGACTGCGCTTCTTTTTATCTTGTGTGATCATATCATTGTTTCTGCACTGACACGTTGTTAGTATTTGTTTGCTGAAAGAAAAAATTACATCTTCTTTTTAAACTTTGTGTTTATGCTATTAACATACTGCTTGTTTTTTTCTTTCTTTGCAGTATTGGATTACATCTAGTCCTGATTGCATTTTTACTCCAGTTCCAGTCCAGCACAGTTATACCTGCCAATCAAGCACCTGAAGCTACCAAGCAGATGTGTGGGCAGCTGTGAGCCAAACTCTTAGGAACATTGGTTCTCCAGGAAGAGGACTGGACATAATTTCTGTAAGTGATTAACCTAGCACGACTCCCCCTCAACTGGAAGCAGTAACTGGGAACCAAGACTCAACTGGTGTGATATGTTGAGATTATCTAAAAAATAATTTTTCTATGAATATTAATTTAATCTTTTTTATAGAATTATCTGTTGTCTGAGACCTGACTCTGGTGGCCAAGAATTACATTTCTCTTTTCTGCTTCATACAAAACAATCTATCTTACAGTAGCCAAGCTCAGTCAAAATAAAATCATCATATTGTTTAAACTTTAGTTTGATCAGGTGATTGAAGTTGACGTGCAAACTCACTGTGTGCAGACACCTCTGCATGGAAGGCTGTTATGCCAGTCTCACAATGCATGAGCAGTGTATATTTTTTCTGCGTGCATGCTAACAACTGGGTTTCTCAGGAATTGCACAGAAATGGTTTTCTGCATGCATCCATCTATTTGTTTTCTATTCAACTAGTTTGTTTGCACTCTCCATCTCTCTCTTTCTCTCTCTCTCTCTGAAAAAAAATAAATAAATCAAAGCCTTAATTTGTTTTGAGTGATTTTTTTTTTGTCATCCTGGAACTCCTGTAAAAATGGTATTTCCCGAGTTCCCCCAAAACATTCTTTACTCTAGAAATTTTAGGGTACAAATGGTAGGGAAAATACAAACATGAAAATTTAACTTTGTTTTGTTTAACTCAATATATTTTTTTATGTTTTGTCTCACTTAGATGATACAAAAGCAGCTTGGCCACAGCATCCAAAGTGAAAACTTCTTGCAAGACAGAGGGTGATGGAAAGAGCAGAAGATCAGTGATCAGACATAAGTATATTGATGCCCCTGAGAGGACTGATTTATAAATTAATGTTATATATAGTTGTTCTGTTTTATCATATATGTGTGTGTGTGTGACATTAATAACTTTTACATTGTAACACAAAACATAAAATAATAGTCAAAATGCATGAGTAGTTTTGGGTCAATAAAAAATCTAAATGTTTTTTAAGCACCAAATCATTCGAATGGTTTCATGTCGGACGCAAATGCCTTAAATGCAGCTTTAACATTATTGGAATAAATTATATTTTTACATATTCAAATTGAAAAGTTAACATATTAAAAAGGAATAATTACTTACAAGGTTACTTTTATATCTGCATTTTTAGAAAATAAAGCAGTTTTGTCCCAAACCTTTGAAAAATAGTCCATGTTGTCTTTATATTTTTAGATGCTTCATTTATTACTGATTTTGCTTTATGCTTTCATAATATGTAATTATGCATTTGAAGTGATATTGTGCTATTTTGCTACATAGTAAAAGTGAACTAGTTTTGTTTTGTGTTAAATCCACAATGGCCCTGCATATAAGTGCTTTACTGGGACCTTGTAGGCACATTTTGTGCCTGGACTCAACTTAATATTAGTGGGACCTAACTATTTTGTTAATTACTAAATGCCTACAGAGCATGCTCATAGGACATACTTCTGTCCCAGATACTGTGCCCCAGTATAGCTATACTTCGCCCAGTGTGGCCATATACACTCCTCTTTGTGTGGACTTGCTTTGGGCCCACAGTGAACTTCTGTTTCGAGTGGGCCAGCCCACAGTTTGGTCTAGCGACATTGTATATGTTTTTGGTATAGACATGTTTGTATGGAAATTTGTGCACTAATACTGTACACTCAAGTACATGAAGGTGAGCTTAAGCAAACTGCATAAAACATTCAAAACTGAGAGAGACAATCTGCTAGTTCAGTGAGACGTCATGCAAAGTGGCTTCCGGGTCCAAGCGCTCTATTCAACTGAATGGGGAGACTCGTGAAATGGTAATAATAAATGTTTATAAAGCGATTTAGTTTCGAAAATCAAGATCACAACATATATGTCCATGCCTTATATACAATGGCCAGAAAGTAATTAATTTTTTTATAAATTGTTAAAATTCTGGTATTTGTGATGCAACAAGCCCAGAGATTGTTGCGTACACTGACTTCATAAAAAATTAACTTTAATGTGTGATATGAATAAAAAGTGATCATAAACTAATAATTTCTCAACTCAAACGAGTGGAGGCTTGGACCCGGAAACAGTATTACATACGTCACCAACACTTCACAACTTAACAAGTGAATAGAAAAGCATATCTTAATTAAGATATAAACTGTATCCCATTAAAATATTGTAGAAATTATCGTATAGGAATAGTTCCAAAATATTATGCTTCTATTTTGTCTGTATAAATGTGCAAGTCAGACTGATTTAGATCAGAAGTCCACTACATGTTCATTAACTGATTTCACAGTTGAAAGTGCTACAATTAACATAGAAATACCCTAGTCAGCACAGCACAGCACCACTTCACTGCTTTTTCTGTGACAGCCAGGGGGCTCATGCAGGATTTGAACCCAAGACCTCTCGCAACCTCAGCGAGAATCATACCACTAGACCAGGGGTTTCAAACTCAATTTACTTGGGGGCCGCAGGAGGCAAAGTCTGGGTGAGGCTGGGCCGCATAAGGGATTTCACAAAAAAAAAGTCCTCAAATGTCATTATTAACAGTTTTAATTATTTCTTCTGAACATGAAGTGTCCTGGACATTAATAGAACATTGAGTGAAGATTATGAACAGTTCTTCTGAACATGGCATCTTTTGCCTACTTCTTGCTGCCAGAGACTTGACAGCGCTTCTTCTCACAAATCTGAACCACATTTGGCTTTAGAGCGGAAGCAGTTGAGACCCTCAGTATGGCTTGAAGATGATCATCATTAATTCTAGACCTGTACTTTGACTTATTGAAGTTCGAGGTGGAGAATAACTTCTCACACACTTCTCACACACTCAAAACTTCCATTCCCTCACCTAAAAAAAAGGCGTATATATGTATAAATAAAACACCCCCACCCCACTCCAGTCACATCAGTCTGTCCCAGTCTGTATCTACCTATAATATATATAAGATGCAGGCTGTAGCTAGGTAGGTGGCAGGCTGCAGATAGGTAGCTAAGTGGCAGGCAGGGGCGGGAACAGCTTACCTTGGTTCTGGCCGGCGCGAGTTCCCTCCTAAACACTTCCCGCCCGTCACAGCGTCTAACAAAGGGGCAGGGTGCGTGGTGACGTCACCGGCATCCCCGCCCCTTTGTTTACACGGCGGGCGGGGAATGCCAGTGACCGCTGTGTACGGATAGAATCAGCGGAGCGGGGAGTGCTCTCTCTCCCCGCTCCGCTGATTCTGTCAGGCCCCGTTTACACTAGTGCGTTTTAGTTGTAAAACGGCGTTTTAGAATGAAAACGATCTACGTCCACACTCGCGTTTCACCCAGCGTTTCTGAACTGCTCTCCGTCCACACCAAAATGCTGAAAACGCACATCACGTGACCACACACACTTTGGCAAGCGCTGCAGCCCATCTACCCAGATGAGAGCTCTGCTAGTCGGACTCCTCATCAAGCATCTCCCGCTGGATCTAATCTCACTATATTTATTAAACGTGATATTTCATTCATCTTGTTGTCTTTATCTAACGAAATATTCCCTGACTTTGGTCATTGGAATCTATTACTTGCTCTCATGTAACGTGTTTTGGCTGAGCGCAAAGATAAGTTAATTATTAATGTAACCACGTAGCCTACATTCTGTATATTGACTGATCGCTTGCCTTTATTTCCTATAATGTATAAACTTATCGTTATACTTTTATAATGGCCATTATCGATTATTAAAACTGATATTCAGCAAAAGAGAGGGTGTGTTTCGCATTTTCACTGAAATTGAAAGGAGGCAGTTGTTATTGGCTCCGTTTTGTTATAAATATCCACACTGTGAAGATGACGCTCATGCAGCACGACGCCTCAACATTTCTGCTGTCTGTTTAGTTGTTAATATTAAAATAAAAATAGGCAGTTCCTTATATCAAGTTTACATTTTATTGTTGAGAAAGTGAAACAACGTAGCCAGGGTGATGTGAATGAAGTTATAAAGTACGCGGTTCCCTGTGAAGATTGACGCGTATCCTCGTTATGTTTTCCATATCAAACTGAGAAGAAGAGTTGTAGCCTTGATCAAACTTGCGAAGTCTGAACTTACACGGAGAAGATTCAGGACTGAACTTTGTGTTAGGCTACTTAATATTGAGGAAAAGCCCCAATCAGAGAGGCGAATGTCTGCAGCCCCGCCTCCATTTTCAGATGTCTCCGTCTTTCCCCATCCACACTGAGACGGAGCAGCAACGTTTTCAGAATGAAAACGGCCTCTCCAGCGTTTTCGAAACGATCCGTTTTCAGCGCTCGAGAACTCCGGTGTAGTGTGGAAGGATTCTGTCAGTGTACAGCGGTCGGTGCGGGCCACAAAATATTGCACTGAGGGCCGCAAATGGCCCGCGGGCCACGAGTTTGAGACCCCTGCACTAGACTAACAAGCCCTGAAGTAGCACCCAGCAGTGCCACAAAAAAAGTCTGTGAAACCGGTCTAAACTACTTTTTGTTCATGTTGTTTGTGTTACGTGCGTCAGCAACCCCCATGGATGCATATTTTAGTTTACTGGCAGTAAAAAATGGCCCAGTGGCCTAATGGATAAGGCACCAGCCTTCGAAGCTGGGGATTGTGGGTTCAAGTCCCATCTGGGTCGTTTTTGATGCAGTTCCTTTTAAGTTGGCTGTGCAGCACAATCCAGTGTGACCTTCAAAAAGCTAGGTTCATACCCTTAGGTCAAAAAGACATGACAATGGAAAACTCTTCAGAGAAGCTCTTTTGTCATTAGGTGTACACACCAGATCGTCTGAAAGCAATAGGAATCCTAAAGTGCTGTTTTCTGAGTTACAGGAACTTACTGAGTGATACAACAGATATATTAAGTGCTTGTATTGGCCCAGTGGCCTAATGGATAAGGCATCAACCTTCCAAACTGGAGATTGTGGATTCAAGTCGTGTTTGTTGGGTTACTTTTAAGTTGTGTGAAAAAATCCTGACCACTCGAAGCTTAGGTGTGATGATCTGAGGATAATAGTTGGCTTCGAATTCTCAGACTTGCTGCACACTTCAATTAAGATTCTTCCAATCTCGCTCGAATCTCACTGTCAAGTTAGAAACTAAATGGTTCTGCTAAGCACTGGTAATGGAGATCTTGACTTCAATTACCCCGTGGCTCTCAACTCACGGTCTCATGTTAGGTGGATGGTGATGAAATGCAAACAAGAAAATAGCTGCAGAAAGGTTGTGATTTCAAGTTAATGAGAGTGGCCTTGACTGGAATTCGAAACTCTCACGACCAGTCATACTATACGCTAGAACCATACCCCAGGACCAGAGACGCGAATGTGAATGATTGCAGAAAGAAAAAGTTTGTCCATTAGTTCTTATTTGACGGAATGCAAACTGGCATTGAGATCCTAAAGTGCAGTTTTTCATGCGGTGGCATCTTGTTGAAGGCATACAAGAGATCCTTGATAGAAGACCGGTGACATGGCCCAGTGGCCTAATGGATAAGGCATCAGCCTCCGGAGCTGGGGATTGTGGGTTCAAGTCCCATCTGGGTCGTTCTTGAAGGTCTCACTTCTACTTAGGAGAAATGTTTGGTAGATGAAACACAGTAGCTGTGAAAACCTTCTTGAGATGTGTTTGTGTGTCATTAACTTCCTTCATTGTCATCCATATTTCCTGTTATGACTAAAAGGGTAAAAAGATTCCTAACACGAAAGGTCATTTTGAATCCTGCATGGTGCCTACAGAGAAGAGACTGCATACAAACACAAAAATGGTGCTTGCATATAAAGCTGGTGCGTTGTTCAAGATCCATAAAAAATCTAACAACCGAATCATTGCCACTGCTATTTTGTCTGTATAATTGTACAGGTTAGGCTAATTCAGATTAGAAATCAACTAAATGTTTATTAACTAAAGTCACAGCAAAAGTTGCTTCAATTAACACAGAAACACCAAAGCATCACTGCTTTTTCTGTGACAGACATAGGGCTCGTCTGGGATTTGAACCCAGGACTTCTTGCAACCAAAGCAAGAATCATACCCCTAGAGCAATGAGCCCTTTAGAAGCACTCTGCAGTGCCACAAAAAATTCTGTGAAACTGGTTCAATCTACTTTTTGTTTATGTTGTTTTTGTTACGTGCGTCAGCAACTCCCTGGATGCATATCTGATTCAGTCCTCCAGCATCTTTTTTTTCCTTCAAATTAAAGTCTTTTACACTAAAATCATTTTGAAGTTGGTCTTTTGTTGCTAATTATTTATTTATATTATCTGATATATAACTAATTCTATTATATTGCTTTATCTCTTAACCAGGAGAAGGAGGGAAAATGCACTCACTCACTCAGTGCAGTCGAATCAATAAGCAAAAAACAACACATTAAAGGTTACCAAGACATATATCACAACAAGAGAGATCTGTTATGGTACAGGCACAAATCAAGCAACAAAGAAATCAAGAAAGCAACTTTTAATCAGAAACTTCCACACCACAGCACATCAGCTTCTAAATGCACCCACTCTGTCTAAGGTAGGCTCATATATATATATATATATATATATATATATATATATATATATATATATATATATATATATATATATATATATATATATATATATATATAGCAGCTGGGCATAGTTAATCTGAAAGCAAGTTGGGCCACGGTCACACTAGAGTTTGTGCTTGCAAAATTCTTTCGTACAGCGCTGCAAAAACGTGCGAGATAAAACAATATGATTAGACGTTGCTAAAAGCGACTGATTGCTCCATATAGCTCATGTTTTGATCTTCTATTGGTCTCATGCACTCACGTGATGCAAATTTCAAGCTTTGGTCTTACCAGATGCTGCAGTCTAATCGTGGGAAAGACACTTGCTCCTGAGCAGATTCGAGCTTGGGGATGTGTTCCTGTCACACCAACAAGTCTGCCGTGAGTTTCAAAGAACACATTATACTGACTAGTTGCCAACTTAAATGTACTCTCTCACTTCCAGCGTTCACTGAGAATGCACACACACTCAAGCAGTTTGGCCTTGTTTAAAACCACATCTGGCAGCGGTGGGATTCGAACCCACGCCCCCGAAGAGACTGGAGCCTAAATCCAGCGCCTTAGACCCCTCGGCCACGCTACCCTAGATGAATTCATGCAGTGGTCCATTTTCTGCCAACTTTAATGTACTTTCTCATTTCCAGCAGTCACTGAGAAAGCGCACACACTCAAGCAGTTTGGCCGTGTTTAAAACCACATCTGGCAGCACGCCCCCGAAGAGACTGGAGCTTAAATCCAGCGCCTTAGACCCCTCGGCCACCATACCCTGGATGGATTCATGCAGTGGTCCCTTTTCTGCCAAATTTTACAGAAGCAGAACAGCAGAGAGGACGCAGAGCTTCCTAGTGAAGCCCTTCAACTTTGGCCAAGGAGTCTACATTTGGATGTGAGCGGAAGCATGCAGTATCACTTTGCAAGTCTGTTTGCTCAAGCAGAGAGGTCATTCTCAGAGCGGTCGGATTTGAACCCACGCCCCCGAAGAGACTGGAGCCTTAATCCAGCACCTTAGACCGCTCGGCCACGCTACCTTGCCAAGCTGCTTTCCCTAAACAGTTTTCGCACCAACTTGTTTCAAGTAGCGCAACAGCGCTGGGAAATCAGTTCAATTTGGCCATGCCTTGCTGGAGTTCCTCCACAAAGAAAGAGAGCTCCTTAATACCAGCTTAGGGAGCACTCCCACCTTCCTGTCAACCACAGTTCTGTCTCTATTTGAGCACACCTCAAGGCATTAGAAGTCTACTCCAAACGGCAGCCAGCTGCGATGTATTTAAGCACCTGATTACAAGGTAACTGTTATTCCACAAAATAATGAAAGTTACTGATTCCATCACAGCAGACCCCACATTGTTGGTAGGGGGTTGGCACTCGACAGACGGTTGAATGTGCTATAAATAACCAAGTCATCCAAATACGCTTCGATGTTCTGCAAGCCTTCAATTACACGGTTTACTAAACGTTGGAAAGTGGCCGGTGCGTTTCGAAGGCCGAAAGCCATTACGGTGTAATTTAGAAAACGATCCGATGTAACGAACGCAGATATTTCCTTACTATGCCACTTACTATGTCACTATGCCCACCTGCCAATAACCTCGGAGCAGATCAATTTTTGAAACAAAAACCGCATTCCCAACGCGATCCATGCAATCCTCCATACGAGGTAACGGATAACTATCAGGCTTAGTGAGATCTTTTACACTTCTAAAATCAGTGTAAAATCGAAATGTGTTGTCAGATTTCTTTACACGCAAACAGGGTGAACTCCATGGACTAGAGCTTGGTTCAGCGATGTTATTTTCGAGCATGAAATTCACCTCTTATTGCATCTGTTCTCGCTTTTCTGGACTTACCCGATAAGCATGCTGTTTTATTGGTAACGCGTCACCCACATCAATATCATGCTCAATTAAAGACGTACGGGTAGAAACATCCGAGAATAACTCAAGATGATTTTCAATAAGACCAACCACATCCGATCGTTCAACAACTGTTAAGATAAAAGTCAAGGTTTTGGACAATCTCAGAATTTTTTTGTTTTCCCGCCACTAACTCAGGAGCAGGAAACTCCACGTCTTCCTCCTCCAACAACACGCTGTCAGCAACAATGGGAGACAAAGGACTGATCAACGGATTAGCACTGGACAGCGCACGGTGATCAGGAATTTCAGCACCGGACAGCGCCTCGTCAGTCAACTGAGTCTCTGTGGGCAACACAGTTAAAACAGCAGCATTCTCTCTAGACACATTTGACGATCGTTCAAAGTAAGGCTTAAGCATGTTTATGTGACACAGCCGAGTTTTTTTCTTTCTGTCAGAAGTAGCAATCACATAGTCAAGTTCACTCACCTTTTCTTTAACTACATACGGGCCATAATAGCGAGCCTGCAATGCAAAACCTGACACTAGCATCTGACATCTGTAAATTTGATGATGGTGTTGGATCTGTTCACAGCCCTGCAGTCGATGGTAAAAAGGGAGTAGAGGAAGGGGCTCAGCAGCCCTGTGGTACACTAGTGTTGAGTGTGACGCTGGTGGAGCAGATGTGACCTGATCTAACATTTTGAGGTTTGTTAGTCAGAAAGTTCATAATACAGTTGCATAGTGATGTGTCGATATCCAGGTCTCTTAGTTTGATCAGTAACTTGGAGAGTATGACAGTGTTGAATGCTGAACTGAAGTCCACAAACAGCATTCTTGCATAAGTGTTTTTATTGTCCAGGTGTGTGAGTACAGAGTGCAGTGCTATAGAGACTGCATCCTCTGTGCTCCTGTTGCCACGGTAAGCAAACTGATGTGGGTCCAGTGTGGATGGCAGAGAGTCTTTTAATTGTGCCAGGACCAACCGCTCGAAGCAATTCATAATGATGGGTGTGAGTACTACAGGGCGGTAGTCATTCAGGCATGTTGGGTTGGAGTGTTTGGGCACTGGCACAATAGAGGTGGCTTTAAAGCATGTTGGCACAGCTGCTAGGTTAAGCGACAGGTTGAAAATGTCTGTGAATACCCCAGCGAGCTGTTCTGCACATGCTTTGAAGACTTGCCCAGGAATACCATCTGGTCCAGCAGGCTTTCGCACATTGATCCGACTCAGTGCGTTGTGTACTTCTGAGGAGGTGAGTGTGATAGGTGAGTGGTCGGTGGAGGAAGTGATCCTGACGTAGGGTTTTTTATTGTCTCTTTCAAAGCAGGCATAAAAGTCATTTAGCTCGTTCAGAAAGGAGACTTCTGTGGGTGTGGACTGGCTGGGTGTGTAGTTGGTGATGGCCTGGATGCCCTGCCACATGCGCCAAGGATTAGAGTTGGAAAAGTGCTCCTCTAGCTTTAGCTTGTAACAGTGCTTGGCCTTTTTGATGCCCCTCGTCAGATTAGCCCTGGAAGTGCTGTAGGCCTGTGCATCACCTGATCTGAAGGCAGTGTTGCGTGCTTTCAGCAGGAGGAGCACCTCCTTGTTTATCCATGGCTTCTGATTCGGGTATGTAGTGATCTGTTTCTGGGTTGTAACAGATATATAACAGATATATTCCAGAACAGAGGAAGTGTAACTGTCAATGTCTGTTTGAAAGCCATGTGTGGCCTGGGAAGCAAACATACCCCAGTCTGTGTGTTGAAACCTGTCCTGGAGTGTGGAGTCTACCCCATCTTTGTGTAAACATGGTCTAATGTTTTAGACCAAAAACAAGACCTAAACAACAGAAAAGTTACTAGTAACTAATAAAATTAGTACTAGTATCTAATAAATAAAAACTATACATTTAATAAGTACTATCTAATGAATAAGTACTAGTATCTAATAAAATAAACCAGTGTCTAATGAGTAAGCACTAGTATATTTTGAAAACTCTAGTATTTAATTAATAGCACAAGTATTTAATTTAAAAGATATCTGAAAAATAAGCACAAGTAACATGAAAAAAGACACTAGTATGGCAGGGCTCGAAATTGCGACCATTTTGCTCACATACGTGCCCGAAATTTTATCTATGCGACCTCAAAATATATTTGGGAGCATTTGTGCAAGTGCATGAATGTGTTGTGTGCGACAGTTTTTACTTTGCAAAATGTTCACCACATGCGCGGATTCGGGAGACATTCATGCTGAATGCATCTCTGTGCTTGAAACGGGAGACGCAGCGCTCAGGAATGGTTTAAAACAGTTGTCATGTCAGTTTGCTGCAGTAAACAAAGCCAAGTCCGTAATCCTTGCCCCGCCTTCGCGCTCTTCTTATTGGCCCACTGCTCTAGCACTGAAATATCAGTTGTTAATTACTCAGTTAAACGGACATCGCAAACGGGCCTACACTAAGTAAACTAATATCGCTACTCACAAAAAAACCGGTATTGCTATTAACATGACTTATGCATATAATAAGGTGCAGTACATGTCAAAAGCATCAGTGCAGTATCAGACAGCACCCGTGAGAACCGCACAGTTATATCATTAACAGATTTCTTCATGTCAAGCAGTGCGTGCAGGGCCGGTGGGCGCTCTGTGTATCTTTTGGACACTCAGTTATGTTATAAAAATGTATTTTCTTGAGATAATGGGACGAGACATATTTTCCTCACGCTTGCATTTATACTGTTGATTTCAAATGCAATTAATAAGTTTGTATAAAAATTGTAGTAATGATGCTTATAATTGGTGGGTGCGACTACATTTTTGCTGATGCGCCTACATTTTTAAAGTTATGAGCACCGGTGCTACCAAGCAAAAAGGTTAATTTCGAGCCCTGCTAATGGGTGATGCTAGTGGGTTGCACCTTATCTCACAGCAAGAAGTACAGGTGAATTGAGCATGATAAAATTGACTGTAGTGTATGAGTCTCTGAATAAGTGAGTGTGCTTCCCAGTGATGGGTTGTTGTTGGAAGGGCATCTGCTATGTAAAACATACGCTGGATAAGTTGGTGGTTCATTCCACTGTGGCAACCCCAGATTACAGTTTTTTTTCATTTGTTTTGCCACAAATTTCAGAACCCTGTTATCAATTTTCAAAACTCGAACATCCACTACTTTAAACACAGACTCTCCAGTGTTCAATACTCTGCATGCTGCATTCATTTCCTTTAAGAAGTCTTGCATTTGAAGGATCATTGGTTCACATAATCCTGTTATCATATAAATACTACAGGAACAAACTTTAGATCACCAGCACACAAGATGCACATTGTTACAATAAACAATCTTTTACAGTCATTTTTGTTTAAAATATATGATACAGGTTTCATAATGGTTTATACATAAGTGTAGAGGGAACAGTACAGACAGTGGATACACTAAACTAAGTTTATTCCAACGCAATCTCATGGCAATTCGTAACTTTTTGATTTAGTGGCTAATTCTCATTCCATCATAATGTAGGTTTACTGTCATTTTTTCTCACTGCAAGTCCCCATATAGAAAGCTGATGTATGGCATAATATATGGCAACATATGGAAATTACAACTGGTCTCGACATACTGTATTTAAAATCTCATAATAGTCAATAATTTGTCAAAATCACTGTTTACATTTTTTCATTTTCATATTTTTTCATATCACGTGTGTGTGTGTGTGTGTATGTGTGTGCATAAAGAGGCTCTTGTACAACAAATCCAAAAGGCTTGATCTCAACAATAGCTGATAGTCACTTTTGCACTTTTGCTGGAACTTGATTCCAGGGTCTCCTGTTTACAGTACAGGCACTTTGACCAACTAAGCTACAGCGCCAAACGACCTTGACAGGGGCTAATTTTTTAATTGAAAAAAGAAAAATAACTAACAACTGTAGCGCTGCATGCACTCTTAACAAAAAGCCACCCTGGCACCTGTACATTGGGCACTGTTGGGATTTGAACCCAGGATCTCCTGTTTAGGAGTCAGGCACTTTGACCAACTAAGCCACAGCGCCAACCATGAAAAGCAGGCAATACGTTTTTGCACACAGAGACTTAAAAAAGACAGCGAGTCTAAAAATGGCAAGCAAAGAGGTTGTTCACAGTTTTTTACAATGGCCATGACAGTTTTTTCAATACATTTAACAAGTTTGCTATACTCTTAACGCAGCAACACACCTAAAACACACAATTGGCAAAACAGTTAATTTTATGCTCAAAATCACACATTGTAAACTAAACCTCTAAACTTCTTTTCAAAATACAATAATAAACGAACACACTACACCATGTCTAACAAAACACTGCAAATATGTTTCAAAATTACATAATTGTTCAAAACACAAACACATGTTCTCTTTCAACAGAAACATTCAGTCAATCAGAAAACACTGACAATAAAAACACTATCATCAGCTAAAAGTACAGAAACTGCATTATTTTATGCGTCAGCTCTGTCCTTATATTTTAAGACTCTACATTTTCATTTTGTTTGGTTTAGTAAATGCAGGCATTTTCTTTCTTTTACTGCAAAAATTCAATACAAAAATAAAGAAATAAATTGCTTTATAAAATTTACAGTTGATGTAAAAAAAATACAGACACAGAATTGCTGCAGTACAGACTTTATTTGCAAAAGGACATCACTGCAAGATATACCAACAGAAAAAGCACCGCAATTATAATTAAAAAACAAAATAATTTTCTATTCTGCCTGGTCTTCTGCATTTACCCGACTTCTTCTCTGGCCCAGCATGGTAACGGTGGCCCTTTGGCCTATTATGTTTCTCCTACGGCGACGCCTTTTCACCAAGTTGAAGCCAGCCTCGTCAACATAGATATTTTCATGTGGTATTTGATTGACCTCCAACTTCATGACTCTCTAAAAGTAATTTGACACAGTGTAAATGGTTCACTGTACTATAGCTAATGTATGTACTAATGAACGCCAGGTTTATAGAGTCGCTTACTGAAAAACACACTGTGCATAAAGTAATGACTGTATTGCATAACCTTATGTGGACGTATTGGTGATGGAGTTCTGCAATGTGCTCATTGTTCCTTTCAAAAACCTCATTAGTCCTTTTTTAGAACATACAGTATGATCATGTGATTTGAAAAATCCCAACACGTGTGCTTTCTAGATGGGAATCATGTTCATATGGGAGCTGTCGTATATATATATATATATATATATATATATATATATATATATATATATACATATACATACATACATGTATATGTGTGTGTGTGTATACATTCATATATACAGGGAATATATTTGTGTTTCAATTGACAATATGAACAGCTGTTTATTGTGGCGGCTTTAGCCTATATAGGTTCTGTTTAGAAAATAATGTTATTTGTTCTGACACTGTGTGAAAGCATTGGTAAATTAGACTGTAAAATTACATTGTTTTGGTTTTGGTTGAGTTTGTGTGTAAAAGAAGTTCAAGCATTTTAAATTTATGTTAACTGGATGCATTTTGTGTCAAAGCAACTAGAAATGTGTTAATTGTATAGCCCACGAAGACGAATGTTGTGCTAACCGTGTTAAGAGTTTAGGAAACTTGTTAAATGTATTAAAAAAGTGTCATAGCAATTGTAAAAAACTGTAACTATATTTGTATATTTGTTTACAATACAGGCGCTTTGACCAGCTAAGCCACAGCGCCACAAAAATTGACTGTAAGAAACATTTGAAGAACATTTGAATAAGAAAAAATAATACACAACAAAAACCAGCATGTCAGGATGCAGAAAATGTTGACAAGATGGACGTGGTCTTTTAGAGTCTGGATGATCATGTCTCAAACCTGACCGGTAACCTGGCCTCTGTTCAAGATCAAAGCAAAAAATGTGTGAATTTATTTTTATTTAATCTATCCTTATTCATGTGTTTAATGTTTTTTGGAACCTCCAGTTTCATTACATCCAAACCCAGAGTCAGCTCGGAAAATGGAAATCAGGACAAACATATGCTATCGGCCATTGAAAGAGGTTCAGATCAGAAAGCCACTCTCCCATAATCTGAGGGAAAGGTGCAGTTTGGATTTGAACCTAGCACCTGCTGTTCCCAAGACAGGTGCTCTGGACAACTTAGTCTTAACACTAAAAGAAAAAAAACCTCTGAATACGATACTTCCAAACGCAGTTTCATCTAAGACAGTGGGGGGGAAGCAAAATTTACTGTGCTTTCTACTCAGTTACTTTGCACATGCATAAAGAGGCTCTTGTGCAACAAATCCAAAAGGCGTGATCTCAACAATAGGTGGCAGTTACTTTTCCCCAAAACCACAGGTTGCCTTTGAGTCATTCCTCAAGCCCACTAGGCCCTACACTGTTTTCTAATCTCCCTTATTTAAAACAGCTCAAGTCATCGGCGCAATGAAAGAAAGAAGCAAAACGGGATGGACAGATGCCTAAAATGTTAGAAACGCACCACACCTTAAGTCAGTGAAGAAAAAGAGCCAGGCTTGCGACTCTGGTGGGACTCAAACCCACAACCTTTGAATGGCTCAGCTCACAGCCTAGAAGTACAATGCACTATCCATTGTGCCACAGAGCCTGAGTGCTCTGCTGTCTCTAGCACTGTTGCACAGAAAGCACTTTTTAGTACTCCCTGGCTCATGAAAGAACAGCCAACTGCTGACAAGGCACTGCTGGGATTCTAACCCAGGATCTCCTGTTTACTAGACAGGCACTTTAAACAACTAAGCCACAGCGCCAAACAATTTTGACAGGAGCTAATTGTTTAATTGGAAAAAAGAAAAAAAAACTAACAACGGTAGCGCTGCATATGTGAATGTCTGGACTTGAAATATTAAAGTCCAATTGGTTGCCATTACCAAACTATGCTATATAAAGCCATCGTCCAAAGCCCTCTTGAACGAGCAGCGTTCTTAAGGATTTGAGTTTTGTTAAGAAACCGACTGCTAAACATCCCGCTGCGTAAACACTCGTCACTCTTAACAAAAAGCAACCCGGACACCTGTACATTAGGCACTGCTGGGATTTGAACCCAGGATCTCCTATTTACGAGACAGGCGCTTTGACCAACTAAGCCACAGCGCCAATGCCAAAAAGAAGGCAAGACATTTTTGCACACAGACTAAAAAAAGACAGCAAGTCTAAAAATGGCAAGCAAAGAGGTTGTTTAACTCTATTTGTCGCACTATTCATTACGCCTCAAAGCTATACATTTTTATAATTCATTCCGGTAAGCTCTATAAAACACACACATGCACCACCTGGACTATGGCGCTGCTGGGATTTGAGCCCACGATCTCATGTTCACAAAACAGGCGCTTTGACCAGCTAAGCCACAGCACCACAAAAATTCATAGTAAGAGACATTTGCCCGATAACAAAAATCGAAGAAGAAAAAATAATACACAACAAAAACCAGCATGTCAGGATGCAGAAAATGCTGTCAAGACGGACGCGGTCTTTTAGAGTCTGGATGATCATGTCTCAGACCTGACCGGTGTAGTGGCAATTTTCTTTAAAGAGGCGCTCTCTGTGGTCAAGAAACAAAGTCTTACCCGGGATGTCTTTTCAAAGTTTTATTCTTTGCAAAGAAGGTCACAGTCATACAGCAACAACAGTTTCTGCAGAGTGAGACACAGAAGTCAAGTGTGTTCACCCTTTTATCTGGTTTTTACTGCTTACAAAGTCAAACCCTAATAATGCCCATTCTGACGACAGTTTCTACAGAATGAGACACTGAAACAAAGTGTGTTCACTGTTTACATTTACATTTAGTCATTTAGCAGACGCTTTTATCCAAAGCGACTTACAAATGAGGACAAGGAAGCAATTTACACAACTAAGAGCAACAATGAATAAGTGCTATAGGCAAGTTTCAGGTCTGTAAAGTCTAAGAAGGGAAGTATTAGTAGTATTAAAATTTTTTTGAAATTTTTTTTTTTGGGTACAGTTATTGTGATATTCAGAGAGGCAATTGCAGATTAGGAAGTGAAGTGGAGACTAAATAGTTGAGTTTTTAGTCGTTTCTTGAAAATAGCGAGTGACTCTGCTGTTCTGATGCAGTTAGGGAGTTCATTCCACCAACTGGGCAGATTGAGCGTGAGCGAAAGTGATTTCTTCCCTCTTTGGGATGGAACCACGAGGCGACGTTCATTCACAGAACGCAAGTTTCTGGAGGGCACATAGATCTGCAGAAGTGAGAGCAGATAAGAAGGTGCTAGGCCAGAAGTCACTTTGTAGGCAAACATCAGAGCTTTGAATTTGATGCGAGCAGCAACTGGCAGCCAGTGCAAACGGACTAGCAGCGGAGTGACATGTGCTTGTTTAGGTCTATTGAAGACCACTCGTGCTGCTGCGTTCTGGAGCAGTTGAAGAGGCTTGATAGAGTTAGCTGGAAGCCCAGCTAGTAGAGAGTTGCAGTAATCCAGTTTGGAGAGAACAAGAGCTTGAACAAGGAGTTGAGCTGCATGTTCAGATAAGAAGGGTCGGATCTTTCTGATGTTATAGAGTGCGAATCTGCACGATCGAGCAGTTCTAGAAATGTGGTCAGAGAAGTTTAGTTGGTCATCAATCGTTACTCCAAGGCTTTTCTTTTTTTTTTTTTTTTTTTTTATGATTTATTTAACATTTTTCCATTTTACAAACATATCAAACAACCCTTACATAAATAATAATAGAAAAAAATGTATAAATATAAATACAAATAACATATTGATAAAAAAGTGAATAAATAAATTAAAATAAAAAAGAAGATAATAATAAAATGAAATAAACAATTAATGCGAGGCAGATGTCTACATTTATACAGTAATCTCAAATGTTACATTTCGAGTGATGAAAGATTACAAACTGATGTACTATTGTGATCAAAAGTTGAGGTGATCAGTCTAGATCCAGCTGGAGAGTTTTAACATATAAAGAAAGGGCATCCCAAATTTTGGCAAATGTTCTGTTAGGTCTTTGAAGGGAATATCTAATCTTCTCTAGTTTTACAAAATACAAAACATCTTTCAGCCACCGTACATGCGAGGGTGGCTGAGGGTTCTTCCAGTATAATAAAATGACACGCCTAGCAAGCAAAGTAAGAAAGGCCACGAAGTTTAAAAGGTAAGTGGGTAATGCATAATTATCCGGCATCACGCCAAACAGGCCAATAATGGGTGATGGTGTTATATCTATAGAAGTAATGGCTGAAAGAGACTGAAATACTGAGCCCCAAAATGAGGAAAGAGCTGGGCATGTCCAAAACATATGGGTTAAAGTACCTAAACCCAAATGACACCTATCACATTCTGGATCAATAGTTGGGTCGATCCGTGCGAGCCTACATTTCGACCAGTGTACTTTGTGAACCACTTTACACTGAATGAGGCAGTGACGTGCGCATATAGATGAAGAATGAACCCTGTCCAGAACTGCCTCCCATGTATCTTGATCTATTTCAATATTAAGGTCCGCAGACCAGCTGGTGCGGAGACTGTCACCTGGAAAAGACTGTAAATTTGCAAAAATACTGATTAGTTTAGAGATTAGGCCTTTACTGCTTGCTTCAAGACATAAAATATTGTCGATCTTCGATAGTTGAGGGACATTGGGAAAACCAGGGAAATGTTTACGAACATAGTCACGTACTTGTAAATATCTAAAAAAATGATTTCTCGGAATGTTATACAATGCATTCAGTTGGTCAAATGAGGCAAAAACACCTTCGATATAAAGATCTGCTACTGAGAGTATCCCTTGATTCTTCCAAGAGGCATATGCTCCATCCAATATAGATGGAGAAAACAATGGGTTTAGATGTATTGGGGCGGTTAAAGGGGTAGATTGAAAGCCAAAGTTACGTAAAAACTGAATCCAAATTTTAAGACTGTTTTTCACAATTATATTATCAGTGTATTTAAGTGGAGATAGCGTGATGGGAAAGCAGAGGAGAGCTTTTAAGTCCGAAGATCTACATGAGGCGTTCTCAATATTTAACCATGCTGGGGGACCGTCTAGATTTTTTTTTATTTTTCCAATATAATAAGGATCGTATGTTCGCAGCCCAATAATAAGACAAAAAATTAGGGAGGGCCATCCCACCCAAGCCCTTAGGTTTCTGTAGAATGTCCTTTCGAATCTTCGGGGTCTTACCATTCCACAAAAATTGAGAGATAGAACTATCTAATGTAGCGAAAAAAGATTTTGGGATAAAAATTGGAATACACTGAAAAAGGTATAAGAATTTAGGGAGTACATTCATCTTTACGCAGCTGATTCTGCCTGCCATTGATAATGGGAGAAGAGACCAGCGGCGAAAATCATGTGTGAGACGACTAAGCAATGGAGAAAAATTTTGGTCGAACAGCTCTTCAAATTTTTTTGTCACCTGTACACCCAAGTATTTGAAGCTGTGTAAAGTGGCCTTAAATGGCAAGGAGGATAAAGGGTATTCAGAGGCAGCATTATTAATAGGCATTGCTTCACTTTTAGTCAGATTTAATTTGTAGCCTGAAATTTTGCCGAATTCTGTTAGCAATGCAAGCACCACTGGGATAGAGCTGGCCGGGTCAGCAATGAACAGCAAAAGGTCGTCTGCATACAAGGATAATTTATGGTCAACTCCCCCCCTAGTGATGCCCAACATTGAACTGCCTCTAATTGCAATGGCCAAAGGTTCGATAGCCAGAGCGAACAGAAGAGGGGAGAGTGGGCATCCTTGCCTTGTTCCTCTCCCAAGAGGGAAGTATTTTGAGTAGTAATTATTTGTGCGTACGCAGGCTAAAGGGGAAGTATACAAAAGCTTTATCCAAGATATAAAATAATCACCCACTCCAAATTTTTTAAGAGTGTAAAATAAAAAATCCCACTCAACTCTGTCGAAAGCCTTTTCAGCGTCCATGGATATAATTAACTCTGGAGTCTTTTTATGTGGGCTAGTGTAAAGAATATTTAAGAGACGTCTGATGTTGTGAAAAGACTGCCTATTTTTAATGAAACCAGTCTGATCTGGGGAGATTATAGCTGGTAGTAGTGGTTCCAAGCGACATGCTAGTATCTTAGCAAGTACTTTTACATCTGCACACAGTAGAGAAATAGGACGATAATTATTACACTGAAGGGGGTCCTTATCTTTTTTAAGAATTAAGGAGATGGAGGCTACTCCAAGGCTTTTCACCATTTTGGGTGCAGTAATGGTTGCCCCATCCATCTGGATTGAAAAGTTATGGTGTAGAGTCGAGTTGGCAGAAACTACAAGCATTTCCGTTTTTGCGAGGTTCAGCTGAAGATGATGATCTTTCATCCAGTGTGAAATAACCAACAGGCAGGCTGAGATGCGAGCTGGAACCGAGGGATCATCAGGGATCATCTGTTCTATCTAGTTTGTACTGCTTGCAAGGTCAAATCCTAATAAGGCCCATTCTGTACATGCGTCAGGTGCTCCGCTGATTCTGCTGTAAGTTTCCACTACACATGTTTATCTAAAAATGAATTTCCATTACAATTCCTCTCTTTTTATCATTCATTGATAACTCATTAATAAATTCATTTTTCAATTGATTTCTAAACATCACATTTACACTCTTCTCTCGATTTTTAAGCAAATGATCACTCTTTTAAGACTTGTTACAGAACATACCAACTCATGCAGTTTGCTGTTTTTGTTTGGATAGACCCAAAATACATATAAGCAAACAGATAGTTATCTCAAATTTCAAAAAGTCAGGTCTGTTAATATTTTCCCTATTAAGTAACAGCTGTCACCTAAAATTTTGTTCTCAATTTGTTTAAGGTTTTTCTTTATCCATATCCATGTAGCTACTGTTATCGTCAAAGTCACAATCAAAATCATCACCCATGTCAATGTTCATACCTTCTTCATTCACGGCCATCTTTACCATCTGATGGGATGTTGTAGATGTAATCTGTCTGCCCACTGACCATGATACAAATCTGAATATACATGGCAGACAACATAATATCACTAGACCCACCCCCAATACAGGTAACACCACAGTAAAGGCCCAGTAGATCCAGTTTCCCCTCTTAAACAACAGCCAATCTAGCCATGAGTTGTTAGCGTTCTTAGGCTCTTTTACGGCCATTCTCATGTGGGCTACAATCTCAGAAATGGTTTGTTGGAAACAGGTTAATGAAAACAGCAGAACACTCAGTAATGATACTAGCAACGTCAGTACATACTCCACGCCCTTCGAAATCGATGGCAATTAATCTTATCCATCTTCAGCTTTGATGACGTTTAAGCACAGCTTATTCACCTCTCTTTTGGTCGCTTTCTCCTCCGTCTGTTTGCTGTTTGGTGTTGTATGCAGAAGTTACTGTTTCACACACACACCTCTTAACTTTTTTGTTGCTTTGTTGCAGCTGTGACCTTGCTTTACTCAGATAGCAGCCTGCTGTTTTCTTCAGATAGCTTCAGAAAGCTTCAGAGCTTCAGAGACTCTTTCTCTCCTACTCCCTCGTGGAATCCTTCTCAGGTGATGGAACTTTCCTGCAGTGCCCAGCATGCACCCACGTCGCCCGCTCTGCGACCTTCACCGCTGTCTCAGTGGTCAGTAGCACTTAATAATAATAATAATAATTCCTTACATTTATATAGCGCTTTTCTGGGCACTCAAAGCACTTTACACACAATGGGGGGAATCTCCTCACTTGAAATGGACCCAGCCAGCGTTTCGCTCTCCAGCTCTTTCTCCTCAGGTCCCTGATCACCACGAAATCGCCAGGCCTCAGACTGTGCAGTGGTCTCTCAGGCCCTGTTGGAGGTGGATGAGATTGTGGAACTTTTATCGCTCTGGCCACATTATGTGTTTATGTGTGTTGCAAATTACACATCGTCTACAGAAATTGTCCGCAAATGCAGTGAACCCCTTTGTGAAACACAGTTCCCTCATTTCCGCAACCATTGCTGTTTTTGACACATGATCTTTACCGTGAAGTGATTTCGCATAATGTTGGAAAAATATTTTTGGTAAACACGCCTTGCCCTCAGCACACTTCCACACATTATCTTTCATCACACAGCCAGACTGTCTCAACTTGTTCTTCTCTAGCCCCGTCGCAAAGGTCTGCATATCCTGCAAAGAAGAACACACGTCATTGTTATCACCAACAGATAGCAAAGAACATTCAGAGTTGTCCTTGTCGTGGGACGCCGCGACTTTTGCTGCTCCATCTGCCCTGGAGTTACCTACAGAAACAGAATCTTTATTGTTAGTATGCGCTGCGCATTTACAATTGGCCAGTTTGTCAGGTAGTAAAATCGCATCCAGCAGCGCAGTCACTAAAGGAGCATAGAGTATTGGTTGACCATCAGACTTTAGAATTTTTCTGTGTTTCCACAGAGCCCCAAAATCATGAGCTACCCCAAATGCATATCTTGAGTCAGTGTGAATTGTAGCCTCTTTTTCTGCCATTAATTTACATGCTTCTGTCAACGCCACGAGCTCTGCGGCCTGTGCCGAATAGTGCCTTGGTAATTTCCCAGAGGTCACCACATCAAATTCAGTTGTTACAGCGTAACCAACCTTATTCTGGCCTGTTTGTGGATCTTTAAATGCTGAACCATCCCCAAAGAGGGCATTGTCACAATTTTCAAGTGGTTCATCAGAAAGGTCCGGTCGTGGCGAACACACCTGTTCAAGTGCTGTTAAACAACAACGATGCTCTTCCCCATCCTCCTCAGTAGGAAGAAGAGTAGCTGCATTCAAACCAGTACATCGGTTAACAGTCACATTTGACATATCTAACAAGATAGTGTGATATCTCAGCCAGCGTTCTGTTGACAGATGCAATGTTTTTTGTTCTCGGAGTATCATGGACACAAATTGTGGCACCATCAGTATCAGATCAGAATAACCAACAAAATCTCTTGAAGCCATAACAGCTTTTTCCACAGCCGCCAGTGCTCTTAAGAAACGTGGCAGGCCTGCTGCTACAGGGTCAAGTTTGCTCAAAGTAGGCCACAGGTCACAGTCTACCTCCATGGTCCTGTAGGAGTAATGACGTCATGAAACCACTTCTTTCATCTATCATCTGAACAAATGGTTTTGTTGGTACAGGCAAACCCAATGCAGGGGCTTCAGCCATTTGTAATTTCATGTTTACAAATGCCTGATCTACCTCTGTCGACCACTCTAGTTTATCAGTGGATTTCATTCCCTTCCCTAATGTTAGGGCTCTCAGGGGTTGTTCCAAAATTGCATAATTTGGAATAAATGTGCGACAATATGAGCACATACCCAAAAAAGACAACATTTGTTTTTTTGTTAATGGTTTTGGTAAATTTTTTATACCACTCACCCTTTTTTCTTTTTTTCCTTTGTTTGACAGCTGCATTTACTGCTTGTAAATCCTGTACAAACGCCATTCTGTAGGCATCCTATTATCCCTTATCTTTTTTACAGGAAAAATAGGGGTGCGAACCTCAGAATTGTTGCATGGTACAATAACACCCTGTTCCAGTAAAGCTTCAAATACTGGGGTAATGCCCTCAATGGCTTCCCTTTTCAAAGGATATAATCTGTAATAATCTGAGGTCTGTAATCAGATTTTGCAGTGATTGTCACTGGATCACAACCTTTGATTAAACCAACATCATATTTGCTTTTTGCCTACAGTTCACTTGGCATTTCTGCTAAAGCTGGGTGTATGTCTGCAGCGTTAAAATCAACCATGCAAGAATTCTTCACGCACACTTTGTCAATAGCAGTCACAGTTCTTGAAACAGCTGTTTCAGTTTCACTGCCCACCCTCTCTGCTCTCCCAGTCTTCGGCTTTAACACTGCTTCACAAACGGGCCTAAATCAGCCCAAGACTGATGTTTACCCTTGCAAACTGATATGTGAGGCACAGCCTGTGCTGAGATAGAATGAAAGCTGCTTTTCTGACAGAGACACTGAAACTGCACACAGACTATCCTTTCAGTACATTTTCTCTAAAATCAACGTTTCATTCACATTTGTCTCAAACCAAGCTTTCTCAAATTCCTCATCTGTAAATTACGACATGTGATGTGCAATGCAGTTCACCAAGAGACATATCAATGTCGAAACGTTTTACTCAATCTTTAGCCAATTTGCAGATTACATCAGCCCATTGATTGTTTTCAATGAGTCTGTGATACAACCAGCAAACAACAAAATTCCTCCTTTTTTTCCACTCTCACACCTGAGAAGTCTGCTGTTAGAACTAAGCTTAGTTTACACAAAATATCCCCTCCAATGAGTGGTATCAGACATTTTGGCAAACAAACAAATGTGTGGTTGAAAATTTTACCCCCCTCTGTCTCACAGGTCAGCAGAGCTGTAAATCGCTCGATCACTGTATGACCAGATGCAGACATCTCGTGAAATTTGTTTTTCAAAGGTATTTCACACTGTAGGTCACATGGTCGTATGCTAGATCTGCTAGCTCCACTATCAGCTACAAACTCAACCAATGTATTCTCAATCAACATAGAATATTTTGGCATATTTAAAAAATGCTTCACAAAAAAAAAACAATGCCATTTCATCAGAAAAATGATCAACATTACTGTGATCAAAATTACAGTGGGAAATGCAAGCTTTTTCTTCATTGGAGAGAGCCAAAAGTATGTCAGTGTATGTGAATATGTGTGTATAAAAATGTGTCTGCATTTAAACTTGTTAGTAAAAATATGTTCACTTCCCTTTACTGTAGCTGTTGGCTGCTTGCCCAGACCCTCTCTGTTCTGCTTTTCCCTCTCTGCACATCAGATCCTTGATGTTGGTTTGCGCCTTTCGGGTCAATCCTTAGCCCAAAGTCCATCTAAGTGGCAAGCGCAGACATTTGGTACAGTTTCTCTTTACGTGCACCACAGGCTCTGCAGGTTTCATCGCCATCCATCACATTCCAGTTTCTCCATCTTCTGGTATCTTTCTCACCCTTGACACCTTTGTCGCCTTTGAACTTGTGATCAATATCTTTGGCTACGCATTCAGGCTAAAGTCTTTAACTCTCTCTGCCACCATATCAGAGTGATAAAGTAACACTGACAAAGCACCGCGTCAATTTCTTTGCGCCAAAGTTTATGCAGCGTAGCAATGTCCCTGGCAGCCTTAATGGGCACTTTAGACTGTAGGTTTTAAGGCGTTTGCGATCAAGGTATTGTCCACAAAAGCTCGGAAAAGCATGTGAACAAAACAATGGACAAGGGCTTTAATGCAAGTGCACCGAAAGGGGATCAAAAGAACTGTCTTGGAATGCCGTGTAGTGGAATGTCCTGGGATGCCGTTGATTTTTAAGGCAATGGGATTCGCAGGACTTTTCGTCAAATCCTCGCACAACTTTAATTCATACCATTTGACAGATCCACGCCGAACGTCAAGCGACACCGTGATAGGAATGGGAGCATCTTACCATCATTGCTTCAGACTCAGGAAATGTTCTTGAAACTTCACACCACCTGGCCTCCAGAGGAGCTGTAGCTTTTTTTGCCCCGGGGAAGCATGATCCACACGGAAAAGAATAAAATATGCTGGCCAGTCATCTAAGCGCTTCCAAGTGCCAAAAGGTAGCACCTTGCCCCGTGTGAGGCTCGAACTCACGACCTTCAGATTATGAGACTGACGCGCTGCCTACTGCGCCAACGAGGCAGACTATTGAACCTGGGCAAACTGGGAAACACCAGCTTCCATGTCACGGTGCTGCGGAGTGGCTCCCAGGAGACAGCTTAGGTCAGGCAAGCATGTCAGGATGGCCGAGCGGTCTAAGGCGCTGCGTTCAGGTTGCAGTCTCCTCTGGAGGCGTGGGTTCGAATCCCACTTCTTACAAACCTAATCTTTGGCTACGCGCTCAGGCTCAAGTCTTTAACTCTCTGGCACCATGTCCGAGTGATACAGTAACACTGACAAAGCACCGCATCAATCTCGTTGTGCCAAAATTTATGCAGCGTAGCAATGTCCCTGGCAGCCTTAATGAGCTCTTTAGACTGTAGGTTTTAGGGCGTTTGCAATCAAGGTATTGTCCACAAAAACTCGGAAAAGCATGTGAACAAAACAATGGACGAGGGCTTTAATGCAAGTGAACCAAAAGGGGATCAAAAGTACTGTCTTGGAATGCCATGTAGTGGAATGTCCTGGGATGCCGTTGATTTTTAAGGCAATGGGATTCGCAGGACTTTTCGTCAAATCCTCGCACAACGTTAATTCATGACATTTGACAGATCCACGCCGAACGTCAAGCGACACCGTGATAGGAATGGGAGCATCTTACCATCATTGCTTCAGACTCAGGAAATGTTCTTGGAACTTCACACCACCTGGCCTCCAGAGGAGCTGTAGCTTTTTTTGCCCCGGGGAAGCATGATCCACACGGAAGGGAATAAAAAATGCTGGCCAGTCATCTAAGCGCTTCCAAGTGCCAAAAGGTAGCACCTTGCCCCGTGTGAGGCTCGAACTCACGACCTTCAGATTATGAGACTGACGCGCTGCCTACTGCGCCAACGAGGCAGACTGTTGGACCTGGGCAAACTGGGAAACACCAGCTTCCATGTCACGGTGCTGCGGAGTGGCTCCCAGGAGACAGCATAGGCCAGGCAAGCATGTTAGGATGGCCGAGCGTTCAAAAGCGCTGCGTTCAGGTCGCAGTCTCCTCTGGAGGTGTGGGTTCGAATCCCACTTCTGACAAACCTAATCTTTGGCTACGCGTTCAGGCTCAAGTCTTTAACTCTCTGGCACCATGTCCGAGTGATACAGTAACACTGACAAAGCACCGCATCAATCTTGTTGTGCCAAAATTTATGCAGCGTAGCAATGTCCCTGGCAGCCTTAATGGGCTCTTTAGACTGTAGGTTTTAGGGCGTTTGCAATCAAGGTATTGTCCACAAAAACTCGGAAAAGCATGTGAACAAAACAATGGACGAGGGCTTTAATGCAAGTGAACCAAAAGGGGATCAAAAGTACTGTCTTGGAATGCCATGTAGTGGAATGTCCTGGGATGCCGTTGATTTTTAAGGCAATGGGATTCGCAGGACTTTTCGTCAAATCCTCGCACAACGTTAATTCATGACATTTGACAGATCCACGCCAAACGTCAAGCGACACCGTGATAGGAATGGGAGCATCTTACCATCATTGCTTCAGACTCAGGAAATGTTCTTGGAACTTCACACCACCTGGCCTCCAGAGGAGCTGTAGCTTTTTTTGCCCCGGGGAAGCATGATCCACACGGAAAAGAATAAAATATGCTGGCCAGTCATCTAAGCGCTTCCAAGTGCCAAAAGGTAGCACCTTGCCCCGTGTGAGGCTCGAACTCACGACCTTCAGATTATGAGACTGACGCGCTGCCTACTGCGCCAACGAGGCAGACTGTTGGACCTGGGCAAACTGGGAAACACCAGCTTCCATGTCACGGTGCTGCGGAGTGGCTCCCAGGAGACAGCTTAGGTCAGGCAAGCATGTCAGGATGGCCGAGCGGTCTAAGGCGCTGCGTTCAGGTCGCAGTCTCCTCTGGAGGCGTGGGTTCGAATCCCACTTCTTACAAACCTAATCTTTGGCTACGCGTTCAGGCTCAAGTCTTTAACTCTCTTTCACCATGTCCGAGTGATACAGTAACACTGACAAAGCACTGCATCAATCTCGTTGTGCCAAAGTTTTTGCAGCGTAGCAGTGTCCCTGGCAACCTTAATAGGCTCTTTAGACTGTAGGTTTTAGGCGTTTGCGATCAAGGTATTGTCCATGAAAGTTCGGAAAAGCATGTGAACAAAACAATGGACAAGGGCTTTAATGCAAGTGAACCAAAAGGGGATCAAAAGTACTGTCTTGGAATGCCATGTAGTGGAATGTCCTGGGATGCCGTTGATTTTTAAGCAATGGGATTCGCAGGACTTTTCGTCAAATCCTCGCACAACGTTAATTCATGACATTTGACAGATCCACGCCGAACGTCAAGCGACACCGTGATAGTAATGGGAGCATCTTACCATCATTGCTTCAGACTCAGGAAATGTTCTTGGAACTTCACACCACCTGGCCTCCAGAGGAGCTGTAGCTTTTTTTGCCCCGGGGAAGCATGATCCACACGGAAGGGAATAAAAAATGCTGGCCAGTCATCTAAGCGCTTCCAAGTGCCAAAAGGTAGCACCTTGCCCCGTGTGAGGCTCAAACTCACGACCTTTAGATTATGAGACTGACGCGCTGCCTACTGCGCCAACGAGGCAGACTGTTGGACCTGGGCAAACTGGGAAACACCAGCTTCCATGTCACGGTGCTGCGGAGTGGCTCCCAGGAGACAGCATAGGTCAGGCAAGCATGTTAGGATGGCCGAGCGGTCTAAGGCGCTACATTCAGGTCGCAGTCTCCTCTGGAGGTGTGGGTTCGAATCCCACTTCTGACAAACCTAATCTTTGGCTACGCGTTCAGGCTCAAGTCTTTAACTCTCTGGCACCATGTCCGAGTGATACAGTAACACTGACAAAGCACCGCATCAATCTTGTTGTGCCAAAATTTATGCAGCGTAGCAATGTCCCTGGCAGCCTTAATGGGCTCTTTAGACTGTAGGTTTTAGGGCGTTTGCAATCAAGGTATTGTCCACAAAAACTCGGAAAAGCATGTGAACAAAACAATGGACGAGGGCTTTAATGCAAGTGAACCAAAAGGGGATCAAAAGTACTGTCTTGGAATGCCATGTAGTGGAATGTCCTGGGATGCCGTTGATTTTTAAGGCAATGGGATTCGCAGGACTTTTCGTCAAATCCTCGCACAACGTTAATTCATGACATTTGACAGATCCACGCCGAACGTCAAGCGACACCGTGATAGGAATGGGAGCATCTTACCATCATTGCTTCAGACTCAGGAAATGTTCTTGGAACTTCACACCACCTGGCCTCCAGAGGAGCTGTAGCTTTTTTTGCCCCGGGGAAGCATGATCCACACGGAAAAGAATAAAATATGCTGGCCAGTCATCTAAGCGCTTCCAAGTGCCAAAAGGTAGCACCTTGCCCCGTGTGAGGCTCGAACTCACGACCTTCAGATTATGAGACTGACGCGCTGCCTACTGCGCCAACATGCAGACTGTTGGACCTGGGCAAACTGGGAAACACCAGCTTCCATGTCACGGTGCTGCGGAGTGGCTCCCAGGAGACAGCTTAGGTCAGGCAAGCATGTCAGGATGGCCGAGCGGTCTAAGGCGCTGCGTTCAGGTCGCAGTCTCCTCTGGAGGCGTGGGTTCGAATCCCACTTCTGACAAACCTAATCTTTGGCTACTCGTTCAGGCTCAAGTCTTTAACTCTCTTTCACCATGTCCGAGTGATACAGTAACACTGACAAAGCACCGCATCAATCTCGTTGTGCCAAAATTTATGCAGCGTAGCAGTGTCCATGGCAGCCTTAATGGCCTCTTTAGACTGTAGGTTTTAAGGCTTTTGCATTCAAGGTATTGTCCACAAAAACTCGGAAAAGCATGTGAACAAAACAATGGACGAGGGCTTTAATGCAAGTGAACCAAAAGGGGATCAAAAGTACTGTCTTGGAATGCCATGTAGTGGAATGTCCTGGGATGCCGTTGATTTTTAAGGCAATGGGATTCGCAGGACTTTTCGTCAAATCCTCGCACAACGTTAATTCATGACATTTGACAGATCCACGCCGAACGTCAAGCGACACCGTGATAGGAATGGGAGCATCTTACCATCATTGCTTCAGACTCAGGAAATGTTCTTGGAACTTCACACCACCTGGCCTCCAGAGGAGCTGTAGCTTTTTTTGCCCCGGGGAAGCATGATCCACACGGAAGGGAATAAAAAATGCTGGCCAGTCATCTAAGCGCTTCCAAGTGCCAAAAGGTAGCACCTTGCCCCGTGTGAGGCTCAAACTCACGACCTTCAGATTATGAGACTGACGCGCTGCCTACTGCGCCAACGAGGCAGACTGTTGGACCTGGGCAAACTGGGAAACACCAGCTTCCATGTCACGGTGCTGCGGAGTGGCTCCCAGGAGACAGCTTAGGTCAGGCAAGCATGTCAGGATGGCCGAGCGGTCTAAGGCGCTGCGTTCA
This sequence comes from Danio rerio, assembly GCF_052040795.2. Lineage (NCBI taxonomy): Eukaryota > Metazoa > Chordata > Actinopteri > Cypriniformes > Danionidae > Danio > Danio rerio. The sequence continues at coordinate 64,113,576 of NC_141024.2, read as the reverse complement.
GGTTGCAGTCTCCTCTGGAGGCGTGGGTTCGAATCCCACTTCTTACAAACCTAATCTTTGGCTACGCGCTCAGGCTCAAGTCTTTAACTCTCTGGCACCATGTCCGAGTGATACAGTAACACTGACAAAGCACCGCATCAATCTCGTTGTGCCAAAATTTATGCAGCGTAGCAGTGTACATGGCAGCCTTAATGGGCTCTTTAGACTGTAGGTTTTAAGGCTTTTGCAATCAAGGTATTGTCCACAAAAACTCGGAAAAGCATGTGAACAAAACAATGGACGAGGGCTTTAATGCAAGTGAACCAAAAGGGGATCAAAAGTACTGTCTTGGAATGCCATGTAGTGGAATGTCCTGGGATGCCGTTGATTTTTAAGGCAATGGGATTCGCAGGACTTTTCGTCAAATCCTCGCACAACGTTAATTCATGACATTTGACAGATCCAAGTAGCAATGTCCCTGGCAGCCGTAATAAGCTCTTTAGACTGTAGGTTTTAAGGCATTTGCAATCAAGGTATTGTCCACAAAAACTCGGAAAAGCATGTGAACAAAACAATGGACGAGGGCTTTAATGCAAGTGAACCAAAAGGGGATCAAAAGTACTGTCTTGGAATGCCATGTAGTGGAATGTCCTGGGATGCCGTTGATATTTAAGGCAATGGGATTCGCAGGACTTTTCGTCAAATCCTCGCACAACGTTAATTCATGACATTTGACAGATCCACGCCGAACGTCAAGCGACACCGTGATAGGAATGGGAGCATCTTACCATCATTGCTTCAGACTCAGGAAATGTTCTTGGAACTTCACACCACCTGGCCTCCAGAGGAGCTGTAGCTTTTTTTGCCCCGGGGAAGCATGATCCACACGGAAGGGAATAAAAAATGCTGGCCAGTCATCTAAGCGCTTCCAAGTGCCAAAAGGTAGCACCTTGCCCCGTGTGAGGCTCGAACTCACGACCTTCAGATTATGAGACTGACGCGCTGCCTACTGCGCCAACGAGGCAGACTATTGGACCTGGGCAAACTGGGAAACACCAGCTTCCATGTCACTGTGCTGCGGAGTGGCTCCCAGGAGACAGCTTAGGTCAGGCAAGCATGTCAGGATGGCCGAGCGGTCTAAGGCGCTGCGTTCAGGTCGCAGTCTCCTCTGGAGGCGTGGGTTCGAATCCCACTTCTGACAAACCTAATCTTTGGCTACGCGTTCAGGCTCAAGTCTTTAACTCTCTGGCACCATGTCCGAGTGATACAGTAACACTGACAAAGCACCGCATCAATTTCGTTGTGCCAAAATTTATGCAGCGGTGCAGTGTACATGGCAGCCTTAATGGGCTCTTTAGACTGTAGGTTTTAAGGCTTTTGCAATCAAGGTATTGTCCACAAAAACTCGGAAAAGCATGTGAACAAAACAATGGACGAGGGCTTTAATGCAAGTAAACCAAAAGGGGATCAAAAGTACTGTCTTGGAATGCCATGTAGTGGAATGTCCTGGGATGCCGTTGATTTTTAAGGCAATGGGATTCGCAGGACTTTTCGTCAAATCCTCGCACAACGTTAATTCATGACATTTGACAGATCCAAGTAGCAATGTCCCTGGCAGCCGTAATAGGCTCTTTAGACTGTAGGTTTTAAGGCATTTGCAATCAAGGTATTGTCCACAAAAACTCGGAAAAGCATGTGAACAAAACAATGGACGAGGGCTTTAATGCAAGTGAACCAAAAGGGGATCAAAAGTACTGTCTTGGAATGCCATGTAGTGGAATGTCCTGGGATGCCGTTGATATTTAAGGCAATGGGATTCGCAGGACTTTTCGTCAAATCCTCGCACAGCGTTAATTCATGACATTTGACAGATCCACGCCGAACGTCAAGCGACACCGTGATAGGAATGGGAGCATCTTACCATCATTGCTTCAGACTCAGGAAATGTTCTTGGAACTTCACACCACCTGGCCTCCAGAGGAGCTGTAGCTTTTTTTGCCCCGGGGAAGCATGATCCACACGGAAGGGAATAAAAAATGCTGGCCAGTCATCTAAGCGCTTCCAAGTGCCAAAAGGTAGCACCTTGCCCCGTGTGAGGCTCAAACTCACGACCTTCAGATTATGAGACTGACGCGCTGCCTACTGCGCCAACAAGGCGGACTGTTGGACCTGGGCAAACTTGGAAACACCAGCTTCCATGTCACGGTGCTGCTGAGTGGCTCCCAGGAGACAGCTTAAGTCAGGCAAGCATGTCAGGATGGCCGAGTGGTCTAAGGCGCTGCGTTTAGGTCGCAGTCTCCTCTGGAGGCGAGGGTCGAATCCCACTTCTGACACACCTAATCTTTGGCTACGCGTTCAGGCTCAAGTCTTTAACTCTCTGGCACCATGTCCGAGTGATACAGTAACACTGACAAAGCACCGCATCAATCTCGTTGTGCCAAAGTTTTTGCAGCGTAGCAGTGTCCCTGGCAACCTTAATAGGCTCTTTAGACTGTAGGTTTTAGGCGTTTGCGATCAAGGTATTGTCCATGAAAGTTCGGAAAAGCATGTGAACAAAACAATGGACAAGGGCTTTAATGCAAGTGAACCAAAAGGGGATCAAAAGTACTGTCTTGGAATGCCATGTAGTAGAATGTCCTGGGATGCCGTTGATTTTTAAGCAATGGGATTCGCAGGACTTTTCGTCAAATCCTCGCACAACGTTAATTCATGACATTTGACAGATCCTCGCCGAACGTCAAGCGACACCGTGATAGGAATGGGAGCATCTTACCATCATTGCTTCAGACTCAGGAAATGTTCTTGGAACTTCACACCACCTGGCCTCCAGAGGAGCTGTAGCTTTTTTGCCCCGGGGAAGCATGATCCACACGGAAGGGAATAAAAAATGCTGGCCAGTCATCTAAGCGCTTCCAAGTGCCAAAAGGTAGCACCTTGCCCCGTGTGAGGCTCGAACTCACGACCTTCAGATTATGAGACTGACGCGCTGCCTACTGCGCCAACGAGGCAGACTGTTGGGCCTGGGCAAACTGGGAAACACCAGCTTCCATGTCACGGTGCTGCGGAGTGGCTCCCAGGAGACAGCTTAGGTCAGGCAAGCATGTCAGGATGGCCGAGCGGTCTAAGGCGCTGCGTTCAGGTTGCAGTCTCCTCTGGAGGCGTGGGTTCGAATCCCACTTCTTACAAACCTAATCTTTGGCTACGCGCTCAGGCTCAAGTCTTTAACTCTCTGGCACCATGTCCGAGTGATACAGTAACACTGACAAAGCACCGCATCAATCTCGTTGTGCCAAAATTTATGCAGCGTAGCAGTGTACATGGCAGCCTTAATGGGCTCTTTAGACTGTAGGTTTTAAGGCTTTTGCAATCAAGGTATTGTCCACAAAAACTCGGTAAAGCATGTGAACAAAACAATGGACGAGGGCTTTAATGCAAGTGAACCAAAAGGGGATCAAAAGTACTGTCTTGGAATGCCATGTAGTGGAATGTCCTGGGATGCCGTTGATTTTTAAGGCAATGGGATTCGCAGGACTTTTCGTCAAATCCTCGCACAACGTTAATTCATGACATTTGACAGATCCACGCCGAACGTCAAGCGACACCGTGATAGGAATGGGAGCATCTTACCATCATTGCTTCAGACTCAGGAAATGTTCTTGGAACTTCACACCACCTGGCCTCCAGAGGAGCTGTAGCTTTTTTTGCCCCGGGGAAGCATGATCCACACGGAAGGGAATAAAAAATGCTGGCCAGTCATCTAAGCGCTTCCAAGTGCCAAAATGTAGCACCTTGCCCCGTGTGAGGCTCAAACTCACGACCTTCAGATTATGAGACTGACGCGCTGCCTACTGCGCCAACGAGGCAGACTGTTGGACCTGGGCAAACTGGGAAACACCAGCTTCCATGTCACGGTGCTGCGGAGTGGCTCCCAGGAGACAGCATAGGTCAGGCAAGCATGTTAGGATGGCCGAGCGGTCAAAGGCGCTGCATTCAGGTCGCAGTCTCCTCTGGAGGTGTGGGTTCGAATCCCACTTCTGACAAACCTAATCTTTGGCTACGCGTTCAGGCTCAAGTCTTTAACTCTCTGGCACCATGTCCGAGTGATACAGTAACACTGACAAAGCACCGCATCAATCTTGTTGTGCCAAAATTTATGCAGCGTAGCAATGTCCCTGGCAGCCTTAATGGGCTCTTTAGACTGTAGGTTTTAGGGCGTTTGCAATCAAGGTATTGTCCACAAAAACTCGGAAAAGCATGTAAACAAAACAATGGACGAGGGCTTTAATGCAAGTGAACCAAAAGGGGATCAAAAGTACTGTCTTGGAATGCCATGTAGTGGAATGTCCTGGGATGCCGTTGATTTTTAAGGCAATGGGATTCGCAGGACTTTTCGTCAAATCCTCGCACAACGTTAATTCATGACATTTGACAGATCCACGCCGAACGTCAAGCGACACCGTGATAGGAATGGGAGCATCTTACCATCATTGCTTCAGACTCAGGAAATGTTCTTGGAACTTCACACCACCTGGCCTCCAGAGGAGCTGTAGCTTTTTTTGCCCCGGGGAAGCATGATCCACACGGAAAAGAATAAAATATGCTGGCCAGTCATCTAAGCGCTTCCAAGTGCCAAAAGTTAACACCTTGCCCCGTGTGAGGCTCGAACTCACGACCTTCAGATTATGAGACTGACGCGCTGCCTACTGCGCCAACGAGGCAGACTGTTGGACCTGGGCAAACTGGGAAACACCAGCTTCCATGTCACGGTGCTGCGGAGTGGCTCCCAGGAGACAGCTTAGGTCAGGCAAGCATGTCAGGATGGCCGAGCGGTCTAAGGCGCTGCGTTCAGGTCGCAGTCTCCTCTGGAGGCGTGGGTTCGAATCCCACTTCTGACAAACCTAATCTTTGGCTACGCGTTCAGGCTCAAGTCTTTAACTCTCTTTCACCATGTCCGAGTGATACAGTAACACTGACAAAGCACCGCATCAATCTCGTTGTGCCAAAATTTATGCAGCGTAGCAGTGTCCATGGCAGCCTTAATGGCCTCTTTAGACTGTAGGTTTTAAGGCTTTTGCATTCAAGGTATTGTCCACAAAAACTCGGAAAAGCATGTGAACAAAACAATGGACGAGGGCTTTAATGCAAGTGAACCAAAAGGGGATCAAAAGTACTGTCTTGGAATGCCATGTAGTGGAATGTCCTGGGATGCCGTTGATTTTTAAGGCAATGGGATTCGCAGGACTTTTCGTCAAATCCTCGCACAACGTTAATTCATGACATTTGACAGATCCACGCCGAACGTCAAGCGACACCGTGATAGGAATGGGAGCATCTTACCATCATTGCTTCAGACTCAGGAAATGTTCTTGGAACTTCACACCACCTGGCCTCCAGAGGAGCTGTAGCTTTTTTTGCCCCGGGGAAGCATGATCCACACGGAAAAGAATAAAATATGCTGGCCAGTCATCTAAGCGCTTCCAAGTGCCAAAAGGTAACACCTTGCCCCGTGTGAGGCTCGAACTCACGACCTTCAGATTATGAGACTGACGCGCTGCCTACTGCGCCAACGAGGCAGACTGTTGGACCTGGGCAAACTGGGAAACACCAGCTTCCATGTCACGGTGCTGCGGAGTGGCTCCCAGGAGACAGCTTAGGTCAGGCAAGCATGTCAGGATGGCCGAGCGGTCTAAGGCGCTGCGTTCAGGTCGCAGTCTCCTCTGGAGGCGTGGGTTCGAATCCCACTTCTGACAAACCTAATCTTTGGCTACGCGTTCAGGCTCAAGTCTTTAACTCTCTTTCACCATGTCCGAGTGATACAGTAACACTGACAAAGCACCGCATCAATCTCGTTGTGCCAAAATTTATGCAGCGTAGCAGTGTCCATGGCAGCCTTAATGGCCTCTTTAGACTGTAGGTTTTAAGGCTTTTGCATTCAAGGTATTGTCCACAAAAACTCGGAAAAGCATGTGAACAAAACAATGGACGAGGGCTTTAATGCAAGTGAACCAAAAGGGGATCAAAAGTACTGTCTTGGAATGCCATGTAGTGGAATGTCCTGGGATGCCGTTGATTTTTAAGGCAATGGGATTCGCAGGACTTTTCGTCAAATCCTCGCACAACGTTAATTCATGACATTTGACAGATCCACGCCGAACGTCAAGCGACACCGTGATAGGAATGGGAGCATCTTACCATCATTGCTTCAGACTCAGGAAATGTTCTTGGAACTTCACACCACCTGGCCTCCAGAGGAGCTGTAGCTTTTTTTGCCCCGGGGAAGCATGATCCACACGGAAGGGAATAAAAAATGCTGGCCAGTCATCTAAGCGCTTCCAAGTGCCAAAAGGTAGCACCTTGCCCCGTGTGAGGCTCAAACTCACGACCTTCAGATTATGAGACTGACGCGCTGCCTACTGCGCCAACGAGGCAGACTGTTGGACCTGGGCAAACTGGGAAACACCAGCCTCCATGTCACGGTGCTGCGGAGTGGCTCCCAGGAGACAGCTTAGGTCAGGCAAGCATGTCAGGATGGCCGAGCGGTCTAAGGCGCTGCGTTCAGGTTGCAGTCTCCTCTGGAGGCGTGGGTTCGAATCCCACTTCTTACAAACCTAATCTTTGGCTACGCGCTCAGGCTCAAGTCTTTAACTCTCTGGCACCATGTCCGAGTGATACAGTAACACTGACAAAGCACCGCATCAATCTCGTTGTGCCAAAATTTATGCAGCGTAGCAGTGTACATGGCAGCCTTAATGGGCTCTTTAGACTGTAGGTTTTAAGGCTTTTGCAATCAAGGTATTGTCCACAAAAACTCGGAAAAGCATGTGAACAAAACAATGGACGAGGGCTTTAATGCAAGTGAACCAAAAGGGGATCAAAAGTACTGTCTTGGAATGCCATGTAGTGGAATGTCCTGGGATGCCGTTGATTTTTAAGGCAATGGGATTCGCAGGACTTTTCGTCAAATCCTCGCACAACGTTAATTCATGACATTTGACAGATCCAAGTAGCAATGTCCCTGGCAGCCGTAATAGGCTCTTTAGACTGTAGGTTTTAAGGCATTTGCAATCAAGGTATTGTCCACAAAAACTCGGAAAAGCATGTGAACAAAACAATGGACGAGGGCTTTAATGCAAGTGAACCAAAAGGGGATCAAAAGTACTGTCTTGGAATGCCATGTAGTGGAATGTCCTGGGATGCCGTTGATATTTAAGGCAATGGGATTCGCAGGACTTTTCGTCAAATCCTCGCACAGCGTTAATTCATGACATTTGACAGATCCACGCCGAACGTCAAGCGACACCGTGATAGGAATGGGAGCATCTTACCATCATTGCTTCAGACTCAGGAAATGTTCTTGGAACTTCACACCACCTGGCCTCCAGAGGAGCTGTAGCTTTTTTTGCCCCGGGGAAGCATGATCCACACGGAAGGGAATAAAATATGCTGGCCAGTCATCTAAGCGCTTCCAAGTGCCAAAAGGTAGCACCTTGCCCCGTGTGAGGCTCGAACTCACGACCTTCAGATTATGAGACTGACGCGCTGCCTACTGCGCCAACGAGGCAGACTGTTGGACCTGGGCAAACTTGGAAACACCAGCTTCCATGTCACGGTGCTGCTGAGTGGCTCCCAGGAGACAGCTTAAGTCAGGCAAGCATGTCAGGATGGCCGAGCGGTCTAAGGCGCTGCGTTTAGGTCGCAGTCTCCTCTGGAGGCGAGGGTCGAATCCCACTTCTGACACACCTAATCTTTGGCTACGCGTTCAGGCTCAAGTCTTTAACTCTCTGGCACCATGTCCGAGTGATACAGTAACACTGACAAAGCACCGCATCAATCTCGTTGTGCCAAAGTTTTTGCAGCGTAGCAGTGTCCCTGGCAACCTTAATAGGCTCTTTAGACTGTAGGTTTTAGGCGTTTGCGATCAAGGTATTGTCCATGAAAGTTCGGAAAAGCATGTGAACAAAACAATGGACAAGGGCTTTAATGCAAGTGAACCAAAAGGGGATCAAAAGTACTGTCTTGGAATGCCATGTAGTGGAATGTCCTGGGATGCCGTTGATTTTTAAGCAATGGGATTTGCAGGACTTTTCGTCAAATCCTCGCACAACGTTAATTCATGACATTTGACAGATCCACGCCGAACGTCAAGCGACACCGTGATAGGAATGGGAGCATCTTACCATCATTGCTTCAGACTCAGGAAATGTTCTTGGAACTTCACACCACCTGGCCTCCAGAGGAGCTGTAGCTTTTTTTGCCCCGGGGAAGCATGATCCACACGGAAGGGAATAAAAAATGCTGGCCAGTCATCTAAGCGCTTCCAAGTGCCAAAAGGTAGCACCTTGCCCCGTGTGAGGCTCGAACTCACAACCTTCAGATTATGAGACTGACGCGCTGCCTACTGCGCCAACGAGGCGGACTGTTGGACCTGGGCAAACTGGGAAACACCAGCTTCCATTTCACAGTGCTGCTGAGTGGCTCCCAGGAGACAGCTTAGGTCAGGCAAGCATGTCAGGATGGCCGAGCGGTCTAAGGCGCTGCGTTTAGGTCGCAGTCTCCTCTGGAGGCGAGGGTTGAATCCCACTTCTGACAAACCTAATCTTTGGCTACGCGTTCAGGCTCAAGTCTTTAACTCTCTGGCACCATGTCCGAGTGATACAGTAACACTGACAAAGCACCGCATCAATCTCGTTGTGCCAAAGTTTTTGCAGCGTAGCAGTGTCCCTGGCAACCTTAATAGGCTCTTTAGACTGTAGGTTTTAAGGCGTTTGCGATCAAGGTATTGTCCATGAAAGTTCGGAAAAGCATGTGAACAAAACAATGGACAAGGGCTTTAATGCAAGTGAACCAAAAGGGGATCAAAAGTACTGTCTTGGAATGCCATGTAGTGGAATGTCCTGGGATGCCGTTGATTTTTAAGCAATGGGATTCGCAGGACTTTTCGTCAAATCCTTGCACAACGTTACTTCATGACATTTGACAGATCCATGCTGAACGTCAAGCGACAACGTGATAGGAATGGGAGCATCTTACCATCATTGCTTCAGACTCAGGAAATGTTCTTGGAACTTCACACCACCAGGCCTCCAGAGGAGCTTTAGCTTTTTTTGCCCCGGGAAAGCATGATCCACACGGAAGGGAATAAAAAATGCTGCCCAGTCATCTAAGCGCTTCCAAGTGCCAAAAGGTAGCACCTTGCCCTGTGTGAGGCTCAAACTCACGACCTTCAGATTATGAGACTGACACGCTGCATTCTGCCCCAAAGAGGTAGACTGTTGTACCTTGGCAAACTTTGAAACACCAGCTTCCATGTCACGGTGCTATGGTGTGGCTCCTAGGAGACAGCTTGGGTCAGGCAAGCATGTCAGGATGGCCAAGCGGTCTAAGGTGCTGCCTTTAGGTTGCAGTCTCCCCTGGAAGTGTGGGTTTGAATTACACTTCTCACAAACTTAATCTTTGGCAACACGATCAGGCTCAAGTCTTTAACTCTCTGGCACCATGTGTGAGTGATACAGTAACACTGACAAAGCACCGCATCAATCTCGTTGCGCCAAAGTTCATGCAGGGTAGCAGTGTCCTTGGCAGCCTTAATGGGCTCTTTAGACTGTAGGTTTTAAGGCGTTTGCGATCAATGTATTGTCCACAAAAGCTCGGAAAAGCATGTGAACAAAACAATGGACGAGGGCTTTAATGCAAGTGCACCGAAAGGGGATCAAAAGAACTGTCTTGGAATACCATGTAGTGGAATGTCCTGGGGTGCTGTTGATTTTTAAGGCAATGGGATTCGCAAGACTTTTAGTCAAATCCTCGCACAACATTAATTCATGACATTTGACAGATCCACGCCAAACATCAAGCGACAACGTGATAGGAATGGGAGCATCTCACCATCATTGCTTCAGACTCAGGAAATGTTCTTGGATTTTCACACCGCCAGGCCTCCAGAGGAGCTGTAGCTTTTTTGCCCCCGGGAAGCATGATCCACACGGAAGGGCATAAAAAATGCCGCCCAGTCATCTAAGCGCTTCCATGTGCCATAAGTTACCACCCTTACCCATGTGAGGCTCGAACTCACGAGCTTCAGATTATGAGACTGATGCGCTGCCTACTGTGACAACAAGGTATACTTCTGGACCTGGGCAAACTGTGAAACAACAGCTTCCATGTCACGGTGCTTCGGTGTGGCTCCTAGGAGACAGCTCGGGCCAGGCAGGTATGTCAGGATGGCCGAGCGGTCTAAGGTGCTGCGTTAAGCTGGGGAACAATTGTCCAGGGTAGAAGGGAAGAAAAGGGGGAAAAAAGAAAAAGGGAAGAAGAGGGGGAAAAAGCGAAGAAAAGAAAGGGTGCATTCTAAGCTTCCAGGACATGCCTTCACTGCAACTTCTTTACGTCACGCATAGTGATACCGTTCTGTGTTAAAACAACACATTTTGAGTTACATTGATTTCTATTGCAGGTGCTCACCAAGACCGAGGTTCGAATCCAGCTAAGTGAAGTTTAGTTTTAAACTAATTTCAAGAGGAGCATGTGCTCATGATTTACCCAGCTGGTTCACATTAACTAATTATGATCCTCCAGTCAAAGGATCCCAAATCACTATATATATCCTCATTTTCTTTCTACAACTATCTTCGTCTGGAAGAAAGCTTCCTGCTTCTTAAAAGCTTTAGCTCTAAAAGCTTTTACAGCATTGCACTTTTTAGCCCATCAATATGGAAATAACCAACAATATCTACAACTGCAACCAGAGCCCTGCTCTCCCTGAGACTTCAGCCACTGCAATGAAGCCAAACTCGCACCGCTCTTAGCGGTCCACCTGTGGTAACGTAGTATGCTTTAAGGGGAAACTTCTCTCTTTAAGGAGAAACTACTCTCCAACAAGATTAAACATTTCTTATGTTTTTAGAAAAGCAAGACTCTCATAAATAAAAAATAATTTAAACCATTTTAAAGACACAAACACTATGGACTTAACGTCCTCCTATAATCTGTAAACAAGCAGAGATTATAACAAACCAAATAAACCCACCTTTCAAGCTTGCTGTCAGTTCACAGGTCCAAAACATTTTAACAGCCTGGCTGATTTGACTGCAAGGATCAAAGCAATCCAATCCATAAAACTTTAGTCCACAACATGTTTACATGTTGATAAACATACATGGATACACTGCTGTCATCCAAACTTGTTGCTGGAGTGCTTTCAGTACAGTAGTATCTTTCAGACAAAAACACTTGTATTATGGTCTAACAAAATGGCTGCCGACCTTTTGATTGACACTTCATTGAGCCAATAGCTGAAAAGAGAAGTGTCACCATCCACAGCTGTCAGAACATGAGATGGTCCCGCCCTCTCTTAATTATGAACAGACTTAGTTGCAAAGACTTTGTGAATGAATTGGGCCAATTATGCTTCTGATTTCATTCATGTTAAGATTCCAAATGTAATGTTATTTAATCAATCAGATTAAAGTAAACCCCATAGTAAACATTTAATTGACACAGTTTAATAAGTATGTTCAAGTGCAAATTAAATGACAACATCATTTTAGAAGTTAAATAAATAAATAAATTAAACAAATAACTAACATAAATAAATAAATAAACATACATATAAGTAAACAAACCCTGCCACTTCCAATAGCTATTTAACTTCTAAAATAAAATTACCCACCTAATGACAATAAGCATCACATCGATCATAGAAGTCAGATCGTAATATGTCACAGGAATTTAAACTTATCACTTCACCTATTCCACTTTAAAGAGGTATTTTTAAGATCACCAGCCAAGCCATGCTTAATATCCTTGGCCCTCAACTATCCTGGGGGGTAATGAACGTCTACCAAAACATTTAAAACACTATCTGTCTGTCGATTCCTCACCTCGCTAGAGAACTGCGTTCTCTCCACTAATTTTTTCTGATTTTCTCATTTCAGGTCTAACCTATGGATTCCACCCGGGCACCTCAGCTCTCCCTTCCTATCCTAATATTCAGTCAGCTTTTGCTGATTGAACCAGAAATTGTGGATCATCTTATTTAAAAAGAGATCGACAACCACTTTATGTTTGACCATTCTCTGCCCGACCACTCAAGGTTTCACGCATTTGTCCCATAAGCGGTGCAACTCGCAAATTCTCCATCACCTGCTTCTTTCTAACAATCGCAGAATCCCCCACCTTATCCAACTTTATATGATATTCTAATCACCCCCCCACATTGCCTCCAGCCAAACACCTAGAGATCACCAAAAGGTTTTCGCCAATCTAGGTATTCTGCTCGCAGAAGGCTGGACCCAATACATTTATCGGATTTCTAGGCATCAACTTCGATTTGCTCAAATTCCGAGCTTCTCTTCCTAAAGAGAAAATTGGCTGAATAATTTCTCTTTCTCTTCTATTATAAGAAAGAGACTTGAATTAAACACATACTGTTATCTATCCTCGGCCACCTAAAATTCACAGTGCAAATTTACCTCAAACTTGCCTACTCCAGCTCCCTACCACAAGTCACGATTTAAAAGGCACAATTTCTCTCTCAAAACCCACCCACAATGAACTCCGCTTATGGATTGCTTCCTTAAGCTATGGAACGGCTGTTCCTTCTTCTGCAGAGATTGTTCGCACCCCCATTAGATATTTGTCTATTTACTGGTGCTACCCCATCAGTTGGGTTCCAAGGGTACTCAGAGGCCACTGGTTGCCACCACATGGCCCCCTCAATCTATTTCCACTCTAGAAACCATTGTTCATCAGCTTTCTTCAAACTGTACCCAATAGTCGCTGCCGCCATACTATGGGGAGACGAATGGTCCACCTCTAGGATTCTCGTTCATTGTGTTGAGGAAGAAACAATATTATGCATAGACAAAGGCGTTCCTACTCTCTACGCTTTAATGCTACTTTTGAGATGTCTTATTTGACATTAGTCAATTTATCATGTCTGCATAATATGTGCCAGGTTGCAAAACCAAATCACTGACTCTCTCTCATTTTCTTTCCAGAAAATTTGGTCACTGGCTACAGAAGTGGACCCCAACTCAACGCCTGTCCATCCCTTTCCACAAATGACATTACCTTAAGCCACCCCCATTATAACCTCCACCAAACTCCATATCACTTACCATTAAAGTAGTAGCCTTCAGACCCTTCAGTTACACATCACAGCATGAAACATTCAAACTCAACCCTCACTCCAACCCACCATAGCAGATCTAATTTTGTGTAATGAGGAAAGAAAGGGTTTCCTCGTCCTGCAAAGTAAGATAGATCTATTGACAAGAACATTTCATTTACATCTTCAACATTCCTGCCCTCACCCACCCAGTCCAAACTCTCTAGTATACCTACACTCGAGGATTATAAGAAACAAACCCCCTAGCCTCCCTTTTTACTGATGACGCTAATCGTCCAGTATCACAACTCTGGTTCCAGAAACACCTCAAAGTTGTCCACCTCTCAGGATTTCCTCCCGAACCAATCTCCAGCCATTCATTCAGAATTGGCATTATTAAAAGGCTTTCCCAGCACCAGATCCAGACCCTCGGTCATTGGTTCTCTAAAGCCTTTCAAATCCTACATTCGCCTCAGTCTTTTCATCTCAAAGAACCCAAGTTGTTACTCCCAGCAGCTCTCCCCTTTCCACTTGCCAGAATTGAGTGCCTTACTGTTTTCTACCAGCCCTTTACTCATTGTCTTTGACTCTCATCCAACCTCCTTCCTCCACATTAACATCACCCTAAGCTCTGACTCCCGCCGGAGTCAATAGGAGTTTTGGCTCTCGCAAGAGCCTCACCTATCGCCTTCACCTTCCAGTTTCCCCTGCCAGTGTCGAGTGCTTCCGCTGCATCAGTTTATTTATTCTTTATAGTTATTCACCAGTATCGGCATTAACATGTTTATTCTGCATAGTAGTTCATTAGCATTTCATGTTCTGTATTTTGCATAGTAACCTTGTTACTTCAACAGCACCCCCCTTTTTCTCTCCCCTTACCAGCATTGTAGGCTCCCGCTGCATTAGTACCTTTCTTATTGATTATTTTGCACATTATGCATAGTAATTGTATAGCATATTTTTGTTAATTAAAGCAGTTTTTCTTCTGCCAGCGCTAAGTGCTTCCGCTGCTTACTGCATTTTATTATGCATAGTATTTCCCTAATGTTTCATGTTTTTATTTTATTGTTAATATATTAAATCTGTGTTAATACCAGCTTCCTTCCCCTCTCTTTCTCCCTGCCAGTTTCTAGCAACATGCCAGCATTGAGTGCTTCTGCTGCATAGCAGTTGTATATTCCATACAGTAATTTATATAGCATTGTTTCCTCCAGCTTCTCTCCTTTGTTTACCCCCAACAGCTTTTTATGCTTCCGCTACCAAATCTCTTCCCTCCTCTTAAACAGCCAGCTCCACACCCTTCATTATTGCATCTCACAAACCTTCTCTTAAGCACTGACTCCCGTAGAGGGCCCATTTAAGCCCCAATTTACACACGAGACTCCACCCACCCTCTAAGCCACTCAGACTCCCTTAGACTTCCTAACTTTATTTCTTAGCCACCAAACCCACCCTGCCCTTCACACACTCCCTAGAAAGCTTTTCCCCCACTTTTTATCAGTTCTTCACATATATATCCAGCAGCCGGATATAGCACTTTTTCTTTGCACTTTGGGGAGTTCCTGTGTAAACACGCGGCTGCTGTCCCGAGCGCTTATCATTGGCTTTTTGGGGAGTTTGAGATAGACCTGAGCTCAATCTCCACTCGCCCTGCAAAGGGGGGGGGGGGAGCCCTGGGCTCGAGGATCCCTTGAGCTCAGGGCTCTCTCCCGGGACAGCATGCCAAACAAGCTAGCACTGTTGCCTCACAGCAAGAATACCAATGGTGTTGGGTCCTCGCTGAGCCATCTGGTATTTCTGTGTGGAGTTTGCATGTTCTCCCCGTGTCCGCGTGGGTTTCCCCCGGGTTCCCCGGTTTCCTCCCACCATCCAAATGTGCTCTATATTATAGATAAAACAAGCCTAAACCTTTTTTATAATGTCTTACTCTCAGGAAGTTCGCCTTGGCCTCAGCAGCGGGGGAGTTTGAGATAGACCTGAGCTCAATGTCCACTCGCCCTGCAAAAGGGGGGAGCCCTGGGCTCGAGGATCCCTTGAGCTCAGGGCTCTCTCCCGGGACAGCATGCCAAACAAGCTATGTATAAATCATGAGCTAAGTGTGAACTCTTGAAAGACGCTTTATTGTTATTGGTTACTTATTACTCAATAAACTAACTGTTTGAATGTATAATGCTCCAAGGTAAATAAAATATGCCTAAGCACTTTGTTCTTGTGTTTTTTGACATTCTTTCATGAAAAATAAAGCATACTAACTTGAATATGTCATTATTTAGTAGTTGTTGTAGCATTGTTATGCTTATCATTATTATTGTTCTGTATTTTGATGTACAAATTATCTTCTACAGGAATGTTATAGAGCTACAGTGTTATGGAATTAAAAGTCAAGGAGTAGTCAGTTATTTATATATGCATTATTTATCTAACAATTGTCAACAGAACAGTAATGAATATAGAGTAGAAAATTTAAAAAATAATAAATAAGTTAAATACAATATTAACAATATAAATAAACAATGTAAATAAAATGTTAAATAAAAACAGAAACCAGCACAAAGTGGACTTAAAAGTCAAGGAGCAGTCATTTATAAATGCAATATTTATTTAATATTGGTCCACAAAACAGTAATAAACATAGCATAAAAAAATAAAAAAAAATTAAATAAGTTAAATATAAACAGAATGAATACTAAGTTAACAAATAAAATGTTAAATAAATTTAGAAACCAACAATAAATGAAATAGAATAAATTGAGCTATTATGGTTGTAAACTGTATACACTTTATACATACACATATAAGTAAATAAGTTAAATAAAATGTCAACAAAATAAATAAATTATTTAAATATAAAGTGCAAAAAAAAACAGAAACAAACAAGGTAATTGAAGATCTATTATGGTTATAAACTGTATTAACAATAGACATACACATAAGTAATAAACAGTTAAATAAAATGTTAACAAAAGAAATTATTTTGATAAAATATGGAATAAAATAGAAACCAACAAGTGAAATAGTATAAATTGAAGAACTATTATGGTTGTAAACTTTTTACACTCTGTACACACTCACACACACACACACACACACACACAAACACACACACACACACACACACACACACATAAATAATAAGTTAAATAAAATATTAACAAAATAAATACACTATTTAAATAAAATGCGCAATTAAAAAAATGAATAAAAACCAACAACAAGTGAAATAGAATAAACTGTAGAACTATTATGGTTATAAACTATATAAATACACACACATATATAAATAATAAATAAGTTGTAAAATGTTAACAAAATAAATAATTAAAAAGTAAAATGTGCAATAAAACAAAAAACAAACAAGTGAAATACAATAAATTGAACTATTATGGTTGTAAACTGTAAACAATATATACATACACACACACACACACATATAAATAATTGTAGTATATTTCGTTGTTGTGTGGGAAGAAGAAGACAGGGTCGGCGATATCAGGTAAGCAATATATTTTATTTTGCTTTTCCACAGCACTAGCAAACTGTGCCCGTCTGTGCGCGTGTGTGTGTGTGTTCTCTCCTCTCCCGACTGCTCCTCCCGTTCTCCTTAAGAAGGGAGTCTCTCCGGCCCAATCACTAGAAAGACAGGTGTTATTTATCATTTCTGATTGACCCGCTGATTAGCCGCCGGGCTCCTAGCATGCTCTCCCCCCTGATTGGGTGTTTGATCACGCTTACCTCTCCACATACCCCCACCGCCCGCCTCAGGCCGGGGAGCCGTCTGGCCTGCAGCCCTCCCCCCCCCGCCCTCGAGAGGAAGTCGGCTACAGCCATTTGTACACCTGGCCTGTGGATCACCTTGAACTTAAAAGGCTGTAAAGCTAGATACCAACGGGTGATCCGCGCATTGGTATCCTTCATGCGGTGAAGCCACTGGAGAGGAGCGTGATCTGAACAGAGAGCGAATTCCCTACCCAGGAGGTAATAGCGGAGAGTGAGAACGGCCCACCTGATCGCCAGGCACTCCTTCTCTATGGTGCTGTACTTAGCCTCACTCTTGCTGAGTTTGCGGCTAATGTACAGCACCGGCCGTTCCACTCCCGCCACCTCCTGCGAGAGAACCGCCCCCAGTCCCCGATTGGATGCATCCGTCTGTAAAACAAAGGGGAGAGCAAAGTCAGGAGCGTGCAATAGTGGCCCCTCGCAAAGTATAGATTTTACCTTTGAGAAGGCCTGTTGGCACTGCTCCGACCATTGGACGGTATCCGGTCCCTCCTTTTTAGTGAGATCAGTCAATGAGCTGACAAGGGCCGAATAATTAGGGACAAAACGCCTATAATAACCTGCCAGCCCCAAAAACTGTCTCACCTCCTTTTTGGTCTTAGGTCTCGGACAGGTTGCAATAGCTGCAGTCTTATCAATTTGGGGCTGCACCTGCCCGTGACCTAAGTGGAAGCCCAGATACCTTACCTCCACTCGCCCAATTGCGCACTTCCGTGGGTTGGCCGTGAGCCCGGCCCGTCTCAGCGCCGACAATACCGCCCTCAAATGTTGCATATGCCGCTGCCAGTCATTACTGTAAATGATGATATCATCTAGATAAGCAGCGGCATATGCTGTGTGAGGGCCGAGTATTTTGTCCATCAGGCGCTGAAACGTCGCCGGTGCCCCGAACAGCCCGAACGGAAGCGTCACAAATTGGTGCAATCCAAACGGCGTAGTGAAGGCTGTTTTTTCGCGGGATATTGGAGATAAGGGGATCTGCCAATAGCCCTTCGTTAAATCCAATGTCGAGTAATATCGAGCAGCACCTAACCGGTCGAGCAACTCGTCAATACGCGGCATTGGATAAGCGTCAAATTTTGACACAGCATTCACCTTGCGATAATCCACACAGAACCGGACCGAGCCGTCCGTCTTAGGCACCAAGACAATTGGGCTGGCCCAGTCGCTGTGGGATTCTTCTACTACTCCCATTTTCAACATATTATTCAATTCTTCCTGAATCACTTTTTTCTTGTGTTCAGGTAGGCGATACGGCCGGGTCCTAACGACCACGCCCGGTTCGGTCTCGATATGGTGCTGAATCAGGTTAGTACGACCGGGCAGGGGCGAAAACACGTCAGAGTATTCACGTTGGAGGTGCCGGATGTCGAGGAGCTGGCTCGCTGAGAGATGATCGCCCCCGGTGACCAGAGCGCTCGGCCGTTCTCCGCCGGAGCTCTCCGGCCCCAGGTCATCCTCGTTAGTAACAAGCGTAGCCAGCGCCACGTCCTCCGGCTCCCTCCACTGCTTAAGCAGATTAATGTGATAAATCTGACGCGAGTCAGCCCTGTCCGAACGAACCACCTCGTAATCGAGATCACTGACTCGTCGTGTGACCACAAACGGCCCTTGCCACTTGGCGAGTAATTTAGAGCTGGAAGTGGGTAGCAGTACAAGTACTTTATCTCCCTGTGAAAATTTACGGAGTTTAGTGCCCTTATCATATCGCCGGCGTTGTTCATCCTGGGCCTTAAGCAAATTCTCTGTAGAGAGCCGCCCCAGTGTGTGGAGTTTTGCTCTAAGGTCCAGGATATATTGAATTTCATTCTTACTATTAGAAGGCTCGTCCTCCCAAGCCTCTCTAACAACATCCAAAACCCCTCTGGGCTGTCTGCCGTAGAGAAGCTCGAAGGGGGAAAACCCCGTGGAGGCTTGGGGAACCTCCCGCACAGCGAATAATAAGGGCTCCAACCACTTATCCCAATTTTTCGCGTCCTCGTGAACGAATTTACGGATCATTGATTTAAGCGTGCGATTAAATCTTTCCACCAGCCCGTCTGTTTGTGGGTGATAGACGCTGGTGCGAATAGATTTAATGCCCAATAATCCGTAAAGCTCGCGCATCGTGCGTGACATGAACGCGGTGCCTTGATCAGTGAGAATCTCCTTGGGGATTCCCACACGGGAGATGAGGCGAAACAGCGCCTCCGCAACGCTCTTTGCTGAGATGTTACGGAGCGCGACTGCTTCCGGGTAGCGGGTTGCATAATCCACCAGAACTAATGCAAACCGATGCCCGCGTGCAGATCGCTCTAATGGCCCGATGAGATCCATACCAATTCTCTCAAAGGGGATCTCCATAATTGGTAAAGGGCGCAACAGCGCTTTTGGGGTGGCCGGCGGATTTACCAGCTGACATTCACTGCACGCCGCGCACCATCTGCTGACGTCACCGTGAATGCCCGGCCAAAAGAATCGGGTCATGAGGCGATTTAGTGTGGCCGCCTGACCTAAATGTCCGGCCATAGGATTAGAATGAGCCGCCTGAAAAAGCATTTCCCGGCGGCTCTTTGGTACTAATAACTGGGTTGTATCTTCTTTTGTCTGAGCGTCTTGGGTCACTCGATACACCCTATCATCAATCACCGCAAAATACGGATAGGAGAGGGGTCGATCAGGCTGGAGGATTTTCCCATCAATAACCTGCACTCTTTCGAGTGCATGTTTTAGCGTGTCATCACGCGACTGCTCCAGGGGAAAGTCCTTACACCGGGAAATTCCCAGCCCTTCCCCTGAGTCAGCGCGTGACGTCACCGCCTGGGATTCCCCCAGCTGAGCGACACGTCCCCTATCCGGCGATTTCTTCTTCCAAGAAGCACCTGCACATAAAACTCCCAATAATCTATTAAATCCAGGCCAATTAGTTCCCAGAATTAGCGGGTGTTTGAGGTGCGGGTTAACTGCTACCTCTACTCTATGTTTTTTCCCCCGAAATTGAATGTCTATTGCCGTCAGCGGGTAGTGAATTATATCCCCGTGCACACACCTTACCCTTACCGTGCGGCTCATATCCAATGCCGGGTCTTGAAGCAGGCTTTGGTGGATGGAAGTCTGGTTACACCCCGAATCCACCAAAGCTTGATATGTACCCCCTTTTATACTCACTGGTACCCGGTATAGCCCGTTGCGACCGGGGGCGACGATTGGCGTGGCGGGGACGCGAATCAGCGCACTCGCCTCCTTCACGGAGCAGATTTTTGGTGCGCTATCCTCGTGCCCGGGACGCAAATGCATCGGCCCAGACCTTCCCACTATACCCCCGGGGCCAGCAGGAGCAACCGATTGAACCGGAGAGAATCCTGGCAGTGTCTGGGCAACCGCCAGGGGTCGTTGCTCCACCCCTCTGCCCGAATGGGGCCCCGCCCCTCTTGGGACGTTTGGCAGATCCGCCATTGCGCACCGCCGTCTGGGTGCAGGTGTGGGCGGTCCCCGCAGTCTGGGCCTGGGAACAGGAAGAGAGAGAGAGAGAGGGGGAGAAGAGAGAGAGGTTATTTCGCCGACCCTGGACCTCGCCACCAGGTGATCCTCCGCCAGTCGGATGGCCGTCTCCAGATCATCAGGCCGGTGGCACTGGACCCACTCCGATGTTCGGGAGGGGAGGCGGGTAATGAATTGCTCCAGCACCACGGCATCCACCAGTTGGGCGGTGGTTCGGCCATCCTGTACCAGCCATCTGCGGCAGGCGTCACGGAGCTGCTGGGCGAACGCAAAGGGCCCGCTGGAGAATAGCTCGCTTCAGATGAGCGTATTCCAGGAGATTCTGGGCCGGTAGCTGCTGTGCGGCGATCTGGGCTTCGCCCGAGAGCAGCGGGATGACTCGTACCGGCCACTCAGCCCGCGGCCAGCCACACGCCTCAGCCATCTTTTCAAAAAGATCCAGGAACACTTCCGGATCATCCTCCGGCACCATTTTCTGTAAGGCGATGGGAGGGTGGGCGGCAGATGTCGGAGCGGGCCGGATCCCCTGGGACAGCAGACTCCGGATTTGCTCGCGGTCCTCCCGCTGGGCCTCCATGAGGACTTGGAAATGTTGTTCCTGGATGTTCTTCAGTTCCACCAGCGTCTCATGTTGTTGTTGGTGGAGGACCCAGAGGGCCTGGATAGCTTCCGCAAATGGCATTCTTGACGGAGTGGTCATTCTGGCAGTGAGGCTCTTCTCCTTCCCCGGATTTCGGCACCACTGTAGTATATTTCGTTGTTGTGTGGGAAGAAGAAGACAGGGTCGGCGATATCAGGTAAGCAATATATTTTATTTTGCTTTTCCACAGCACTAGCAAACTGTGCCCGTCTGTGCGTGTGTGTGTGTGTGTTCTCTCCTCTCCCGACTGCTCCTCCCGTTCTCCTTAAGAAGGGAGTCTCTCCGGCCCAATCACTAGAAAGACAGGTGTTATTTATCATTTCTGATTGACCCGCTGATTAGCCGCCGGGCTCCTAGCATGCTCTCCCCCCTGATTGGGTGTTTGATCACGCTTACCTCTCCACAATAATATATAAGATAAAGAAAATGTGAAATAAAAATATAAATCAACAACAAGTGAAATTGAAAAACTGAAGAACTATTCCACTATATACATACACAAACAAACAAACAAACATATTATTTTGGAGTGGTCCTTTTCATTTCCTCTAGCCACTCTTCTTTAGTCAAAGTTTCAGTCTGTGGGCAGTACACCCTGCCCCTGAGTTGGCTATGGCCTGTGGCAATTGTTTTGAACTGCCCACACTTTTTACAAGTGTTCGCTTGAATAGATCTTCAGTACGGTCTTTTGGGAATGGCTCTAGATGCGGACAGTGATGCAGCAGGCTGTGAGCTGGTACTGGACATTGTTGGCTGAAGTGGTGGCTGTCTGAGTGGCATCCCCTGCACCATTGGGATACCCTGGGCTATCTGCACTCCTTGCATCATCGGGATACCCTGGGCCATAGGGATTCCCTGGACTATTGGCACAGCCTGGAACATTGGTACACCCTGAAACATCGGCACACCCTGGTACCCTGGTGTAGCCAGGATGTAAATGTTGGGTACCATCTGCAGCGATGCTCCAGGTGCTGATGGTGTAAACATGACCTGATGACCTGGGTCTGTGCTGGTGCCTTGGGTCTGAGTGGGGGTCACCCAACAGATGTCTGCCTCTGCCTTGCCTGACCTGCTGTACTCTCTGCCAACATGTACTGGTGCTGCTCTCCTGGTTGGTCCGGTGAAATCTTTGATGCCACTGGTGGAGTACAGGGGCTGGGCCTTAAGTTGTCTCTTCTCCATCATCTCCTGAGCTGGTACAGTAGGGGCAGGTTGTTGCACCGTTTTTGCTGGAGCAGCAGAGGCAGTACTCTGCTAAAAATAATCAAAAAAATACATATAATCATGAAAAAGGAAAGCCATTCTAGTAAATAATTATAAACACATATTGATTCATAAATGTACCTTTTAAGTGTGAAAACCACATGTGCATTTCAGCACACCTCCAAGCAAGGTCCTCTATGGAACAAAATCAATGCCTAAAGTATTGAAATAAAAAGCTTGTCGAATTACACTAACTGAAAAAAATAATGCATTGAATTAACAAGTGCTTGCATTCTAATGACATGAATTGCCAGGGTTTGTATTTTTATGTCCCAAAATTTAATATAGCTGTTTATTTGAGCTGTGAATATTTCAACTAAAAATATTTTGCACACATTTTTATACTTAAATTCAATAGTTCATAATTCACCATTCAGAATTCAATTCCAAAACATTCAGTTCTGTTTAAAAATACGATATATATTATTCAAAATGCAATTTTCAGTGCATTTTATTTCAGTTCAAAAATTCGCTTCCATAAATTCAGTGGTTCAAATTCGACTGTTGAAATTCGACATTACATCCGGGAACTGCAGGAAAAGCAATGGAGTACGGATCCAAGATCACTCTCTGCTGTTAGACGTCCTCGACAGCAGGTGGTGCTAGCGGCAGTTATTTCTTCATCAACAAGCAAACGCAAGACGACGTGTTAATGGGCGAAGATGGACCAAGAGGTGAGTATTAATCACTAATTAAGACATAACATCTAAGATTACTTCTTCAAATTGCTTATAATAATATGCAATTCTTCTGAATTAAAGGCGAGTTTATGTCACTGTAACGTTAAAGGGCTCTCAAGTTTAAGGAAAACTTTGGCTTGAAATTAAGGAGTCGACTGTTTTTGATTGTTAACAGCGAGGGAGAGGAGATGGGGGTTGATTGATGGGGAGCGAGGTCGGCTAGATCTTTGTATATAATAAACGCAATAAACGTATTGGGTCGTTTACGCCAGATGCGGCTTGCGCTAATATATCGCGCCATTTGCGCGTAAATAGACGCGTGGACATTTTGAGTTAACTTGCTACACGCTTCATTCGCGCGTAAAATTCCCGCTGCAATAGACGCGGATTATCGTCATGGAAGGGGCGTCCCCTCAGACGTGCACCAGCTCTATGAGTTTATCAACACTTCTAGAAACTGTGCCTGGATGATGAAAGGTTTATTTTAAAATGTACTGTATATAGCTTGCAGTAGTCACTGAAAATGACTAAAACTCAGCCATTGAAATATGTTAGGCTACCTTATTTGATGACTGATTGTAATATTCGAGAAAGGTTATGTGTCAGTCCATCATCTTGCTGTTTTATAAAGCAAGTAATTTGAATCTATATTGCCAAACTACCAGCCTAGCAGGAGACAAAGAATAAAATTTTATTTTTTACAAGAATTTGAATGGTCAAAAGTCACGACTACATTAAAGCACTTCCATGAACCTGTTTTCAAAATGCCAGAATTGAAAACATACTTTTACAGCACCGAGTATATTGATTATGTGAGCTCATTTGCCCCAGTGTTGACATTTAAATTTACACATTTATATCTGGATACATTATCTTAAATGAAACCAACAAGGTTATTGTTTTGATTTCTGAAAAAAAATATAATTGTAAGAGAAATATTATTTAAATCAAGTGAAATTAAGAAACAGGCATACAAATCTACAGTGGGGTAAACAAAATATATATGTTAATAGGAATTCAAAAAGCAAAACTACTTTACACCATTGACAGATTTTTTTGTTTTTTAATTTCACTTTCCATCTCTGTTGTGCTTGTCTCACAAGGGAGACAACGATGTTTTAAGGTCTGCAAGGCACCTTCTCTCACTTTTGACACGTCAAGAGCGAGACGGGCCTTCGACTAGTCAAGATATGAACAGGTATAGCAACATTTGAAAGAATTTCAAGTGAATGTCAACACATATGTAATGATAACTTTTAATAGCTAATTTATTTTGTGGTTTGTCAGATCATCTCAGGTTGTCAGACCAAGAGTTGCAACTCCGGGGCCATCATCGGTTCAGTCAGGAATGACTAGGTCAGTACAAAGTCACCTTTGTTTATATAACACTTTTTTTTATAACTACAAATTGTTTCCAAGCAGTTAAACAGTGGGAAAAAATATGTGATGTTTGCCAATTGGACATTAAGTGAACTGACTTAGTTTAGTTAATCGGTTATTAATTTGGATAATTTAATCTATACTACAGCTCTGCAGAAAACAGTGCTGTATCCAGCAAACTCAGTTGAGATGTGAAATAATTTAATTCCACTATACAGTTAAAAAGGTGTCTCTATGGCACAAAATTAATTGCTCAACTAATTAAGGCGAATGCAACATTGGCGAGGAACCTAAACTCTGAATGGAGACAATAAATAGGCTTAGTCTGGAGGGCTTGTTCTCTTTTGACCATCAAAGCTCCAAAGCTGTAAAATGCATTCCTACATTTTCTGATGTATTATTTCTGTTCTGATTTTGTTCTGGTATTCTGATAGATCCTTTCCTGGATTATTCACAAATCGTAGAGGGAAACGACGATTCACTGGCACAGGTCCTTTACCAATTAAACCCAAACCATTTCAGGTGACATTTCACCTACTTCCGGGCCAGTGTGAACGATCTCCTAGTGGTCCAGATCAGCTTCTACATACTCAAGCAGGACTAGGGCGCAGAACTGCAATGCTAGATGAAAATATGACTCATCAGGAGGTACCTAACCCTACATAACATAATGTGCCTTTAAATTCTGCTCATATTATTTTTATGAATGTTCATACGGAGAAGTGATAGCAGCTTGATTAATTATTCTTGTTGTCCTTAACAGTTATGTGATAAGCTCATCGAATTATATCCTAAGCTTGGTGGGGTAATGGGTGGTTGGCTTCTTTACAAAGCATCAGGTAATATTCACTGCCTTGAGTAAGATATTGTAATTGTATAAAAGCATAGTAAATAGTAATGTGTGTAAATATGCAGTTTGTGCCTAGTTGCTTTACACATTTGTTCTTGTCATATTTAGTTTTTTACCAATTTCAGACCACATCAACCTTAAAAAGATAGTTAACCTAAAATTAAAAATGTTGCCATTTACTACTCTATATCTTGTTCTAAGTTCCAGTCTTCTGTTAAGCATAAAATATGTTTTTTTTAAATGTTAAGAAGCACCTATCTGTAGTAGAAACACAAATATTAAGGCTAATACTAAATACTTGTCTTTGATAGAACAAAGAAATGTGTGTTAAAAAATCTGAGGGTGGATAAAAGCCAAGATTCTATTTTTTGATATCCCTTTACACCTGGGTGTATGCACACAAGACAATGTTGGCTTGAATGGAGTCCAAGCTCAATTACCACATCCCGTTTTTCTGTTTATTATACTAAACGCTAATAATGTTTAACTTCAAAATGTGTTACATTGGCACAAGCTGTTAGTACAATTTGCTTTTAATATGTTGTTAGGTAAACAAAAAAATGTATGTAATTATGGGTGTAACAATGTATCGTAGTACAATTTATTGCAATACAAAAATGTCACAATATGCATTGTGGCGTTATGACAATTTTATTGCAATATGACATCTATTCTCTTATTGGTTAAGCTACATTCCACCTGCTGTCACATGCATTCAGATTGCTTGAACTAGTAGCAGAGCAATATGTGTGTAGCTAAAATAGAGGATGGCTCATTCTCTTATAAGTCCAACATCTGGCAACATTTTGGTTTTTCCAGTTACTGAATAGGACGGTAACAAGAAAACAGACAAAACACAAACTGTGTATAAAGACTGTAAAGAAATGCTGCCATACAAAGCTGCGAACACAACAAATATGATGTATCATTTAAGCCTCAACCATAACACCAAAGTGCAATCGAGTGTCTCAATTAAGTGCCAAAGCTGAAGAAATGACAAGATGCATAGAAGTATTTATGGTAAAAGACAATGCCATTTTCTATGATCGAAAAAGTTGGATTTTGCTAACTGAATATAAATAAAATATCGTGATGCATATTGTATCGTGAACATCATATTGTGAGCTGAGTGTATTGTTACACCCCTATAAGTAATAGAAAATGAATTTTAGATTACTAATTTTTTATTTTATTAATAACATATAATAAGGCATTACGTAGCAGTCTTGTTTTTAATTTTTAGGAGGTTGGGGAAGTCGTAAACTTGTCCTAATGGCACCTGCAGACTGTGGGTACACTGGCAGGCTTATTAAAGCTACCAAAATAGGAGAGAATTCAGTCCTCTACATAGCTCCTCTTCAGGATGAGCTTGATACTGCTCCCTTACCACCATCTTCTGAAGCCTTTCGTGATATGCCTAAGGCAATCTGCAAAAAATGCAACGAATCCTACCCACTTCAGCTTTTAACCAATCACATTAAGTCCTGTACTGATGTTGTTGTGGTGGAGGATGAGAATGATTCTCAAGATGAGTATCAGCAGGAGGCAGAATGTGAGAACAAGGACAACGAAGTCAAGAACAATGAACAGGTTAGTTTCTTCCTTATGTATATTTGACCCAAGGTGATATAAATTTGAATTTTTGTGGTAATTTGTGTTTATTTGGTTATCGGCATTATAGGCTTGCTGTCCTATTTGTCAAGAAGTAATGCCATTTGGAATTTTAGAAGTCCATGCCAGTGAATGTGGGGAAAGGTGTGCTAGCTGTAAATATTTATTTTGTGAGACACGGAAAATATGTTATATTTACCTTGCACTGTAACATTTTCCATAATTTTAATTGTTTACCATTTTTAAATTGTAGTCCAGTGAATGATGACAGTAACAACACAGCTGAGTTTTCATTCATGAATAAAGAAGTGAACAACACTGCTGATTTTTCAATCATGGATAATGGTAATTATTTGTGTGTGTGTTTTTTACATTCTTGTGCTGCTGATGCATTGTTAAAATAATGTAATTTAATTGAACAGATTGGAAGACTCATTTGGATCCAAAGACAGCTGCATTGTTGTACAGAAAACAAATACTTCAGCTACATGAGACAGGGAAGCCCCTTTTCATGTCCATGGATCTAAGATCAAGTGTGGAAGAACAGGACAGGCAGCTAATCAACTTCTACAAGCAAAGAAACGTGGAGTGGGCATGTCCTGTTAAATGTCAGCTTCAAGGTGCAGCCTAGAGTAAAAGAAAGAAAAACTTGGATGCAATAAAATATACAGTTCATATAGCATATTCATGCTTATAGCTTTAGTTACTATATTGAAGGATTCGGATTTCTGCTTTCCAATCCGTCTCATCATGGACCAACGTTTATCCTTTTCATCATCCTGTTTCTCAGTATTTAACTGTGAATTGATGTTAACTAATGAATAAGTTATAACTGCTTACTGCAAGAATGTTCTGTGTCCTTGCTTCTCTTTTTGCCTGTCTATTTTAACTTTGTTTTCAGGAGACACACAAACCAGGTCATAGGTCATGGAGACCTCTCTCTCTCTCTCTCTCCATCTGTTCTTATGACTGGAGGTCCAATACAGAGGAGAAGACAGCTGTTTTATTGTCCTGATATTGCCTATAATATTATAGCTGTTTGATTGATCTATTTTTGAGTATAATACATTTTAATGTAATTCCTTTTCGTGTGGAGATAGACTGTGTGTAGTAAAGATACTGCAGCAGACTGTTGATGGAAACAGTCTTGAACCAGCCTGATAACACAGCTGAACGTACAAGAATTATCCTTGAGTCTTTAACCCAAATGGTCGTTTGTGTCTATTGTTTTCCTGGTTTAGCTTTTTACAGGTCGGAGATCAGCTCCTAATAACTTAGGGTGACCTCACCTCTAGGCATCAGGTCGCCATCCATATCTGGAGACAGATACAATGCTTTCTTTGACGCACGCATTAAGGCCATCCATATCTGGAAGTAGATACTATGTTTCTTTGACGCATGTATTTAGAATTGTCTATTTCTGTTGTAACCAATGAGAACTGTTTACCTGGATCCCACCCTTTCTGGACTTGTGTAAAGAGTATTATTGTTCGATTGTTGAAACTGTAAGCAGAGCGGCCTAGGAACTCATTGAGAGTGTTGAAGCTGGCTTCTGCGAATGAAAACTGCAAACTATCTTCAGTAAAATTAATTTATTTATTTTTTTAAATCTCTGACTCCGGCTCTTCTTCATCTACCAGACTGGTCAATCTTTGGGTTAAACTGTAGACAATCCCTACAGTTTTGGTGGAGGACGCGTGGCACTTGTTTACTGGTAACACCATTGATCAATCAACAAAATGAAGGTAGGTAGATTTAAAAATTATATACTAGGGATTGTCTGTGAAGTAGTGGGTAGTAACGGAACGTTTTTGGTTCTCATTTAGACGTAAATGAAAGGCGCCGGTGGATTCACAGGATTTTGTGGTAGATTGCTGTGGAATCCCTTAGCGAGCTGGTGCATGTTGTGGTACACCTATAGCGATACGGATAAGTGTAACAGTAGTTGAGAGGTGTACCTTCTCCTTTACCCGGAGTTAGGGTACTCATTTGATGGGTGTTTAGGAGGCTTTTGGGACATTCTCGGGCATAAAACCTGGACTGGTTTTCTATTTAGTAGTGGACTAAATTAACCCGAGATTGTAATTGAGTTCCACCACTGCTATCTAACTGCATCACAGACAAAAGGCATGCCATAAGAATAGTGTAGGTCAGATTATTAGGGAAAGAAATAATTGAATAAAAATAACAAATAACATTATAATAGGGATCCATTTGATAGTAGTGGCCACAAAAGTCAGACAAAATACCTAGAAATATCAGGGTGAGGGGACTTCCGGCGGTTAACTGAAGCGCATGGCCGCTTAACTTTTTGTCTCCCGTTCGGTCGGAGATTAATTCCCCAAACAATACAATTAAAACTTAGTTACTGATCGAATTTAATGATGGAAGGGGAGAAGATCAAAAAGGGCAAAGGAAAACAGCTTGGGAAAGCGGATAAAGGTAGTAATTTAGAGGATACCGCCGTGGCTGAGGAACAAGGAGAACGTAATGGCGGACAAGAGGAAAATCTAAAATTAGCAATAGTGGATGATAGCGTCGCGGCCATCCGCGCAGACATAAAGATGATGGCCTTGGAGATGAAGTCAGAGCTAAATAACTTCCGGGACGATCTGAAAAGAGAATTAGTGGACTTTCGAAAGGAAATTTATCAGACGCTAAACGAATTCACAACTGATCTAAAAACTACAACTGACAGAGTGAGTGAGGCCGAGGCCCGCATCGCCGAAGCCGAGGAGTGGTCCACGGACTTCAGGGAAGCTCTGAGCCAGTCACTACAAGCCCAGGAAAAAATGCAGATGAAGTTAACGGACCTGGAGGCACGCTCGAGACGTAATAATGTTCGCATTTTCGGGATCTCGGAAGGCGCCGAAAATAACAACATCTACCAATTCATCGATAATCTTATTAAAAAAGAACTGGACCTCGTTGATATTGAACTCAGGATTCAAAGATGCCACAGAGCGCTCGGACCAAGACCGCCTAACGAGGCACAGCCAAGATCGGTGATTGTGTACTTTCAAGAATTCAAAGTTAAGGAAATGGTTCTGCACACTGCGTGGAAGAAAAAGGAAATCTTTCACAACAACAGCAGGATCTATTTTGATCATGACTACCCTGCTGAAACCTTGACGAAAAGGAAGGCATACTCTCAGATCAGGAGGATACTCAAAGAGAAGGGTATAAGATTTCAAACACCGCCGCCAGCGAAATTGCGAGTGTTCTTTGACGGTGGGCCGATCACCTATGGAAGCGCAGACGAAGCGACCGAGGACATGAAAAAAAGGGGCTTCCAGTTCGGCCGCGAGACATCTTCAGAAGTTGAGGTTTTGAGCAAAGCGCGGACGACCGGCTGGCAACGCTCTACGAATACGACAAACCGGCAGACCCGTCAGGATTGGATTAAAGAGAGGCTCCGGAATTTTCGCCGACCAAGATAGATTTAAAGGTTTATGGTTTGTTAGCTGTGAGTGACAAATGACTGTAAACTATACAGTTGGTGAAGGAACCAGCCGTTTGTTATGGACATTTTAGTGTGTGTCAGGCGACAGCTGCGAACACCCGCAACGGGATGGAGTAAGACTGAATTCTTTTTTTTCTTTCCCCTAACGTTACTACTCTAAGACTGTTATCTCATGTAGGCTGTTGCTGTTATCCTACTTACCTCAATTATTTTTCTGTTGATCTGCAACGGGTAAAATCGCCCTTAATAAATAACGTAGTTGACCGACAAACACGGGAACATATATATATATTTATTATTTGCTTTTGACTTTCGTTAGTGCACGCAGAATACCCTAAAGGGCACTTAAGGCTGCACTGAAGAGGGGCTCTGGTGTTTATCTAGACTATTCCCCTACAATAAGAAGTAAGAACTGTTTGTTACTTCGAATGGAGGTTTCTCTATGTATTCTGTTTAGTTTTGTTATTTCCGACTGTAAAGTCAAGGGTTCTTTTTTTATTGTATATAGTTCATATGTAGTTCAGACTAGGTCACGAATAACATATACCTTACAGAAAGTGCTTTATAACATGATCACATGCAGTTTCAGGAATATAGGGTGATTACCCTTAATGTGAATGGCTTATACAATCCAATCAAAAGAAGCAAGGTTATCGCAAAGATGAAAAAGGAAAAGTTGCATGTTATATTTATGCAGGAGACGCACCTTAATAATCTAGAACACGAAAAATTAAAACAAAAAGGGTTTAAGAATGTATTTTATTCATCTTACAGGAGGGGAAAACGAAGAGGGGTAGCAATATTAATCTCTAACTGTGTGAACTTCCGCCTGCTTGCTGAATTTACAGACAAAGAGGGTCGATATGTTCTTGTCAAGGGCCTCTTAGATAAAAAAGAAGTTACGTTAATTAATGTGTATATACCCCCTGAGCAAGACAACTCATGCATAAGGGAAGTTTTTCAATTAATAGCTTCTGAAGCATCAGGAGTTTTGATATGTGGAGGAGACTGGAATGCCCAGATGCAACCTAAGCTTGATTCCACTAATGCATTAAAGAGGCTAACCCCTAGAGCAAGGGTAACTAAAAAACTGTTGATGGAACTGGGATTGATAGATGTATGGAGGGAGCTCCATCCACTAGATAAACAGTTCACATTTTATTCCGCAAGCCAAATTTCCTATTCAAGAATTGATTACTTCTTTGTTTTTAATTCAGACAGACACCGGCTAATAGACTGCAAGATAGGAACCAGAGATATCTCTGACCACTCACCTGTTTACCTAACTATACATTTAGATAACAAAAAGAACAACTCACTGTGGCGGCTTAATACAAGTATACTGAATGATAGTACATACAAAGAATTTATTCAAAAGGAAATAAAGGATTATATCGATAACAATAACAATGGGGAAGTATCACCGAGTGTCTTATGGGATGCATCAAAATCAGTGATTAGGGGTAAACTCATAGCTCTTACTTCACATAAGAAAAAGGAAAAATGTAAAAAGATGTTTGACTTGCAGGAGAACCTTAAGACCTTAGAGAGAGAACATATTATGGAAAAGAAACCTCATATTTTAAACCAAATAAAAAATATTAAGAAGCAAATAAATACATTATATGAGGAAGAAATAGAGAAAAAAGCCAAATTCACTAAGCAAAGATTTTATGAAAACGGCCCAAAGGCTTTGAAGTTATTGGCATGGAGGCTTAGAAAACAGCAGGCGGAGCGGACTATATCGGAAATTAGAGACCCTATAACTAATAGAATTAAACACAACCAAGATGATATCCATAACATTTTTGAAACCTACTATAGAAATCTATATAGTGAAATAAGTACAACTAATCCCACTGAAATAAATATCTTCTTAGAATCATTAGACTTACCCTCTATAGGCACAACACAGAATAAATCCCTAATGGCAGAGATCACAAAAGAGGAAATAGGGAAAGCAATTTCAAGATTAAAAGTAAATAAAACACCTGGCTCAGATGGCTTCCCAGTTGAGTGGTACAAGGTCTTCAAAGACCAGTTAATCCCCATGCTTCACGAGTGTTTTAACTACATGCTTAAAGGTGGTGAACCACCAAGAACATGGAGTGAGGCAATCATTTCGATTATTCCTAAAGAGGGTAAAGATAAGAAAGAGTGTAGTTCTTTTAGACCAATTTCTGTATTAAACACGGATTATAAATTATATGCATCAATACTAGCTAAAAGATTGGAAGATATAATACCAGAATTGGTGGACCTAGACCAAACCGGATTTATAAGGGATAGGCAAACACAAGATAATATTAGGCGGGTGCTACATGTTATTGATCATGTCAACAAAAAGAAAACCAGAGCTGTAGTTATTAGCTTAGATGCGGAAAAGGCATTTGACTCAGTTCGTTGGGAGTATTTATATTTAGCACTGACAAGATTTGGCTTTAATGAAGACTTTATTAGATGTATTAAAAATTTATATTCATCACCAAATGCAAAAATTAGGATTAATGGTCATCTTACCAAAAGTTTTGTTCTGGAAAGAGGCTGTCGTCAAGGTTGCCCCCTTAGTCCAACCCTTTTTGCTTTATTTATTGAGCCTTTGGCACAGTTAATAAGAGACGAACCGGGAATTAAAGGAATAACAGTTAGAGGTTCAGAGCAAAAGATCTGTCTGTATGCAGATGATGTTCTTTTGTTTGTTGGAACACCAGAACTTAGCATTCCTAATCTGATGTCAGTTTTAAATAAATTTGGCACCTACTCTGGTTACAAGCTAAATATCCAAAAAACACAAATTTTAAGCTTTAATTATTTCCCTCAGAAAGATATGCAAAATAAATTTAATTTCAAATGGAACTCAACAAGTTTTAAGTACTTGGGTATTAAAATAACTAAAGATTCTACACAATTGTTTGATAGTAATTTTGGCCCTATAAATAAGAGTATAAAATCTGACATAGATAGGTGGTCCCAGTTGCCCTTAGAGATGCACAATAGAATAGAGACAATAAAAATTAATATAGTTCCTCGTCTTCTATACCTCTTCCAATCCCTACCAATCGAAATTTCATCAAAACAGTTTAGAGAATGGGACAAGTGGATTTCAAATTTTTTATGGAGGGGCAGGAGACCTAGAGTTAAATATAAAACATTGCAGTTGTCTAAGGAGAAAGGGGGAAGATCATTGCCTTGCTTGTCTGACTATTACAAAGCTGCCCAGTTACGGCCCTTAGTAATCTGTTGTAACTCAGAATACACTGCAAAATGGAAAGACCTGGAAACTTCACAAATTGATATCCCACTACAATCATTATTGGGTAGCAAGATTTTACATAAACACTATTTAAATAGCTTAAATCAGTGGTCCAGGGTTCCCCTTAGAATCTGGTTTAAAGAATGTAATTCTCCACTACTCGAAAAACAGTCTAGACTGATTAAATGGGTAGCATTTGACCCTGACTTTAAACCAACTAAAATCGATGGGAGGTTTCAAGCTTGGTATAGGCTCGGCATCACTACATTTAGCTTGATTTCCTCAAATGGGGAATTAGATAGCTTCCAGAAAATCTCAGATAAGTATGGTCTAGACAAATGTGATTTCTTTAGGTATTTGCAAACCAGAACCTATTTTAATAGTGAGATTAGATGCTCAGAGAACCATCCCCCCAATTTAATTGACTTAGTTATAGACATCTACAAGAACAAAGATAATAGAAGACTTGTTTCAAAATTGTATTCTGCCATCCGATCGACCAAGGAAGAATCAACAAATTATATCAGACTAAAATGGGAGAGAGAATCCAACCTAGTTATCTCAGAGGAAGATTGGTTGAATATCTGCTCAGTACAGGCCACCTCTTCCAATTCTGGTATGTGGAGAGATTTTTGCTGGAAGAATCTTACCAGATACTTTATAACCCCCAAATTAACATACATGCAAACACAGGACAAGGACAGGGGGCAGTGCTGGAGGAAATGTGGAGAAGACTTGGCAAACCACTTTCACATATTTTGGAGTTGCCCAGCCATCCAGCCATATTGGAAGGATGTAAAGCAAATAATACGTAATATTTTTGGTGATGATGTGGATCTTTCTTTTACAACAATTTATCTGGGAAATATTGCAGCCAACCTAACGGTAAAAGACAAGTACTTATTAAAAATACTCCTAGCAACCAGTAAGAAAACTGTGACTCGAAAGTGGCTACAATTGGAACCCCCTACAAAATCTGAATGGTTGGATATCATATCTAATGTTCAAAATATGGAGAGGATGACTTTTTCTTTAAAACTACGAATGGACAAATACCTGCAATATTGGGAGAAATGGATTGTACTTATGCCTTTATACAGTGTAACCTGATTTATATATGTATTTGTTCATGTGACCTGTAAGGAAATATGTGACCTGTCAACCGTTCATTTAAGTTCTGGTGTTTTATTGTATTAATTACCTAATTTTATTCCTTTTTTTTTTTTTTTTTTTTTTAACCTACTTTTTGTGTGTTTTTTTTTTCTCTCCTTAAAAGAAATAAAAATAAAGTATAAAAAAAAAAAGAAATATCAGGGTGAGGTTGATTGATCAATGATGCACCAGGAGCAATCCCGAGAAAATTATGACCCTAACTGGATTGGACCGGTCTGGAAAGTTTGCACATCTTGGGATGTTTTACAGATTCATCAAGCAGAAGCCAAGCGCTGTTGGTAAGAGGGCCCTCTCAATTTCTTGTTGCTTTTGGTGTTGAACTCAGATATAAAAAGAAATAGATGAGAGCAGAATGCAGTAAATGGCTCAGCTAAGCTCTCAGGTTTAAAATGATTTTAGAACTGATTAAAAAAAATAAAAAATTTATTCCTTTGGCATTTAATTGTCATTGAAAAGCTAAAATCTAAATATTGAGTGTCGAGTAGCAAAATCGCAAGCACAAAAACTGACAGTAACATTATGGGAATAAAGAATAGCTTATGTTTTGTCTTAGAAGATAAGATTCTGTGTGACTGCACTGCTATCTTGGTTTAGCCCTCAACATGACTGGTTTTGGCTGTAAAAGTAACAGACACATGTCTGAATAAAAATATGCCATGTAAGTCTGTGCAAACAAGCAGCTTCATGGTTGGATTTATATATTTTTAATAATATATATGTAACATAAATGGGGGTTTTAAATAATACTTGGATGGATGCAGTTAACCCCTGAAAGATCTAAAACTATTGTTGACTGTAACAGCATTACTTTGAAAATGCATGTCAACTCTGTTTTATATGTTTTAGGACGGGCTTATGTAAAAAGATATTACAATGAAATTATGTTATTGAAGTTAATGTTATGTTTAATGTATGTTTAAATTTAGTAAACATGCATTTTCATTCTAGATTGCTCAAAACTTTCTTTCTCTCTCATTAGATGTCAGCTAAGAGCTGCTATCTGCCTGTTCCATAACAATTGATAAGCACAGTGCTCAGTTGGAAATCACAAAGTAAAGGAAATGCTAGAATGAATACAGAAATTCTACATATCAATTTGTATACACTAATAGAAGTATTAGTAATTAAACATCAAATTTAACAAATAAAATATTGCAAAATGTTTTTGTTTGTTTTCCCAGTGATGGGTTGCTGCTGGAAAGGGCACCAGCTGCATAAAAACGTGCTGGATAGGTTGGCAGTTCATTCCGCTGTGGCGACCCCGGATTAATAAAGGGACTAAGTGAACAGAGAAATAAATGAATGAAGGAAAATGCTTTTGTTAAAGCATCTTGAAAAACACTAATATACCCGCTGAGCTATAGAGATAATTAATTTGAACAGTTGTTAATACTGTTTGGAAATTTCTTGTCTTGTCTTCAGTGGTTTATTACTGTTTGTAACTTTTGTCTTATCTTTAGTCTCCACCATCACATACAGGGCCTGATGGCTATACTGAGGTAGTAGACCCTGACACTGAATGGATCAGGGTGATATCTAAACTCCCTGAATAATCTCAGCTTAATATTCAGTTGATTTAAGTGTTTGATTAACCTGTCTCAATGTTTAAATTCTAGTAGTTAGTCTCAATGGCTTTCATGGTTCTTGACTGCGCTTTCCCAAGTTTGCAGAAAATTCTGAATCAAGGAGGAAGCCTGCACAGGAGCTTGCAGTGTGAGTGGCAGTTGACCGGTGGGCACGAAGGGGGGTTCCCTAAGACGGGTAAGATTTTCCCTTGGCCAAAGCGGAAAACAACCTAAGGTATGGGACCCCTCGTAAACCCCGGGGCATCTACCCGAAAAGGGGGATGTTTAATGTGAAAGATGGTGCTGGACTGGGGTGATGCTCTATCGGCCTAAAGCATCCTTAGAGGGGAACTGTTTGAAGTTACAGTAGTCTGCCTCAGTGGCCCCGTCCAGACCTGATCACGAGAATCCTGCCTTTATTGAGGACATGTCAGTCCTTGTGACAAGCATCAACGGACTATGCCAGGGTATGATACCCTGAAGGAGATGATTGGTAAAAATATAATGGCAATGGGCTTTCAAGAACCATTGGATACAGTAAAGTTTCTTAAAATTTTACCAATATCAATGTGGTTGGCTGCTTTAACAGCACTGGATATTTTATATGTCTGAATTTTAAGAATGCTGAATTCCTGAATGTGAAGCTGAGATGATTTTTAACTGATGTGTCTGATTTTTCATAGTATTTTACTGATGCAGGTCCTTATTCATGACAAAGGACTTTTTTGAGATGGTGCTGGCTAAAGATAAAAACTGGCTGTGAGATGGTTTGGATAACACAGCTGAATGGAATTAAGCAGTTAAGGTAAAATAATTACAAGAAGTTCTCTTAGTCTTTAAATAGTTCCAACTGAGTTTTGAGAGATAAAAACTTTTGACATTTGGAACGTTGAATGATTAAAGATTCTGAATTGTAATAATTTTAATGTTATAGTCTAAGACTATTGAAAATTCATGTGCATGAAACAGAGAGACAGAGACTGTTTGAGTGAAGCCATGAGTTGTGTTTTGTTTCTGTTATCGACTTGCTTAGCAACGATATTAAGAAAACAAAACACACCAGCTGATTGTCTCAGAAAAGACATTGATTATGAACAGAAACTTTGAAACTTGATAAAAGATCATGTAAATCCAGTTGAAACTGGACAGAGAATTTTAAGAATAAATTTGTGCGAGTTCAACACCTAAAGCAAACTTAGTGATGAGCTGTCACAATATTCATATCTATGGTACAATAATGCTTATTGTCCTGAGGGAATGATTCGTCCCTGTTGTATGAATATTGTCACTAACCTCTGGAATGAGTGTTATGTTATTACAGATTGTATAAGCGAAATGCCAGACATTGCAGAAGTCAATAATGCTGAGTTAATCTGATGAAAAGATGATGCAGAACATGAGATGAGCTTTAAATGGATGGGTTATCCTGCTCTGTTTGCAATCGTTAATAATGACTTCTTTTCCTGATTCAGATTACTCTCTGGAATAATAATAATTTTAAAACAAGTTTTATTAGCTTATAGCTGTGAAATTGAAGACTGCCATCCATTTCAGGTTACAAACCCATGTCTAAATTGACTGAGAAGTTCAAAGGTTAAATACAGTTAATTCTTTGCTATCTGAATGTAATGTTAAATATTTTAGACTTGATGGCATTTAAACAGTGACATTGGCTAAGTCACTAACCACAATAGTCCAGAAAGCATCCTCACTCTAGCATAGGAAAAATAAGCAGAGAATTGAGTCGAAGTCATTTGTGTTAAAGGCAAATGCTGCAGTAAATCACTCTGTCTATGTGTGTGTCCTCAATGGTAGAGGAACATAATTGTTTCGATGTTGTGTAGAACAGAGAGATAAAGTTGAATGAAAGTATTTGCATCTGATGGTTGAATTCAGTAAGAAGTATTTATACTGCTGCAGCGAAAATTAACATTTTAGGAAACAAAAATGCAGCTTGAACTTTAACAGCATTTTTAAGCAGTCAAGTCAACTCAAGTCAATATTATTATTGTGAATACTGACAAGTTGTACAGAAACTTAGACTGTCTTTAAATGAAAATTTAGTAGTCCATATCCAAGCAAGAGTCTTGATTATATGTGGTAATAGAGTTGTTAAATCAGTCTGTTCTTGTTCAATTGGTAATGCTTTCAAACAGGTTTCACTGTCAAATGACAGGTATGAAAGATTTTCAAGTAATCAATAGTTTGAGCAAATAGCTAACCTGTGAGCATTTCAAATTGACCAGACAGTAAGAATCAAATGAATTTTATACAAGATCATACTGTTTGCTTCTGATTATGTTGACTGGTTTAGTCAGAGTAAAGTAAATGGTACAAATGACAAGTTGAGAAGATGATTATAAGGTTTAGTCTTATTTCTGTTAAAAGATGCTTGAGTTAGAATTACTCAGGTTTGATCTTTGTTGAATTAGACTAAAATTGTGTTAAACCCCTAAAACGTGGGAACAAAAGAAATATATTCACAATCCCTCTTATTGCATGTTAATGACTTGGATTAATAGTTTGTAAAAACCATTACATCTTTCTTGGTCTCTAGGTAACGTTCGAGGTTACTAAAGTAACCCTTCGTTCCCCGAGGAGGGGAACGGAAGCACTATAAGTGGATTTGATTTGTAAAATCCACGCATTGGGAGGATTCGGATCAGAAGCCGCTTGTCTGGAGAGTATTGAACGGGCCAATGAATGAAATTAAGCGTAAGCTTGCGCATATAAGCACACCTGAAGCCAGCAGACGCCATCCTTTTAAGCTGAAGAGACTTTCAAACAGCTAAGGGACAGTCATTATGGCGACGGAGTATAGTGCTTCCGTTCCCCTCCTCGGGGAACGAAGGGTTACTTTAGTAACCTCGAACGTTCCCCTTCGGGGGGAACTTCAGCACTATAAGTGGATTTGATTTGTAAAATCCACGCATTGGGAGCCCATTGAAAGCGCCATAATGACTGCACCTTACCAACACCCCCGATGAGGAGAGCAAGCGTGACGCACCCACATCATGGGGGGCGCGGTCCTCCAACGTGTCCCTGGCCCTAATTTATCCTACTTCAACAGAAGTTTTACGGATTTAGATATATTTTTTGGGAAGTCGTGAGCATCTAGATAATTCTAGGAAATACGACAGTACGTTGGGAAGCGTGCAATCCCGATAGGGAGGACGCTGCGGAGGCCATCCGTTTCCCAAGGGGGGGATAGATGGCAGAATTTACATATGAACTAGCCCTAAAAAGGGGGAGTACGCATAGCAAAAGAGTGGTTAGCGGAGAGGGAAGACACGGGTCCACCCAGGGGGGGGGGACTTAACCGTGGCGGAATAAGCATATGGGATCGCCTAGTGGGGATCACGCATAGCAGGCACCTATACCCAAAACGCGGGCTGACCAGCGGGCAGACCTACAACGTAGTGGGCCAGCAAGTGACTCCTCCGCTGAGTCAGTGCTGGGGGCCACGGAGGAATCTGCAGGGCTCACCTGACGGGGAACTTTACTGACAGATAAAAAAGGCGCACGTACCTCCGTGTTAGGGAGAATGGCGCAGCAAGCGTGTTTCAACACCCTACCGAGTTGTCTCCTCAATCACCAAAGGGTTATCTAATACCCTTGAGGAAACCGGCTCCACTCGCAGATTGTAAAACCTTGCAAATGTGTTGGGTGTCGCCCAGCCCGCAGCTCTTCAGATGTCTGTTAGAGAGGCGCCGCGTGCACGCGCCCAAGAGGATGCAACGCTCCGAGTGGAGTGTGCACGAACTCCCGGGGGACACGGCTGACCTCGACTCGAATAAGCGAGTGAAATGGCATCCACAATCCAGTGGGATAATCTTTGTTTTGATACGGCACTTCCCTGCTGCCGACCGCCATAACAGACAAAGAGCTGCTCAGATGATCTAAAATTCTGAGTACGGTCCACATAAATGCGCAGAGCGCGAACTGGACAAAGTAAAGAAAGGTCTGGGTCTGCCTCCTCCGGGGGCAGCGCTTGCAGGTTCACTACCTGATCTCTAAAGGGGGTGGTAGGAACCTTGGGCACATAACCGGGGCGGGGTCTCAGGATGACGTGAGAGTAATCCGGCCCGAATTCCAGGCACGAGTCAGTGACCGAAAATGCCTCCAGGTCCCCGACCCTCTTGATGGAGGCCAACGCAACCAGCAGAGCTGTCTTCAGGGACAGAAATCTTAGAGATACTGATTCGAGTGGCTCAAAGGGATCGGATCGCAGACTCGTGAGAACGAGGGCGAGATCCCAAGAGGGCATGAGAGGGGGGCGAGATGGATTAATTCGCCTAGCAACCCTAAGGAACTGGATGACCAGGTTATGCTTTCCCACGGTGCCGCCAGCTACCGCGCTATGATAAGCGGAGATGGCGGCCACGTAAACCTTGAGAGTGGAGGGCGACAGCCTGCTGTCCAACTTCTCTTGAAGGAAAGAGAGCACAACACTAATCTGGCAATTTCGGGGGTCTTCTCTGCGAGAGACGCACCATTCAGTGAATAGACTCCACTTCAGGGCGTAGGCGCGCCTCGTGTAGGGGGCTCTAGCCTGAGTGATGGTATTAACCACCGCAGTCGGTAGGTTACCTAAGTCTTCCTCGCGTCTAGGGACCACACGTGGAGGTTCCAAAGATCGGGGCGAGGGTGCCAGATGGTGCCCTGTCCCTGAGAGAGTAGGTCCTCTCTCAAAGGGATCCGCCAGGGGAGGGCCGTCGCGAGGAGTGAGAGCTCTGATATCCAGGTCCGGTTGGGCCAAAGGGGCGCAACTAGCAGAACCTGTTCCTCGTCCTCCCTGACCTTGCACAGAAACTGCGCGAGCAGGCTCACTGGGGGAAACGCATACTTGCGCATGCCCCGAGGCCAGCTGTGGGCCAGTGCATCCGTGCCGAGAGAGCCCTCGGTCAGGGAAAAAAACAACTGGCAGTGAGCGTTCTCGGGGGAAGCAAACAGATCGATCTGGGCCTCCCCGAATCGCGCCCATATCAGCTGAACAGACTCGGGGTGGAGTCTCCATTCTCCAGGACGTAACAGCTGTCGTGAGAGCGCATCGGCTGCACGATTGAGCGTGCCTGGGACGTGAATGGCGCGCAGCGATTTCAGCCGCGGGTGACTCCAGAGGAGCAGACGGCGGGCGAGCTGAGACATGCGGCGAGAGCGCATACCCCCATGCGGTTGATATACGCCGCCGCCGCCATACTGTCCGTCCTGACCAGCACGTGTTGCCGCTCCAGCACCGGTAAAAAGCGGTGGAGAGCGAGGAACACTGCCAACAGCTCTAGGCGATTGATATGCCAATGCAGCTGGGCACCCTTCCAGAGGCCCGCAGCCGCATGCCCGCGACACACGGCCCCCCAACCCGTGTTGGAAGCGTCTGTTGAAACAACAACATGGCTGGACGCCTGTCCTAGAGGCACACCGGCCTGTAGGAACGAGGGGTCGTTCCAAGAGCTGAGGGCGCGGCGACACAGCGCAGTAACCGAGACCCGGTGTGTGCCCGCGTGCCATGCGCGTCTGGGGACCCGATCGTGAAGCCAGTGCTGAAGTGGTCTCATTTGGAGCAACCCGAGCGGCGTGACGGCGGCTGCGGATGCCATATGCCCCAGGAGCCTCTGAAAGAACTTTAGTGGGACCACTAGTTTGCTGTCGAGCTCCCTCAGACAGTTCAGCAACAGGCGAGCGCGTTCCTCGGAGAGGTGCGCTACCATGGTGATCGAGTCCAGCTCCATCCCGAGAAAAGAAATCCTCTGCACGGGGGCGAGTTTGCTCTTTTCTCGGTTGACCTGAAGCCCCAGTAGGCGGAGATGCCGAAGCACCTTGTCCCTGTGCATAATCAATTGCTCCCGCGAGTGGGCTAAAATCAGCCAGTCGTCGAGATAATTGAGCATGCGAATGCCCGCGAGCCGAAGGGGCGCTAGGGCACCCTCCGCGAGTTTGGTGAAGACCCGCGGAGACAGAGAGAGCCCGAAGGGGAGGACCTTGTACTGCCACGCTTGACCCTCGAACGCAAACCGCAGAAATTGGCGGTGGCGTGGAAGAATGGAGACATGGAAATACGCGTCCTTCAGGTCTATGGCTGCAAACCAATCCCGAGGACGAACGCATTGGAGAATGCGCCTCTGCGTGAGCATTCTGAACGGCAGCCTGTGCAGACAGCAGTTCAAAACGCGCAGATCTAGGATTGGCCGTGACCCACCGCTCTTTTTGGGTACGATGAAGTATGGGCTGTAAAACCCACTCTCCATCTCGGCTGGAGGAACCGGCTCGATTGCACCCTTCGCCAGGAGGGCAGCAATCTCCTCTCGCAAGACAGGGGCGGACAGGGGGTTGACCCTGGAGAAATACACGCCCGTAAACTTGGGGGGCCGTTTCGCGAACTGAATCGCGTAACCGAGTCTGATTGTGCGTATGAGCCACCGCGAGGGGCTGGCCCGCGCTAACCAGGCAGGCAGAGCCCTCGCTAATGGAGTCATCGCTACAATCGCTGACGTACCAGCGGTGGGGCAGCGCGGAGTGGGTGTGCTGATCCGGGAAGCACGAGGGTCCCGCGGAAGAGCTGGAGGAGAGCGATTCGCTCTGGCTCCGCACCCTGACTCCGGAGAGGGGGCTGGAGGGCTGAGGGAAGGGAGACCGTCCCCCCAGCACTCGTGAGCCACTGGCGAAGCACGTAGAGTCTGCGAGCCGGAAGGCAGCGCGTCCCGTACTGGCAGAACTCGTGCAGGCACATCCGGGGAAGGGAAAAAGTGCTCTTTTACTGATGTTTTGGTGGCACTGAAAAGTACCGTTGTTATCGGGGCCCCGCCCTCCAGCGGGGAAAGAGCAAGTTTCCTCTTCTCCGGATGGCCTGTCTCAGGGACGCTTCGCGGTCCGTTTACCGGACTTAACGGCGCCCTGGGCAGGAGGGGCTGCCTGCTTTCGAGGTGAACGCCGCGCCCGCTTGGCCGGAGGCGCAGGCGGGGGCGGGGCAGCACTCGTTGGCGGGCGCCCTCGGCGAGGAACAGCGGAGGTGGATGGCTCGGCGAGCGGAGCGGGCTTACGGCCACGCCAATAGATGACATTGCCCATCGCATCCGACTGCTCTTTCACCGCCTTGAATTCCTGGGTGAATTCACCGACGGTGTCGCCTAACAGGCCAGCCTGGGATATGGGCGAGTCAAGAAAGCGAACTTTGTCAACGTCGCGCATATCGGCCAGGTTTAGCCAGAGGTGGCGTTCCTGAACCACAAGTGTGGACATCGTCCTCCCCAGCGCACACGCGGCGGACTTAGTAGTCCGAAGAGCATAGTCGGTCGCGGTGCGCAGCTCATGTAATAAGCTTGGGTTGGACCCGCCCTCGTGCAGCTCGGCCAGCGCCTGCGCTTGGTAGCGCTGGTAGGTGGCCATCGCGTGCAAAGCAGAAGCAGCCTGGCCCGCAGCCTGATAAGCTCTGGCTCCGAGGGAGGCAGACAACCTACAGGCTTTGGACGGGAGGCGGGGCAAACCCCGCCACGTAGAGGCGCCGCGCGGACAAAGATTGACCGCGATAGCGCGCTCCACTAACGGGATCGCCTCATACCCCCTGGCAGCTCCGCCGTCAAGGGCGGTGAGGGCGGAGGCACACGCAACACGGGCAGAGAAAGGTGCCCTCCAAGACTGCGTGAGCCTACTGTGCACTTCCGGGAAGAAGGGGACGAGAGGCTTCGAAGGCTTCGCCTTCTGTTCCTCTACGTAGCACCCATCTAGTCGGTCCGGCCGCGGAGCTGGGGGATAAACCATCTCCAACCCCACGGCCGAAGCAGCCCGGGAAAGCACGGCTAACATGTCCGCTTCAGGATCCGATTTGACAGCGCTCACCTGCCCGGAGGGGGCGAGCGGGTCCAGATCTTCGTTGGACAGTGAAAGCCCACCCTCCGATGCCGTGGAGGACATCTGATCTCCGGTGTCAGCGAGTGTGAGAGCTACCATCTGGTTAGACGGATCACTCTCACCACCCGAAGCTTGGATGGAGCGCCGTGAGGAGCGAGAGGTCCGCGATCCCGTGGGCGGCGGATTATCTCCCGCTGAAACCCTCAGATCTGCCCGAGCGCCCGCTGCTTTTTTAGAACAGGAGGCAACTGGGGTGGCTCGCTCTCTTGCGAAAGTTAGCCGCGATCTTAGCTGTGCAACGGTCATGGCATCGCAATGACGACATGAACCGCCCGCGAGCACCGCATTAACATGCTGGACCCCCAAACATGCAATGCAGTGATCGTGTCCATCATCCGGAGCCAGGAAACCCCCGCATCCAGAAACGCACAGTCGGAGCGCCATCCTGAAAAGGACATGCTGCACGACTGTGTTGCTCTTTTAGGAAAGTTGCAACTATACGCACCGCTCTGGAGGACCGGACCCAAAGAACCGCAGGCAAGGGAGTAACCCAGCTCGACCGTCTGCCACCGCGAAGACCCACTCTGGACCGGGAGACACACTCGTTCGCTCTGAAGTGCTGATCAGCAAGAGGAACCCTCATCGACTCACTCAGAAAGGATCTGAAGCGAAAAGGATGGCGTCTGCTGGCTTCAGGTGTGCTTATATGCTGAGATAATTGCAGATGTCGCACACCTGCGCAAGCTTACGCTGCCAATTAATTTCATTCATTGGCCCGTTCAATACTCTCCAGACAAGCGGC
The DNA here is from genome assembly GCF_052040795.2 of Danio rerio. Taxonomy (NCBI): domain Eukaryota; kingdom Metazoa; phylum Chordata; class Actinopteri; order Cypriniformes; family Danionidae; genus Danio; species Danio rerio. Next base: position 64,068,707 of record NC_141024.2, on the reverse strand, counting down.
TTCTGATCCGAATCCTCCCAATGCGTGGATTTTACAAATCAAATCCACTTATAGTGCTGAAGTTCCCCCCGAAGGGGAACAGGTTATATCTATATCTAGTCTCTTTGAGGTGACTGAGGGTCTGGCTCAATGTCAGGAGTGCAATAACAGTGTTTATTCATTTAGCCCGGCTTCCAGAGAGTGGATTTGATATTAGTTTGTTAACAGTGAAGGTGAATTTTTCTAATTATAGCCAGGACAAGGGTGCTTGTACACTTCCTATCAATGATACAGAGGAATGTGTAGCATCACTACAATCACATCATTATTTGAATGAAAAGATATTTTAAGTGGACTTGACTGACATGGAATTCAGCGAGGTGATAATTAAACATGGTAATGGTGCTGAATTGGACTATTGTGGTATTGGCATGTTTAATGTGTGTTAATGTAAAAATGTTTCATTATTCTAATTTGAAGTTACAGAACACGCTGATGAATGTTTTAAAACTGGTGAAGATAAAGATGTTTTTGCAGGTCATGAATTTGAATCCTGTGTGGCTAAGGGCGAGTGGATGACCTTTTGTGTCTGATCAGAGGATCTCTGAGCCCTAGAATTGGCCTGGATGTTTGGATTTAGAGTTGGAGCAAGTTGTAGATGCATCGGAGGAAGTATCGATGGAAATTATGAGTTGTTTACTTCTGGAGGACTTTTAGGGCTTGCGCATTTGTGTTCACATTCTGGACTTTGGTCTGCTGTTGTTTTTTGTATGTTTTCACTTCTGCTTGCAGGACACTTAATCCCACCGATGATGAGAAACGTGAACTCCTTTTGTGGGTGGAGAGTGAAAGAGCCCTTAGCTTGGGGACTGGAATTTTTAGGTTCCAGCTTGTCCAAGAAGGGGTGAAGAAAACTCTGCGAACTTATTAAGGGAGCATGAGTCATCACTGACCTCACTGGTTGACCGGAAGCGGAGTTTGGACTCCATTCGGGTCAAAAGGGGGGACTGAAGGATTCGGGATTCTGCTTTCCAGTCCATCTCATCATGGACCAACGTTTATCCTTTTCATCATCCTGTTTCTTGGTATTTAACTGTGAATTGATTTTAATTAATGAATAAGTTAACACATTGCTTAATATAAGAATGTTCAGTGCATTTGCCTGTCTCTTTATACCTATTTTCAGGAGCCAGCAAACTAGGTCAGAGGTCATGGAGATCTTGAGTGGAACTAAGGACTGGAAACAACTGTTTCTATTGTTATTTCTAGGAGTTAATACTGTCTAAAATGTCTAAAGTGATTTTGCTATAGTTTTACGGTTAAATCTTTTAAAGTGATTCTACTTTTTATTCAAGATAGACTTTGTGTAGTAAGAATATAACTGCCTGAATGTATATTATACCAGTTTTTAACCAGTTTTGATAAAGACGGCTGACGGTACACTCAGCCTTGGATAAGAAACAGATTATACTTAAAGTGTGTGTGTTTTATTTGATTGTTGATCCGTTTCACAGGTCTGGAGTCAGCTCTAATCAGTCTAAAGGGTGTCTGACGTTTATGTTTAGATATTGTTCAGAATTGTACGCACGAACCTCACGTGGAAATGTTCCTAGTCTATCTGTGTTTTAACCAATCAGGTTAGAACACCTTTATGTGTGACGCAGTTAATGACATTATGTGAGAGTATAATTGTTATTGATTGGTGATTGTAAGCAGAGCGGCCTAGGAACTCATTGCGAGTGTTGAAGCTGGCTTCTGCAGATGAAACTGCAAACTATCTTCAGTAAACTTGATTTATTTATTTAAATCTCTGACTCCGGCTCTTCTTCATCTACCAGACTGGTCATTCTTTGGGTTAAACTGTAAACTATCCCTACAATGAGTTATCAGACCTTATGAGATACATTTGGCCTGGACAAGCAGGACTTTTACAGATACTTGCAAGTAAGAGATTACTTTAATAAAAAAATTACAAATAAATTTAGGCATGATTCTAATTTGATCACAGTATTTGCGGATGCATACATAAAAGAAGAAAACAAAAAACTGGTCTCTAAATTATATGAATGCATACAAAACAGTAAGAAACAGTAAGACTCAATCAAATCAATTTACATAAAACAAAAATGGGAGAAAGAGTCAAACCAACAAATAACAGAAGAAGACTGGACAGATATGTGTGTCACACATGCAAAAACCACAAACTCGAGAACTTGGAGAGTGTTTGGATGGAAAAATCTAATGAGGTTCTTCAAACCTCCTAAACTGTCTGCATTACGTACAGGTGTTGAAAGTTTGGGCTCTTGTTGGAGACAATGTGGAACCTCAATGGCTAACCATTTTCATGTTTTTTGGGCTTGCCCAAAAATACAAACCTTCTGGTGTGAAATAGCGACTGAAATAAAAAAGATAACCGGAGAAGAATTGGACTACTCATTTATAAATTATACCTTGGGAAAATACCAGAAGTTTTTCCAACTATTGACAAGTACCTAATTCAAATCCTTTTGGTAAGTAGCAGAAAAGCCGTAACTCGAAAATGGTTGCAGGCTGACCCTCCAACAAGGGCTCAATGGATAGGAATTGTAAAGGAAATACACTGTTTGGAGAGACTCACTTTTAATCTAAGATGTGACTTAAAGTATACCAAGTACTGGAAAAAATGGTCTGAATGTGTCATTGTAAATAATTTGTGATAATGTATGTCAAACGTATCATGACTTGATTCTGTAACTCTTCCGATAACCACTTTTGTTGTTTTTTTCCTCTTCTCTAAATAAAATAATAAAAAAAGTAAAAAAAAAAAAAAAAGAAGAACACCTCCTTGGCATGGACAGCAGATTGTGAGCAGGCTATTCATCGACTTAAACGTCTTCTAACATCTCCACCATCCCTAGCTCATTTTGATCCCTCCAGCCCCACCCTGGTGACCTGTGACGCATCAGCGGTAGCAGTTGGGGCAGTCCTGTCACAGCTCCATGATGACGTTGAAAGGCCTATTGCTTTTGCTTCGCAGGCTCTGAGTACTGTGGAACAGAAATATTCGGTGGGGGAGAGAGAGGCGTGCATTTGAGCTTGTGAGCGCTGGCACATGTACTTATACGGACGATCCTTTACACTCAGAACAGACCATCAGGCTCTTACTACCCTCATGACCTCTGCCGGAACAGGACACAAGCCTATACGGCTTCAGAGATGGGCTGACAGATTGAATCAGTACAATTTACAGCTGCTGTTCACTCCTGGAAAAGATAATGTGGTTGCGGACTTCCTGTCCCGCTCAATGGCAGATCCAGCTAGCACAGCCAATCAGCCAGAATCAGACTTAGAAAGTGAACTTGTGCAGTTAGTGTATGAGCCATTGCAGACTGCATTGTCACTTGAAGAACTTAAGCTAGAATCTGCGGCAGACCCACTCTTCATTACCCTTAGCACCTACATTCAGAACGGCTGGCCATCTCAACTAAGCGCTGACCTGACACCTTTCTCACGAGTCAGAGCAGAACTGACATGTTGGGGTGAGTCATGCATTGCACAGGGGCACAGAGCAGTTATTCCTCCATTCCTTAGGGGGCAGGTGCTGGCAATGGCACATGAGGGGCACGTGGGGATAGTTAAACTGAAGCAGAGATGCCCAGATTCAGTTTGGTGTCCAGGGATTGACAGGGAGTTAGAAGCTCTTGTACATGACTGTGCACCTTGTCTGCTTAGTGGTAAAACAGGTGCCCCAGCACCACCACCTTTGCAACCTGTTGACTGGCCCACCAAGCCATGGGCACATCTTCAGATGGACATTTGTGGGGAGCTCGCCTCTGTTTCTCACCATCAGCGGTTTCTTGTTGTGGTGTATGACCTCCACTCAAAATGGCCAGAGGTTGCACCTATGGGCTCAGTTACAGCCTCCGCAATGGTCGATTTCTTGGAGCAACTCTTTTCCGATGGGGAGTTCCACAAGTCATTACCACTGACAATGGGCCACAGTGTGTTTCAAGTGAGTTTTATCATACTTGACTGCTAAGTGCATCGTCCATATACGCACTGCCTTCTACCATCCTCAAGCTAATGGCGGAGTGGAAAGATTCAATCAAAGTCTAAAAAATGGCATACGTGCACACCTTGCCCAAGGTTTTCCCTTTAAGGCTGCTCTCTCCCAGACCCTCTTGCATTATCGCGCTACCCATCATGCCACCACTGGGGTGTCTCCTGACTGTCTCATGCTTGGCCGGGAGCTGGAATTACCGTTAAACAAGCTGAGACCACCTTATCAGCTCCCGATGAACACTTCGGTTCAAGCACGAGTTCACCAACATCAGCTCAACATGAGAACCAGGTATGACAGCAAGCATCATGTTCGGCCCACAAAGATCAGAGTACAAGACTGGGTGAGAGCCTGTAGGCCACACCGCAGTAATAAATTGAGCTTATTTCTGTCTGAGCCCCTCCGGGTCAAAAGCCAACTTGGACCAGTCACTTTTGAGCTAGCTAATGGATCTCGCTGTCAGCTGTCTTCATAAAAAGTGCCTAACCCTGCTGTTACGGAGAAAACCCTAATCCAACCCTCGGACCCCATTCTGCCCCCACTAAATCTGGATACTGTTGGAGTTACCGAACAGGATGTGATTACTGAACGCTATTATATATATATATATATATATTCGTATATAGAACACAACATGATAAAACAAATAGAAAAACTAAACAAAAAAAATGGCTACTTCTTGGACACGTTTAATGCTTCCAAACAGTTTGCTGCATTTATAAATCACCCTTGAGGTAGTTCATTATGATGCTATTTACCTTCTATGTGTGATTTAATTGGACAGGAATCACAGGACTAATTTTGTTAATCTCTATAGACAAGAAAAAAGTAGTGACTGCAGGTTGAAGGAAAGTAGTGGAGTAAAAGTACAGATACAGCACTAAAAATGTAGTCAAGTAAGAGTAAAAGACAGATTTTTAAACTTAGTCAATAAATGACAAATCCTGAGAAAAAGTAATGTATTAACAGTAATTTGAGTATTTGTAATTAGTTACTTTACACCACTGAAAATATCACATTTTAATATTTTGCATAACTGCTAATAATTGATGTGTAAATGAGCATAGTTCATCCATAAGGAGAGCTAATTTAAATAAAATATATTAAAAGAAAATAGCATAAATAAAATCCATAATCTATTAGCCTAACTATATAAGTTAATAATTAATTTGATCTGGAAATTAAATTGTGTCTATTTTTGTTATTTATTTGTCACTAGCAGAGATTTTCTTAACCACAGTACAGTATTGACCTTATTCTAAAATGCGAAAGTGCGCCTGTTTTCGCGATTGTCTTAGAACTTCCGTTTCAGTCGCCTATGGGAGAAATGACAAGGAATAATAAACGGCAAAAAACGATCAAACTACTTGCTCTACAAACAAATGTTTGCATGACTATACAGACCAAGTAGAATAATATAACAAGGAAATATATCAGTTTGCAACATCAAACAGCGAAACGAGCAGTTTTTAATGTCTAAAAATGAATGGAAGTGAATGAGACCGGAAGTCTCGTGCCAAAAAGATTCAAATGGCAGCGCCTGCTCGTCTGCGGAGAATAAGGTCACTCCAGTCCAGTAGGTGGTGCAAATACAATTTTTAAGTTGATTTGCCAACAGCACTTAATTAAAGGAAGAATAGCCGTGTTCAGTTCGCGGGTAACGTCAACGTGTCCTGGACTCCGGTGGTACATTTTGCAATTCGCAGCAGAATGGAGCATTTATCGTCGTTATCTTTTGTGCTTTTTACCTCAGCTAAAAGAGTCACATTGAGGGAGGAGAACATGATGGTGGAGAATATTTCAAAAATCTTCCAGGTAGGTTGGTGCAACCACGTAGCTGACATAAGAACACCGCTTTATTGCTTTATTCTAACGTTAGGCCATTTAACATTACACAACGTTTTCGTACTGTAACAGGAAACTTTTATGCAGTCATCTGTTGATTTACACGACAACGGTGTTTTTAAGACTGAAAATGTATAAATCTGTAAATGTTAAGTTACAAAGTTTTTGTTAACGTGTAAACCAATATATGAAAATGTGACGTCCTGCGCATGCATGGCATGCGTTCAGGGTTGTGTAGATCAAAGAATATACTGGTGCATCGCACATTTTACAAAACGCGACGAGCCGCTGACTGACGGTATGTCGTAACTTTGAGGCTATGGTTCTCTAAAAAACAAAAATACTACATAATATTTATTGAAGGAGCTTTTTTGGTTATTTTTAGGTTGGAAAATCTAAAGTCAGATTCGATTTTAGTTAATTTCTTTTACTAGTATCCCCCCCCCCCTATATATATATATATATATATATATATATATATATATATATATATATATATATATATATAACTTGTATTTATTTAATTATTAAAGAGTACAATTTTTTTATTTTTATAGGTAAGCACCCAGAGTCTGTACCTCACAGATGATACAAATGTGGCACTGTTTCCGAGGTCAGATGGCTACTTCAGCCTATTAGATCTCAGAGACAAAGCTCATTATGAGGTCCATGGGTGTCACATAGTGAATGACAACGCTGCTGCCTCGGCACCAACGCCATCAACAAGCAGCCAATTTCGGTTTTCAAGACCTTGTACCTCTGCGAGTCCCTCACTGCCACCCAGGGCCCAATGTCTGAAATACTTTAGCAAGTAAGATTTTAAGCTATTGTCCATGGCTATAGGGTATTTTTTCTTACATGAACACAATGTTCATTGTTGTGCAAAACTCTAAATGAAGCTGTTATTAATCCTAGGACTGTCAGCCTGGGGGAGTTTCAAAATGGGAAACTTGACACCAGCAAATTGGTGGTGATAAAATTTACAGAGCAAGAGGCAACTGTACCGGTTTTGATGGCCAAAGTGAAAGATGCTCTGGGAACCAATGACCCAGTAATTTTGACAGACCACAATGCAGTTGAGATTCTAGACTCTGAAGCAACAAGAGGTGCTTCAGTAAAAAAAAATATTCACCTTTATTTACCATGTAATCAAGTTGTCAGACTTTTTTGTTTTCTTTTTATGCATTCACATGTGAAATCTCACAAATAACTTTTATGCATGTTCTGTGTACTCATTTAGGTTCCTTTTACTGGAAGCAGAACTCCAGAAAAATTGTAGCTGTACTGGAGGCAGACTTTCAAGCCATAAAACGGAAGAGGCGGAGAATCTCGTAAGTGTTTCTCAGTGACTTGGTAATGTTTCTTAATTTACCTCTAGTCATCGGTGCTGTGAAAAGCAAATATTAGCTTTCAATAAAGAAAGCTGATTTGATGGAGCATATGGAGAAAAAAAGACACTTACTGAAAAGCATGTTTTTATTAGTGTTTTATTTGCTACTATATTAAAATCCGTCTTATTTCAAAAGGTACTTACTGCAGAGCCACTTGGGCAGAGCTGAGCTCCATCCAGCAAGGAGGAGCTTGAGGTCCAGCTCCTTTTTTAAAGTGAGAATATACAATCATAGTGCATTATAAAGAAAATAAAAAAAAAACTTTTTGAAAAAAGGAAAACAAAAAGCATAAGAAAAAAAAAAACAGAAAAGGTTTATACATCACTTTAATACAGTTTATACATTAAAGAAAACAATTATATAACTTACAAATCTCAGTTGTTTTTAAAGCCTCATTGTCTGGAGTTAGAAATCATTTCAAAGTAATTGTCACCGACTCGGTCCCAATCACTCCCCTCGCTGGCCAGCAGAGGCCGCCATCTCCGGACTTCTAGCATTCAATCATCCACTTACGCTGTGTACACACCTGTCCTGAATCTGGTTAACGACCCACATACCCTATTTAAGCCGCACACAAACACTCAGTCAGTGCGAAGTCTTGTTTAGCCCCGGCCAGCATTTCTGAGCGTTATTCCCTGCCTGATTCTTCGTGTATTACTCCAGCCTGCTTCTGACTCTGCTTCGCCTTCTGCCTGCCCACGATCCACGCCTGATACACAGACTCTGATACTCGCTGCCTGCCCACGACCCACGCCTGATACACGGACTCTGATACTCGCAGCCTGCCACCGACCAATGCCTGGTAAACCCCTCTGTGTCTATTCACCGCCAGTCTTGATACTTCACAGACTATTGCTGATGTGTGTTTGCACTTTAGTGCATATTGTGTGTTTGAGTGGAAGCTTGACTAATAAATAGTGCATAATGGATCCCTCCGTGTCAGTCTCCTCGTTACAGAAGACTTCGCCCACCACGGATCCCGCAGCCATACAGGTTTTGTCACATGAAGTCACAGCTCAAGCTCAGGTACTAACCACACATCAACAGCAACTAAAGCCTAGTTCACAATACAGGATTTTAAACATCAGCAGATCGCTGTGCCGTTCACACTACATGATTTGACTTTTTGTCTTTTAATCTCTGTGGTGTTCACACTACGCAACACTCTGTGAATGATCCACAAGAGGGGGGTCACACACTACATGATCTGACAACAACTCATTCCCCAACAGCTCATTCAAGTTACCAAACCACAGCCCATTAAATTTTGAGGGAGGAGTCGTCAGAAAAAGCTGAACTCTATTGGCTGCTTGTGTGCTGATGACATCACTGTCAGTGTTTCAAGCTTTGGAGAAAGCATTTAAAAACTTCGTCAAATCAGCTGATTTATAAGCGGATTAATCACTCATCTGCAAGGTTTGAGTGGATAGATACACAGAGAGTTTTTAATTTTTGTTATTTTATAACTCTTTGAAATAAAACTAACATATTTATAACACCCTGCCGTTTTCTAACTATCAGTGTATTTCTTTCTGACATTGTTATTTTTTTTTATTACAAAACAGTAAAGAACTGAGCATTTCTGCCTTAAATTACCATATTGGTCAAAATGACTGCATGCATGTCTGATACTTTTTTCGCTGTGAATTTAATATGTGTGCATTTTCTTGCCTAGCAACTTCCTGCTAACATAAACAAAACCTTCTGATGGCAAAAACATCAATTTACTTCAGATATCTTTCAAAACAGCATATTCTGTGCCGAATAGCTCCTGAAAGTGAAAATGAAAGCCAAGACCTTTGCATGTTCTAGTACAGTGGTTCCCAACCTGGGGTCTGCGCCCCCCTTAGGGGGTGCCAGAGTTCACAGGGGGGGCGCGGGAGAGGATAAGTATTGAGGTAGAAAAAGGCATAAAAATGCTCCACTATTATAGGGCTTTGCAATTAATCGAAAATCCGATTTAGATTTCGGTTTCAAGCGATTATAAAAAAGCATTATTCGAGATAAATGATTATTGCATCATATTTTGCCACGTTCCAGTTGTACACGTGTTGCTCTTAAAAGCACGAAAGAGCTTACCTAGATTTTGGTTTTATTGAAGGCCAAGACAAGATAAAACTGATTAATTAATATTTTCTATACATATTACTATGTATTAATATTACACAAACACACACACACACACACACACACACACACACACACACACATATATATATATATATATATATATATATATATATATATATATATATATATATATATATATTAGGGATGTGCGGAGCAGCCGGTATTTGTATTTGTATTTGTTGAGGGGGGAAAAGTATTTGTATTTGTATTTGTTGAGGGGGGAAAAGTATTTGTATTTGTATTTGTATTCGAGTAAAATTCAAAATGGCGCAAAAATATATATTTTTTCTATTACACTTCTAATTTACGTTATAGTGAAAGTATTGTTTAATTATACCCATTATATAAATTATAGATATGCAATATTGGCTGTTGTTTTTGAACATGTGATAAGAAATGTCATTGAAAAGAAAAACATAGAAGCCATTATCTCATCCATGGTTAAACCAACAACCAATAAAATACCATTGTGAATATTATGAACCCCACCACCACCGTTCTTGTTGAAGGACACTGAATAGACAGAATAAAAACAAATAATACTTCAAAAAACTGTTCTTCTTCTGAAAGAACTTCTTTCCAATGCACAGAATTCCAAAAACTAATATTAACTAAATAAATCTAAATAAAACCCTGCCCGGGAGATCTGGCAGAACAAAAGTATTCTATATAATACTAAAAGATACAGCCCTGCTATTGTCATCTGCCAGCCACAAAACAGACACAAAGTTTGTTTCTTTGTTTTTTTTTATGTTTGAAACTGACTTGCTGGGGCAGAATGTGGCTGTGTTGATGCTTTTAGGATGCTTTTAGTGCAGTGGTTCCCAACCTGGGGTCGCGCGGGAGAGGATAAGTATTGAGGTAGAAAAAGGCATAAAAATGCTCCACTATTATAAAGGGCTTTGCAATTAATCGAATATCCGATTTAGATTTCGGTTTCAAACGATTATAAAAAAGCATTAATCGAGATAAATGATTATTGCATCATATGTTGCCACGTTCCAGTTGTACACGCTCTTAAATGGCTCTTAAAAGCGCGAAAGAGCTTATGTGTGTGTGCAGCACGATCACGCAGTCAGAAGCATGCGGTCGGTCAGCATTCATTCTCATTCACACACTGAGACGAGCAGAGGAGCGCAGACATCTAAAGTCATCTTAACGTGAGCGCTTTAATGGTCAAATAGGTGTCAAAACGCGGTGTTTACTGATTATTTACATTAACCCTCATTTGTGTAATAAACAAACGAGTTGAGGATCAAAAGACGTGAAAGAGAAACTATTAAAGAGACCGTGCGCTATAATCCTTCTGGCGCCTGTTTTTATCATTATTAAACAAACACAACGAGAAAACCCTCGCTGCTCTTGACTGAAGGACTGCTGTAGCTAAAGTGTTTTTCTTACAGTGAAGATGCTTAAAACACAGTTTGTTTTATATTTTTATTCTATTGTATTTATTTCTCTTTCCTTTGCAGGGTGGAAAATAACTGTATGTATACAGTTGAAGTCAGAATTATTAGCCCTCTTGAATATTAGCAAACCTTTTACTGCCCAATTTCTGTTTCATGGAAAGAATATTTTATTAACTTATTTCTGAACATAATAGTTTTGATATCTCATTTCTAATTACTGATTTCTTTTTGTCTTTGCTATAATGACAGCACACATAATATTTTACTAGATATTTTTCAAAATACAAGCATTCAGATTAAAGTGCAGTTCAAAGGCTTAATTAGAGTAATAAGGCAAGTCATTATAACGGTAGTTTATTCTGCAGACAATCAAAAATATATATTGCTTAAGGGGGCTAATAATATTGACCTTAAATTGGTTTCAAAATATTTAAACCTTTCTTTATTCTAGCTAAAATAAAACAAATAGAAGAAAAATATTATAGGAAATACTGTTAAAATTCCTTGCTCTGTTAAACATAATTTGGGAAATATTTATTAAAAAAAAAAATCTCAGGAGCGCTAATAATTTTGACTTTAACTGGCAATGGTTTTGATTAATCGTGATTACAATTATGACCAAAATAATCGTGATTATGATTTTTCCCAAAATCGAGCAGCCCTACTATTATATATGTATTTTTAAGTACCAAAAAAATAAATAAAAATCTAAACACATGCTTAAAATTCCAACATAATAGTGAAAATAATTAAAATAAATAACTTTAAATAATTATTTAAATTTTGCTCACTCGCGCAATCTGCTTGTCAACGTGTCGTAAAGGCAAAATCAAAACAAAAATGGCAGACAAACGTAAATGCAGGGATTCCTCAGAGGCGAAGAAAAAGATTAGACAGTATGACAAAGCCTACCTAAATTTTGGTTTTATTGAAGGCCAAGACAAGTTAAAACTGATTAATTAATATTTTCTATACATATTACTATATATTAATATTACACAAACACACACACACACATATATATATATATACACACACAGTACATATGTATGTGCGTGCGTGCGTGTGTATTTATGTGGTGGGGGGGCTCCAATGTTTGTATATGTTCATGGGGGGGGCTCCAAAGAAAAAGGTTGGGAACCACTGTTTTAGTGCATGTGATAATACATTACATAGAAGGTTGCGCGGTGCTCTGTTCAGTGAGAAGCGCTCTCTATGGCAAGCCTTTTTAGCATTTAAATCTTTGTTCTGACTCCATAAATATATTAGAGATATCTCTAATTATATTTTGACTAGTCATAATTATAATTCCACTACTCAGAATGACAATTAGACATGTCTGCAATTACAATTGTACTAGTACGAAATCAGATGAATTTTGACTAGTAACAATTGTAATTGATATCTCTGAGTTTTTACTAGTCATAATACATTTAGAGATATCTTTAATTCATCATATTTAGAGATATTTACAAATATATTTGAAGATATCTCTAATTAATTTACTAAAAGTCTAATTACAGTTGTAGATATCTTGAATTGGATTTTTGACTAGTCAAAATTCATTTGGAGATATATCTAATTACAATTGTGACTAGTCAACTTATTTAGAGATATCTGCAAATATTTTTCAATGGAAGTCAATGGAGGAATATGACTAGTCTATCATAATATATTTGCAGATATTTCCAATCTGACTAGTCGAATTATAATTATGACAAGTCAAAATATAATTAGAGATATCTCTAAATATATTTATGGATAGTCTGAACAAGGTTTAAATGCTAAAACGGCTTGCCATAAGCTTTCACCCAGTAGCACAGTGGAGAGTTCTCTAGTTATATTCCTTTCAGTCCTTTCAGTCGTTTGTTATGCAGTGACATGCAGTCAAATATTTCGCCAAACAGTCCTTAGGGATGCGGGGACACGCAGTCAGATATTTTACCGGACAGATCCGCCACTTTTGGCGCGCATAAACAATCATAAAGCTCTCGTGCTGCAGGAATGAGGAGGTCTGCTGAAGGCGCGCAGCTGACGTGCAGTGAGAGGTTTGCGTCTTTAATAAACTACGGCAGTTTGCGATCACTGAACAGTAAGAATGATTAATAAATCCATATGAAACAACCCCTTAAAAGTCACGTCTCGCTTTCAGTTTCGGGCTTTGGCGCATTTTGTCTCTCTCTCTCTCTTTCTCTCTCTAACTCTCTCTCTCACTCACTCACGCGGGCATGCACTGTGGTCTCATGAGGAAACGCTGCTTTTTGATATAGTGTTTTTCTTGCTCCCGAATACAAATAATATTTCAAGTATTTGTTTGAATCAAGTATTCGTAAAAACACGCTATTCGTGCCTTTCCGAATACCGTATTCGGGTTCGGCTCCACCCTTAATATATATATATATATATATATATATATATATATATATATATATATATATATATATATATATATACACAGTACATATTTGTGTGCGAGCGTGTGTATTTATATGGTGGGGGGGCTCCAATGTTTGTATATGTTCATGGGGGGGGCCCCAAAGAAAAAGGTTGGGAGTGTTCGAGGTTACAGAAGTAACCCTTCGTTCCCCGAGGAGGGGAACGGAAGTGCCATAGAGTGGATTGATTGAATCCACGAAATGGGAGGATTCGGTTCAGAAGCCGCTTGTCTGAAAGAGTATTGAACGGGCCAATGAATGCAATGAATTGGCAGCGTAAGCTTGCACAGGTGTACTTCATTGCCAATTATCCCAGCATATAAGCACACCTGGAGCGAGCAGACGCCATCCTTTTAAGCTGAAGAGACTTTCAAACAGCTAAGGGACAGTCATTATGGCGACGGAGTATGGCACTTCCGTTCCCCTCCTTCTGCTTCTGTAACCTCGAACGTTCCCCTTCGGTTGGGGAACTTCAGTGCCATAGAGTGGATTGATTGAATCCACGAAATGGGAGAAGTATGGAAAGCGCCATAATGACTGCACCTTACCAACGCCCCCGATGAGGGGATTGTCAAGCAAGCGTGACGCACCCACATCATGGGAGGCTCGGTCCTCCAACGTGTCCCTGGCCCTAATTTATCCTACTTCAACAGAAGTTTTACGGATTTAGATATATTTTTGGGAAGTCGTGAGCATCTAGATAATTCTAGGAAAATACGACAGTACGTTGGGAAGCGTGCAATCCCGATAGGGAGGACGCTGCGGAGGCCATCCGTTACCCAAGGGGGGATACATGGCAGAATTTACATATGGACTAGCCCTAAAAAGGGGGAGTACGCATAGCAAAAGAGTGGTTAGCGGAGAGGGAAGACACGGGTCCGCCCAGGGGGGGGGACTTAACCGTGGCGGAATAAGCATATGGGATCGCCTAGTGGGGATCACGCATAGCAGGCACCTTTACCCAAAACGCGGGCTGACCAGCGGGCAGACCTACAACGTAGTGAGCCAGCAAGTGACTCCTCCGCTGAGTCAGTGCTGGGGGCCACGGAAGAATCTGCAGGGCTCACCTGATGGGGAACTTTACTGACAGATAAAAAGGCGCACGTATCTCCGTGTTAGGGAAAATGGCGCAGCAAGCGTGTTTCAACACCCTACCGAATTGTTTCCTCAATCACTAAGGGTTACCTAATACCCTTGAGGAAACCGGCTCCACTCGCAGATTGTAAAACCTTGCAAATGTGTTGGGTGTCACCCAGCCCGCAGCTCTACAGATGTCTGTTAGAGGGGCGCCGCGTGCGCGCGCTCGAGAGGATGCGAAGCTCCGAGTGGAGTGCGCACGCGCTCTCGGGGGACGCGGCTCATCTCGGCTCTGATAGTGAAAGAAAGGCATCCACAATCTAGTGGGAACTTATTTCGGTACGGCACTTCCCTGCTGCCGACCACTATAACAGACGAAGAGCTGCTCAGATGATCTAAACTCTGAGTGCGGTCCGGATAATACGCAAAACGCGAACTGGACAATAAAGAAGGGCTGAGTCTGCCTCCTCCGAGGGCAGCGCTTGCAGGCTCACTACCTCGTATTAAAACGGAGTGGTAGGAACCTTGGGCACATATCGCGGGCGGGGTCTCAGGACGTGAGAGAAAGCCAGCCCAATTACAGGCACGAGTCACTGACCGAAAAATGCCTCCGGGTCCCCGACCCTCTAATCGATATCAACGCGACCAGCAGAGCTGTCTTCAGGGACAGAAAGATACTGAGTCGAGGATCGAAGGGATCTGACGCGGCTTGTGTAGCGAGGGCGAGATCCTAAGAGGGCATGAGAGGGGGCGGGGTGGATTAATTCGCTTAACGCCCCTGAGGAACCGGATGATGAGGTTATGCGTTCCCACGGTGCTGCCAGCCACCGCGTTATGAGAGCGGAGATGGCAGCCACGTAACCTTGAGTGTGGAGGGCGACAGCCTGCTCTCCAACTTCTCTCGGCGTAAAGAAAGCACAACGCTGATCTGGCAAATTACGGGGGTCTTCTCAGCGAGAGACACACCATTCAGTGAATAGACTCCACGTCAGGGCATAGGCGCGCTCGGGGAGGGGGCTCTAGCCCGAGTGACGGTATTAGCCACCGCAATCGGAGGTTACCTAAGTCTTCCTCGCGTCTAAAAATCTCCAAAGATCGGCGAGGGTGCCAGGTGGTGCCCTGTCCCTGAGAGAGTAGGTGGTCTCTCGAAGGGACTGCCAGGGGAGGGCTATCGCGAGGGAGAGCTCTGACATCCAGGTCCGGTTGAGCCAGAGGGGCGCAACCAGCAACCTGTTCCTCGTCCTCCCTGACCTTGCACAGTAACTGCGCGAGCAGGCTCACTGGGGGAAACGCGTATTTGCGCGTGCCCCGAGGCCAGCTGTAAGCCAGTGCATCCGTGCCGAGAGCACTCGGTCAGGGAAAGAACAACTGGCAATGAGCGATCTTGGGGGAAGCAACAGATCGATCTGGGCTTCCCCGAATCGCGCCCATATCAGCTGAACAGACTCGGGATGGAGTCTCCATTCTCCAGGACGCAAGGCTGCCGTGAGAGCGCATCGGCTGCACGGGTGAGCTTGCCTGAATATGAATGGCGTACATCGATTTCAGCCGCGGATGACTCCAGAGGAGCAGACGGCGGGCGAGCTGAGACATGCGGCGAGAGCGCATACCCCCTATACGGCTGATATACGCCACCGCCGCCGTACTGTCCGTCCTGACCAGCACGTGTTGCCGCTCCAGCACCGGAAAAAAAACGGTGGAGAGCGAGGAACACTGCCAACAGCTCCAGGCGATATGCCAATGCAACTGGGTACCTTTCCACAGGTCCGCAGCCGCATGTCCGCAACGCACAGCCCCCCAGCCCGTGTTGGAAACGTCTGCTGAAACGACAACAAGACTGGACGCCTGTTCTAGAGACACCCAGGCCTGTAGGAACGAGGGGTCGCTCCAAGGGCTGAGGGCGCGGCGACACAACGCAGTAACAGAGACTCGGTGTGCGCGCGCGTGCAATGCGCGTCTGGGGACTCGATCGTGAAGCCAGTGCTGAAGTGGTCTCATATAGAATAATCCGAGCGGCATGAAGCGACTGCCATATGCCCCAGGAGCCTCTGAAATAGTTTCAGTGGGACCACTATTCTACTGTCGAGCTCTCTCAGACAGTACAGCATCAGCTGAGCGCGCTCTCCGGAGAGGCGCGCTGCCATGGTGACCGAGTCCAGCTCCAGCCCGAGAGAAGAGATCCTCTGCACGGGGGAGAGTTTGCTTTTTTCTCGGTTGACCTGAAACCCCCACAGGTGGAAGTGCCAGAGCACTTTGTCTCTGTGCATAATCAACTGCTCCGAGAGAGGGCAAAAATCAGCCAGTCGTAAAAAATCGAGTATGCAGATGCCCGCGAGCCGAAGGGGCGCTGAGGCACCCTCCGCGGACTTGGTGAGGACCCGCGGAGACAGAGAGAGCCCGAAGGGGAGGGCTTTGTATTGCCAAGCTCGACCTTCAAACGCAAACCGCAGAAACTGACGGTGGCGAGGAAGAGTGGAGACATGGAAATACGCGTCCATCAGGTCTAATGCTGCAGACCAACCCAGAGGACGAACGCACCAGAGGATGCGCTTCTGCGTGAGCATTCTGAACGGCAGCTTGTGCAGGCAGCGGTTCAAAACGCGCAGATCTAGGATTGGCCGTGACCCACCGCTCTTTTTGGGCACGATGAAGTGTGGGCTGTAAAACCCGCTCTCCATCTCGGCTGGAGGGAGCGGCTCGATTGCATCCTTCGCCAGGAGGACAGCAATCTCCTCTCGCAAGACAGGGGCGGACAGGGGGCTGACCCTGGTGAATACACACCCGCGACTTGGGGGGCCGTTTCGCGAACTGAATCGCATAGCCGAGTCTGATTGTGCGTATGAGCCACCGCGAAGAGCTGGCCCGCGCTAACCAGGCAGGCAGAGCTCCCGCTAATGGACTCATCGCTACAATCGCTGACGTACCAGCAGTGGGGCAGCGCGGAGTGGGTGTGCTGATCCGGGAAGCGCGCGGGTCCCACGGAAAAGCTGGAGGTGAGATATTTGCTCTCACTCCGAACCCGAGCTCCGGAGGGGAGGCTCGAGGGGTGGGAGAAAGGAGACCGTCCTCCCAGCGCTCGTGAGCCACTGGCGAAACGCACCGAATCTGCAAGCTAGAAAGCATAGCGTCCCAGACTGGCAGATTTCGGGCTGTCACATCTGGGGAAGTGAAAAGTGCCCTTTCATAATGTTTTCATGGCAGTAAAAAGTGCCGTTGGAAATGGGGCCCCGCCCTCCAGCGGGGAAAGAGCAAGTTCCCTCTTTTCCAGATGGCCTGTCCCAGGGACGCTTCGTGGTCCGTTGCCAGACTTAGCGGCATTCTGGGCAGGGGGGCTGCCTGCTTACGAGGTGCCCGACGCGCTCGCTTCGCCAGAGGCGTGTGCGGGGGCGGAGCAGCTCTCGTAGGCGGGCGCCTTCGGCAAAGAGCAGGTATGAATGGCACGGCGGGCGGAGCGGGCTACGGACCGCCGATAAGACATCACCCACCAACTGCTCTCTCACCGCCTTGAATTCCTGGGTGAATTCACAGACGGTGTCGCCGAACATGGCTTGGGATATGGGGAAAGTCAAGAAAGCGGACTTTGTCGACTTTGCGCATATCAGCCAGGGGTGGCGCTCCTGGATCACTAATGTGGACATCGTCCTCCCCAACGCACACGCAGTGGACTCAGTAGTCCGAAGAGCTAAGTCGGCGGCGGTGCGAAGCTCGTAAGCCTGGGTTGGACCCACCCTCGTGCAGCTCGGCCAGTGCCTGCGCTAGGTAGCGCTGGTAGGTGGCTATCGCATGCAAGGCGGAAGCAGCCTGGCCCGAAGCTATGTAAGCTCTAGCTCCGAGGGAGGTAGATAACTTACAGGCTTTGGATGGGAGACGAGGCGGACCCCGCCAAGAAGAGGCGCCGCGCGGATTTACCGCCATCGCGCACTCAACCTGAGGAATCGCCACATACCCCCTGGCTGTTTCACCGTCAAGAGTGGTTAGGGTGGAGGGATACGCAGCACGAGCAGAAAATAAGTGCTTTACAAGACCGCGTGAGCCTACTGTGCACCTCCGGGAAGAAGGGAACGCCCCTCTAGTCGGTCCGGCCGCGGAGCTGGGGGATAAACCATCTCCAACCCACGGCCCGGGCAGCATGGGAAAGCACGGCTAACATGTCCGTTTCAGGATCCGTAGTGACAGCGCTCACCAGCCTGAAGGGGGCGAGCGGGTCTGGATCATTATCGGACAATGAAAGCCCACCCTCCGATGCCGCGGTGGACGTCTGGTCTCCGGTGTCATCGGGCGTAAGGGCTACCATCTGTTAGACGGATCGCTTCCCCCGCCCGAAGCTTGGATGGAGCGCTTAGAGGAGCGGGAGGTCCGCGGGCCCGTGGGCGACGGATTATCTCTCGCTGAAACCCTCAGA